>NC_132841.1:74899250-75210250 GCF_048164855.1 Canis lupus baileyi | reverse complement strand
TTGGTTCATTAATTGTGACAAATGCACTATACTAATGAAATATGTTAATAATGGAGGGAAATGGGTGGTGGTGGGGGCAGTTATATGAGAACTCTACTTTCTCTGCAACTTTTCTGTAAATTCAAGACTGTCCTAAAATAAAAAAGTTTAATAAAAAAAATTCTAGAATTCTGTCTGACGTATATAGTAGGTTCAAAATTATTGGAAACTATATTATCATTAATGGTGATATCAGTTATGGAAAAGACAGTAAAGGAAATTAAGTGTCTTCACTGCTCTGCTCACCAATCCTTTCATCACGCCGACACCCTTAATTCACCTATCAGTAGGGACGCCTGGGTGGCTCAGCGGTTGGGCGGCTGCCTTAGGCTCAGGGCATGATCCCAGGATCCAGGATCAAGCTCCACATCAGGCTCCTGCAAAGAGCCTGCTTCTCCCTCTGCCTATGTGTCTTTGCCTCTATGTGTATGTGTGTGTCTCATGAATAAATAAATATTTTTAAAAATTCATCTATTAGTAACATCACCTACAGTAGATATATTTACTCATCATAATGATAGCATTTATTGAGCACTTATGAAAGGCTGAGTATATAAACGATCTTATTTAATACTCAAAAAATATTATGAGGGACGCCTGGGTGGCTCAGTGGTTGAGCGTCTGCCTTTGGCTCAGGTCTTGATCCCAGGGTCCTGGGATCGAGTTCCACGTTGGGCTCCCCAGAGGAAGTCTGCTTCTCCCTCTGCCTATGTCTCTAAATAAAATCTTTAAAAAAAAGTTATGAGATTTGCACTATTATCCCAAATTTACAGGTGAGGAATACTAAACTTGGAGAGTCTAACAAAAACTTAAAGAGGCTAAGTAATTTGCTTAAGGCCTATAGCTAATAAGTGAAAAATGTTGACCCCAAAGCAGTTTGTTGCCAGCACCTACCTATACTCTTTAACTAGTCTGCTAAACTGTCTACTATACATGTGGATATCCCTGCCTCCACCATGTACACCCATACACATACTGCATTGTCCATGATCCTCTCTCTATATACTACTGTCTAGACCAATATGGTTCTCCAACCATTTCCTTTCTATCTGCAAATATACAGATAAATTCAGGAAAGGATATAGCACATCATCCCCAAACACTGGGCCTTGCTCGAGCCCTCAGTGCTGTGACTGAAGTCCATTTCCTTATTTTAAATCTACTACAAGGTAATATTTAAATTTGATTGAGTTCACAATTTTTTTTTGAGGAATATACTGAAAGCAACAGCCTTCCTTGTAGAGGGAAGATAATACAGTAGGCAGCACCACTGTATCCAGCCTCTTTTTTCATGCCCTCATTGCCCACTCATTGCTTTAACTCATTGGAACAAGAGGCTAAAGAGAGAAAGCAATATTTCCTTAAGAAAGACAAGTTTATAGTTAAGCTCATTTTCTGTCTTCATGTTATTAAAATGAGAACAATCGTTAAGGGAGGCAAGGATTTTCTGTTCATGTGCAACAACAGCACCTCCCAGTTTTCGTAAATCTAAAACCAGTCTTGTTTTCTTTTCTATAATTTGGCTATAAACCAGTCCATGCCAGCCTGACTCATTCAGCTACCCATGTGCTATGGCTAGAGTGTCACCGTTCCTTAACGGGGGTACTGAGTGCTTTTGTTTGGGCCTGTGGCATAAATAGAACAAAGAAAAAGATCTTTCTGAAAGAAGACCTTGAAAGCCAAGGAATGATAACCTTTCCTCACACTGAGGACTAGGGATGGGGAGTGGTAAAATGGCAAACAAACCCAAGTCCTTCCCAGGGCTTTCCTGTCTTCAAAGGGATTCAGGCCCGCATGAATTCCTTCTCAGGCACTGCCTGACAATGTTAACATTACGCAATCAGCTCCTCATACGGTTGCACAGTTAGACAGGTTCTTAGCAAATATTCTAACCTAGGACCTCTTTCCTCTTGTAATTGACTACAAGAAACATTAGACATTAGAAGAGTTTAGAGAACTTAAAGAGCCATTTGCACATCCTCTAGAGTTACTCCCCATTTAACAAGGGGCAGGCTTGGAGAAAGAAGCCTCTGTCTGATATCTAGGATATAGGGCATAGGAAACCATCACTCTCCCCTATGTATTGAGTGGGTACCTATTTTCCTCCTCCGCCTTCTGGAGCCTTTCCTAACTAACTTAAAATATTCTCACTTCTCTATTGGCATTCCTTTGCTAATAAGTAATATAATCACACAATCATCTCTATTAGTTTGTACTTCATTCTCCACTCTGCTTTTTCTGAGAGCATTTTGCTTTCTGTTGTAGCACTTAATACCCTCAGTCTTGTAGTGCAGCCCAGGGTAACCATGCGGCCTGCATGTGTCACTAGACTGAAAGTCTTCTAATATAAGGAATTCAGTGTCCTCCTCCCCACAGGGTCTTGCATCTTGCTCAAAATGCTTGTTGAACCAAAAATTTGTGTGCTTTTACAAGCCTTTTTCATCAAATATGTCCATAAATTCTTGAAGAATCAGACACTGCCATTTCTTTGGAAACATCTGTTCCTAGTATGCCATTCCCTTCTTCCCATCTAGCAACAAACCCATAAATAAATACGCACACACACACACACACACACACTCATACTTTTTAGTTTAAGCAGTATTATCAACCAATTAATAAATATTCATGATATAATCAATAAGATCCCAGCCTTGTTGCTCATTGATACATATTTATCTTTCTGATAAAGATACATTCAAAACATGAAAAAAGCAAGAAGAAGAACATCAGGTTGCCAAGAAAACAAAACCTACTTGGAATTCTAGAAGTAATCTTAATATTGCCTTCCTATAAAAATACATGATTACAAATAAATACTCTTATAACCAGGTTCTCAATGAAATCCATCCTATAAAGTTACTTTTATAAAATATTTATTGAATGTCTATTATGAACCACATAGTATTCTAGGAGTTCGGGATAAAAACCCGTACCTTGGGAACCCATATTCTGTAATATATATGGAAACAGACAATAAACAAATAATATAGACATGTAAGAGGTCAGGTGAGATCAGTGTTTAAAGGAAAATAAAGTAGGTGAGGGGATAGAAAGAATGCTATCTACCTGCCAGAGAAGAGTTGTCTAGGTTTTGTTGCTGTTGTTGTTGTGTTAAGAGAAACTTGTTATTAAATTTAAATTTCTTTAAATGCATTCTTTCTCCCACCTTCACCTGCTATAGGGAGGAACAGAAAACTCCTACTCCCTCCATTTGGGGGATTCCAACTTATAAAGCCTGGGATGGTGAAAATGAAATATAAAAATATTATGTAAAAAGGGAAAGAAAGTATCCACTGTTACCTTAACAGTCAGATACCCCCATTCCCAGACTCCTTTTGCTCCTTTAGAAAAAAACCACTGGAAACCCATTGAAGTGGAGAACAAGCCTTGGAGGGGCACTCAAACCTCAACATAGAATAGGAAGCTCTGACATTAAATTACCATGGAAAAAAGAAAATGGACAGCACGTCAAATCCTAGCAGGGGGAGGGGATTTGCCCTCCTGTAGTCAGTAGGCTGGCCAGATTGAATGAAGTGAAAGCTGAGTCATGTAAATATATGCTGGAGGGATATTTTAGGTAGAAGAGCAAATACAGAGTTCCTTAGATGTTTAGGACACTTAAGTAAGAGCAATGGAGCCAGCATTGCTGGAGAGGAGAAAAATAGAGAGCAGATGGCCTAGGCCTTGCATAGTGAATGATCCTTTAGAAATCTGCATTAGTATTAACCCTCTCTCTACAAAAGAGAAAGGCTTGAAATAAATTAAAACAGGAGGAAGAGAGGCAAGAAGAAAAAGAAAAAAAAACCCTAAAATTACAGGTAGCTTTCTTCTTTGTTGTTATGGATATGCTAATTTCATTTCAGGAAGAAACTTCTAAAGTTTCTCTGATCATTTCTCTTATATACCCCTTCCTTTCTAACCCTAATGTCACTGTTATCTGATTCTCTTCATCTAAGGCCAGAATTACTTACAATCCCTCCTGACAGGTTTCCAACTCCATTTTAGCTTCCTCCTTCAACACAACCACACTGCTGTCATAGCAATCTTTCTAAAATCCACACCTTACCATGTTTCCCTCACTTTCTCAGACACTCCCTTTTAATTTTCCTTCCCTTACTCAAGTACCCCACCCTCTACACCAAACTGCAATCCCCAGTCTAGATTTAGTGGTTTTTCTCTGAACACACCAGTCACTTTCACACTTTTATCCATACTTCACTTGGAATGCTCCTCCTGATATCTCTTATTCATTCCATACATGCAACACAAATCCTCTAACCTCTATAAATTTCAGCAACATCCCCATGTATATTCTATCCCCATAGAAGAATTAATCTTCTTCTTCCATATGCTTGCATGACACTTTGTTTGTCACTATTATAGCCTTTATCATACTTTATTCTATTGTGCTTAGCACGTGGCATTCTTCCTAGCAACAATATGAGTTCTGCGTCAGAAACACTGTTCTCTTCATTTTTATATCACAAGTATTTAGTAGAGTAACAAATATTTATTGACTTAAAAAGCAAAAGAAAATAGGAAATGAGATGAAAACAGGGAAAGTCTCAAAGTGGAATCAGAAAACAGGAAAAATCAAGATGGTAAAGAGATTTGCAAAGTCAGCAGAGAGGAAAAAATTACAAACTATTAAAGCCGGAACAAAATTCTGTAATATTTTTCAGTTAACGAATTTAACAAATGAAAGAACTAGGATTTAGAACACTCAAGCTGGAAATAATCACAGAACTTGAATTCAAATTTCAATGTTTGGTCCATAGTTCTTAGAGAATAATGCAAACAATGGATAGAAAGTACCTACAGATCATCCTGCTCACCTGTACACTATGCCTCTCTGAGATGGAAAAAGGTTGGAGCAATATTAATGCACCATCAAGTATGTTTTAAATGTTCTAATTTTCCTCTTAAAATATTTTTCATTTGACAACTTTACTGCACTGCATGTATCTTATTGTATGTATATTGGTTTACCACTTCACAGTCTATGAAGCATTAAAATATCATTTCACTAGATTCTCATAGCAGTCTTTTGAGTCTTTGGTTTCAATTAGACATTTTCCCTTCACTATTCCACTGCCTCCTATAGCTATGAAAGGTCACTTAAAATATCAAATAGGCAGCTGATGAGAACATGAGACCACCTGTGATTCTGCTGTTTACTACAGATGCACTAATATACCTCACAGGCACAGGGTTCCGCTGCTGGCCCTGCCAACCTCAAGCTGATTGTCACTTCACCTCCTGTGCCTCCATTTATGCATCTGGAAATCAACGAAGCTTGACCAGATCAGTGGTTTCCAAACCTGGCTAGGCATCAAAACTATCTAGAGGCTTTAATAAATCTAATTGTCTAGGTCCTTCCCCCAGAATATCTCCGGGGATGAGGATGAGAAATCTGGATTTTTAAAGCTCTCCAGGTGATTCTGTTGAATGGCCAGGTCTAAAAATCTCTAAACCAGATGATGTCTCAAGTCCCTATTGGCTCTACAATTATGAATAAGCCATGCCTCTTTTTTGTGTCCATTGCTATTTGTGCAAATCACTCTTAGATCCAGACATTGGCTTCCTCACAATAGCCTGGAGAAAACAGACTTGAGATGGTAAGACTAGACAGATGTCAGAACTAATGGCTTAGTTTATATTCTGAACCTAGAGGACCACATGAAAGAATGGCTTTTTTGTTTATTTTCCAACAGCAGGCTTCTTAAGAGTCTATCTGTTTTCCAGAAGAGTCTATCTGTTCTCAGGAATGTACAGGTTTATTATTATTATTGTCATCTGCTAACTTTTCCTGTTGGACTGCAAAAGTGATCTAAAATATTGAAGAAATCCAGTATCTTGTGTCTTATTTAACAAAATACACTAAATACACTTTAAAAATTAGGGTTTTTAAAAAATTTTTATTGAGTTCAATTTGCCAACATATAGCATAACACCCAGTGTTCATTCCACCAAGTGCCCCCTCATTGCCCATCACCCAGTCACCCCAACACCCTGCCCACTTCCCCTTCCACTACCCCTTGTTCATTTCCCAGGGTTAGGTGTCTCTCATGTTTTGTCACCTTCACTGATATTTTATTTTTTAACAAGTTTACTGATGCTCAGATGACACTAGGAAGGAAACAAAGACCAGGAGAGATATCTCACCATTACAAATTAATGACCTTTAGTTTTTATCTTATTTTACTTTGTTTGGTTTTCTTTTTAGTTCCAATAGTGATTTTCAGTTTTTGGAAAATCTAATAACTAACTCAAAGAGAGTAACACATAAACCACAAAGTTAATTTACTGGTTAATAAAGCAAGGGGCAAGAAATGCTAGAAATTAAAAAAATTTTTAAGACTACTAGAGGTCAAATAAATGCAATTAATTAATTCTAATATTATTTTTCTCTTTTTCTTTAAATCACTGATTAGGCCGTATAAGATCAAGCTAAAAACAAAATCTTAAGGTCTTTCACAGGAGACCTCCCTCCAGATTCAGGTGAGAGAAGGTGCCCAACACCTTCTGGGCTAGTGAGTGATTTAACCAACCTTGATACGAGTCCACCGTTGCTTGATCCAGGCTGTAGTTCTTCATCTTGTTGACAATAATATCATGAAAAACAGTAATGTATCTTTCTGAAGTCATGATATTCAATATTCATTTATTTCTTTAACAAAAATTTATTGAACATTTACTATGAGTTAGATACATAAAAAATGACTAAGTTTGCCTGTTGCCTCTTTTGAACATTCTAGATGAGAAGACAAATAATTTTGACAGTGCAATTAGTACAAAAAAAGGTAAAATTCTGCAGGGTTTCAGGTTTTTTTGGCAAAAAGATATCTGAACTAAGTCTTGAAAAATAGGTGGAGTTTGCTCTGTAGTCAAAGAAGGAAAGTTTCCAAGCAGAGCAACTCTGTAACTATTTAGAGCTCCCTGAATCTATCATGAAATACTTTTTTACTCCAGGTATGGTATGGTTTGGAGATGGAGTGTTTTTGGAGTGATAGGAGACATACTTGAGGAGAAAAAAGAATCAGGAGATGGCTAAAACAGCTGGGCAGCATTTCCACTATAGCTCTTTCTGCGTTATACTTATGATACCTTCTTTTTCTATCTGGCCTCCTTCCAAGAATCAGTTGAAAACCTCTAAAACATTAGCAAATCCACTTAAAATGCTTTTTTCAGTCATTCAGAAATACTTTATCACTTGCTATTCCCTAGTATTCTGGTCAAACAGCACATTCTAGTCCAGAAAAGCAAAACTTTTTTTTTTTTTTTTTTTCATTCAAGAGAGACACAGAGAGGCAGATACAAAGGCAGAGGGAGAAGCAAGCTCCCTGCAGGGAGCCTGATATAGGACTTGATCCCAGGACCCGGGAATCAGGATCTGAGTCAAAGGCAGAAGAAGCCTAACTGAGCCACCCAGGTGCCCCAAAAATCAAATATTCTTTTCCTTAGTCTCTCAGTGTCCACTCCCCATATCTACTTGATTCCACCTACTTTCCCTATTTCTCTGCACATGCTCTTTGTTTTTCTACAAAGAATCTCAAAGTCGATTAAGATAACATTTTATTTATTTATTTTTTAAGATTTTATTTATTTATTCATGAGAGACACAGAGAGACAGAGAGAGAGGCAGAGACACAGGCCGAGGGAGAAGCAGGCTCCATGCAGAGAGCCCGACGTGGGATTCGATCCTGGGTCTCCAGGATCAGGCCCTGGGCTGAAGGTGGCTCTAAACCGCTGAGCCACCCGGACTGCCCTAAGATAACATTTTAGATTTCTTATTGACACTACTAATATTCTGAATAGGATCAGTGTCAAGTAGGCAGTCCTTGGTAGATTTGATAAATGTTAAGTTTTAGACATATATTTAATTATAATTGCATTTCAATGTTCAGACTTTGACAGAAAACAGAGTCAGAACAGTTTTTTTAATTCAGTTGATTGTATCTCTTAAAATCCAGGTGGCTCAAAGCTCAAAGACCTCATATAGGCACAACCTATATTTGATTGTAGTTTATATAAACAACATCACTTTAGAAGGAAATATTCAGCCTTGGAAATGCTAGGATTTTATTTTAAAAATTATACTGTAATACTAGTTTTCCACTCAAAATTTCAACACACACACACACACACACACACACACACACACACAGAGACATAAACAGTTTGGTCTTCAATGAATTTACCAGCTCTGCTGCTATCAGGAATACTCAAATGCTGGCAGGCCCAAGGATGAAAACATGTTCATCTCCTTACCCTCATACGTGCTCAGCTAAAAATGTCTGAGGCCTTTCTGTTCCAAATTAAAAACATACAAAAGAATAGAGGCCTAACACTTGTCTCACATAGCATGACTTGAGAAAGTTTTATATTCTTTTTTTTTTTTTTTTAAGATTTTATATATTTGAGAGTGAGAAAGAGCTCAAGTGGGTGGAGGGGCAGACGTACAGAAGCACAGAGGGGCAGAGGGAGAGGGAGAAGCAGGCTCCCACTGAGCAGCTGAGCAGGGAGGCAGACCCAGGGCTCAATCATGACCCCAGCCAAAGGCAGGCGCTTAACTGATTAAACTACCCAGGTGCCTCAAGAAAGTTTGTTCTAAAACCCTCCAGATCCACTTTTGCCAGTTTTCATGACAAAGATCATGAAAACTGAACAAGCCTGTCTAGCAGGGCAGTGATGATAGGTCTGGATTGACACTATTGCTGACTTTGGTTTTATGCTGCCTTCTTTGTGATCATCTATTTATATATGTTTCTCAATAATCTTCTTTTGATGGGGCAGCTAACAAGTTTTAACTGAGGATATCTATAAAATTCAAATGTACCATTTTCAATAACGTTTTCATTTTTAATTTATAAACTCTAGATACAGAAGTTCTGGAATTTTTTATTTGGAAATAAGCAAATGTCTTGTTTGTTTCCTAGCACCCTCTGTCTCATAACAGCTCCCTACTGCCAACAGAAAATGATCACATCAGAACCAAATTCATCTATCCTCAAGTAACAGACATTGGCAGACACACTACATTCTGAGACTGTTTGTCAGCCTTTGGCTGGTAGAGTTTAAATTCTGATTCACACTGGCTGCTCTAGAGATAAGACATAACTCCACAATCATACGGACTCTGATTCCTATCATATACATAGACAGAGAATGGTAGGACAAAAGTGGGAAAAAATAGTTTAAAAGTCAATAGAAAAAAAAGAAAGGGTATATGTATATATGCCTTCTCCATTTACTCAAACTACCTTAAATTACCCAGGTTTTACTAGCTCAGAATGAAGTCACAATGTAATGTAGATTCCACAGGTCCTACAGGAGTATAGAGTTTGACTATTTTTAATAAGACCTTGAAAAACCATTTGTGGAATTTATTCCAATAAATATGACAGATTTAGAGGTAGGAATAAGAATACAATTAAATTTTATAGCTCACATTGCCTTAAATTTATATAGTTTCAAATTCTTTTGTTAGTGTACTTTTTCAATTAGAATTGTTTTTTTTATCATGACTTGTTCTTAACATTATGATAATTCATATTTGGACAAATGGAAAGCATCATGCTAAATTGCTTGCTCTCTGGACACCACTGATCATGTTTCAATTGGTTTACTGTTTGAGGTAAAGCACAATCTGCTAGTACAATCAGTCTACTTCATCCATCAAATGTATTCATATTGTCCTCTCTATATTAGACTCTCAATAGTTCAGATGCCCCTCTATTTTGCCATTATCTTCTTTAGGAACTTGCTAAGAAAAGAAAGAAGATGTGTATTCAAAAGTAATAGAGTTTCAAAGGTATTACATGAAAAGCTACTGATGACTAAATAAGACTACACTTAGAAATAAGAGATCCTAGGATAACTATGATTCCTTAACAGTGTCTCATCTAGGGGTGTGTCACAATCTGTTCCCATGATACCTCACCAGCCATTTGGGTGATGGTTATTCAAGACTCTTAGCCTACTTTACAAAAACAGCATTGTCCTAAATCCATACCAAAGGGTTAATCTTTCATCATTTCTGCCATTGTCAGTAAGTATAACATAGTTACTTCTTCCAGTACTTCAGGCTCATGCCTTTTTGAATTTGGGTCATTCTGCACTTATTCTGCAACTGTCTCTTTGCTATTAATTCCTGGCCCTATATGAAAAAGGCCATTTCCTATGCAAGCCTACAGTGTCTTCCCTGGTAACCAAAACATTCTGAAGTGATTTTTTTTTTGGCCTTTTTCCCTGAAATTAATTCCATCTGAACTCTAGATGCAGAAATCAGACCCCACCTTTGTTTTTTTTCCCTAGCCAATTACCTTTTACACATTCTGATTCTTTTGTCTGACTAGACAGTCTCCCTAATTATTTCTATGGCTGATCAATTACACTTTTAGATATGTCAAAATTTCTCATCTATTTTTCTGAGCCTAGCTTCTGAAGTAGCCATGTACTCAGGACTATACTATTTATCTCACTCTGTGTCTATTTTTTCCTTCTCTCACATGATGGCTTCTCTTAATGCCTCTTAAACAATAATGAGTTCCCTCCCAAGGAACTGACTTACTCTGCACTGTGGCCTGAATTCATATCGTAGAGCTCTAACCCCCAAGTGATAGTATTTGGAGGTAGGGCCTTTGAGAGATAATTGGGTTTAAAAGGTTTTTTTAAGATTCATATTTATTTTAAAGAGGCAGGGGAGGGCCAGAGAAGAGGATCCCAAGCAGACTCCCCCCCAGGTGCCCCAAGATAAATAATTAGGTTTAAATGAAGTTATGGTAATAGAGCCTGCATGATGGGATTAGTGTCCTTACAAGAAGAGGAAGAGACCTGAGCTCACTTTTCTTCTGACTACAAAAGAGGATGGCAGCAGCCTACAATCCAGTGAAAGAGACCTCAGAATGAAACCTACTTTGCTGGCACCTTGATCTTGGGCTTCCCAACCTCCAAAACTGAAAAACAAACTTCTGTTTAAAGTACCCAGTCTATGGTATTATGATGGGTCCCTAAAGCAAACTAAGACACTCCCATCAAAGTCTCCATCAAAAAAACCTTGAATGGGGATCCCTGGGTGGCGCAGCGGTTTGGCGCCTGCCTTTGGCCCAGGGCGCGATCCTGGAGACCCGGGATCGAATCCCACGTCGGGCTCCCAGTGAATGGAGCCTGCTTCTCCCTCTGCCTGTGTCTCAGCCTCTCTCTCTCTCACTGTGTGCCTATCATGAATAAATAAATAAAAAATAAAAAAAAAAAAAAAAAAAAAAACCTTGAATGACTGCTTCCTCTGCCTCACGACCACTCACCATCTGGAGGAGTGAGTCTCTTGGCCCAGGGTCTGTGCTTATCAGGACGGGAACAAAGGAGAGATTTTCTTAATATCACCTCATCACCTCTAGTGCCTTTTGTAGGACATTCTATTTGAATAGTTTTCTTTGCTTTAAGGTATAAATCTTCCCATGGGGAGGTTTCTGGTCTTTCATCATTCCCATCATTCTGCTTTCCCACCAATCCAACCCTCCAGAGGCCAGTTTCAGCTCATCTTCTCCAAGGAATATTCCTGGATGGTTCCTTCCACTTTAATCACTCCATTTTTTAAACTTTTCTGGCAATATTGTCTGCATGAAATAATTTTAAAATGTAACACACTCATACATGCTTTTCCCCTCTTGGAACTTACCAGCACTCCCATGCTCTGTGTAAAGGTGCTCCTGATATTCATTTTTTTTTAAGTGTTACTCTTGGCCAGGTGGTAATCTACCATGACAATCTCTGTTATATTCTTCATCTCTATAACATGCATACACACATATATTCCTACAATCTTCTGCGTCTGGCCACTTCTTCATACCAAAGATATTTTAGGGTCTAGGCATTTCTTTACTTTCATTATCACCTTGGTGACCTCAGCAAGTTAAGGGGTTTTTATATTATCCTTTTAACTAGGCTGTTGATTTTTGTTTTTAAATAGCTTCTCTGTGTGAGAAATTAGTAGGATCAGTCTGGGCTTCCCAAGGGCCTTTAAGGTCCCTGATTACCTAAGTTATTTTTTTTCTCTTATTATTTTTGAAGGAATGAGAATGTGGGAACAAAAAATAGCAAGGGTTCTCTGGAGTGCATTGTGTCTATTCAGAAGTAAGAAAACAAAGAAAGGAAGGATCAGTGAGCCAAATACCTCTGGCACCATTGTCCATATGCCCTTTCTAGAGCTAGTTCAGTGGATAAACCATCAGTCACTATTCCCAGACCTATTATTCTAAAATTTTAAAATGTTTCCTTGAATACATAAGTTTGGGTTTACCTGAGAAGAGCATACATAAGTGTGGTGAATTTTCAATAAATTTGTATTGGCTTTAGGAAGACTGGATGAGAAATCATTAGTTGTTTCATTATCAATATTCATTTTGTTTTATATGATCATCTTACTATCCTCCAACCTAGTAAGATGGTGGCAAGGAGGAAAAGCTTCTCCTCTTGAATTTTAAAGTCCTGCATGAGCCAAATCGCAATATGATACACATATAAAACACAACAGATGTCCGTGAAATCTTCATTTGTTAAATACTTTCCATGCATGCAAGGAGAGGGTCATGCTAATCAAAAAGATCACATTCTCATATAAAACGAGTAAGTGCCTATTATCAGGTTTGGGAAGTCTCAATCAAGTGTGCACTGAGGGGCACCTGGGTAGCTCAGTCAGTTAAGTGGCTGGCTCTTTGTTTCAGCTCAGGTCATGATCTCATGGGTTGTGGGACTGAGCACTGTATTGGGCTCCACTGTGCTCAGTGGGGAGTCTGCTTAAAGATTCTCTCCCTCTGCCCCACTCTCTACTCGAGTGCATGCTCTTTCTCTCTCTCTCTCTCTCTTTCTAAAATAAATAAATAAATCTTTTTTTTTTTAAAAGGTGTGCACTGAATACTCAGCCATTCATTTCCCAAATGTCTACTTTACCAAATATATGTATAACAACACATGAGTTACTATGAGTTATAAAAACATCTATGCAGTATGGTCCTTATCCTCAGGAACATTATAAAGAAACTTTACAATCTCACAGAGGTGCAAGACATACACAAGATGCACTATAAGGAAATGTCTGATGAAATCATTATCAAGGGTTAAAAATCCTGGGCAGGAACGAAAGTATCTTAGAATGTTCTATAATGTCCTCCTAGTTCTGAATTACACACTGCTTAGGAGGGTAACTGAAACATGGTAAATATAAAGGTGGCTTATATTTAGCTTTGGAATATATCCTGCTTCTGTTTGCCCTTGGCCAACTCAAAATTGCACTCCCAAAGCTTGTATTAGTTTATCATGGGGGCAGTTATAAAAAATATCAAGTACCTGAGGAAAGCTGATTGAAAATTCAACATTAGCAGACGATTTGCTATCCATAGTCTCCACTTTTATGATACTTTACAAATGCACATGCATCATTGGTCCTCTTGGTAACCCTTCAAGATAAATAAGCATTACACAATTTTATAGAAGAAAATTAAAGATCAATAGATTATCTGACTTGTCCAAGAACCTCAATGTATCTGTTAGGGCCCTGACAGGAAACAGATGGTATATCTAAAGGGTCTGACTGAAAATAATTTATTGAAGGGCAGGTATAAGGGACCAAAAAGGAGTAGTAAAGCACTCAGGGACTAAAAAGCAGGAAGCCGTGGATCCCTGGGTGGCTCAGCAGCTTAGCGCCTGCCTTCAGCCCAGGGCATGATCCTGGAGTCCTGGGATCGAATACTACATGGGGCTCCCTGCATGGAGCCTGCTTCTCTCTCTCTTTCTCTCCCTCTCTCTCTCTAATGAATAAATAAATAAAATCTTTAAAAAAAAAAAAAAAAAGCAGGAATCCTTGACTATTCCAGGCCTGAAAAAGAGAACAACTTGGCTACTCCAGTGGTCATATTGATGCATTTCAGTATTATGCTAAGCTTGCCACAGTCCTATTTAAAGAACAATGAAAACAAAATTTGGAAGAAATAATGAAGACCAGTAGGTGCTATGTATAACAAACACTAAGGCATGCAATCTTATAGTGGTATAATTCCTCTGGGAAGGATGCAAAATGAAATAAGACAGAATGGGGAGTAGTAATTCAGCCTATTTCAAACACTATTCGAGAGAATATATTTTTTTAACATTGCAGAAATGGATTTGGAACCCAACACTTTGAATGCTATTTGCATCCACAGCATAATTTTATTCTATTAACCTTTTAAGTATCTATTCATCCCTTACCACTCTGGTCTTAAGGTATCTGAAAATCCCTTAAGTTAAGCACAGGCCTTCAAAGTAAGTAAGTACAACAATATCAAGTAAGCAAGCAAGCAAGTAAATAAATAAGTAAGTGAATAAATAAATGAATCCCTGACACTTTATCACCTTAGTATGAATTCAGTTTACCAAACTACTTTCCTCCTTTGATTACAGAACTTTAAGCTACAGAAGGAAAATGTGTGGCAAGCTTTTAACAATTAAAAACAAGAAATTAAAACCCATTAAGCCTTTGGAAAGACAGTGAAAAAAAATAAACTCCAAAACTGAGGAGAATGCTGCCCTTGGACGCTGTGGGAAATGGGGGTGCAATTGCTGAAGTCAAATTTTCATGCTTATTTGTTCAGGGCACCCCCTAGGGTGAGCCATTCAATATCCTGGTGGAGCCCCTTCTGACTGCTCTCAGCCAGCAGGCTACTATTTACCACTGTACTCAAAGCTAAGCAAACTGTCACCAAGTGTCTCACTTTCCCCATAGAGCATTTTGGCTTTTGTTTCTTAAGGGAATTAATCCAGATTCGTTAAGAAAGATTTCCTTTATGCTTAAACTAACTACATTTCCTTCCACTGCTTTAAACCAAGGCTTATCCATCGTCATTTCCGAATGCTTGTTTTCATTTTCCCCAGAACAATGAGGATGACAGTAATTTCTGGTTAAAGGGCCCAAACACCTGAGTAACAAATGTACTCTTTCATTAAAAAGAAAATTTAAAGACAAGAGAATATCAAGAATAGCCAATAAAGATAATTAAGTAATTAAATAATTAAAACTATTCAATTTTATAGGGACTCAGACATAATATGATTGCCCTTTTGTGACCTGTTTGGCAATTAGGGCAAGGTTATGGCTCCTGGAATAGAAGAAGGATGTGGTCAATACCCTTGCAACTAATTTGTTCTTATGTAGACCAGAGTATCACACAAGGTACTCAACCACAGCTGAGGGCTTTTTTTTCTGTTTTTCCGCTGCTTTAGTTAGATTTCACCAATGTACATAATACAACATAGGTATCATCCTGACTAAGCTCCTGAGCCAAGTATTTTAACCCAGGGAACATCTCTGTGAAATGATCTTTCATTTATACATATTATATATGTGTACAACATATTATATAATATTCCATTTTAATTGAATATAATAATATAATTAAATATATGCAGATTTTAATTTAATTTAATAATATTTAATTGAAGTATGGTTGACATAAAATGTTATATTAGTTTTGGGTATTACAACATAGTGATCCAACAATTTTATAACTTATAGAATGCTCACCACAATAACTGTAGTGGCCATTTGTTACCATAAAAATTGTTATAATATTATTGATAATGCTCCCTCTGCTATACTTTTCAGCCCCATGACTTATTGATTTTATAACTGGAAGTGTATACCTCTTAATCCCTTCATCTATTTTGCCTCATTTTGTGTCATTATATATTTTGATTAAAGATTACCTAATTCAGCATAGCCAATTTATCCTATTGGGAGATTCTTCAATTATCCAATATTCCCTCTCTGTAAATTCCTTTCTATCCAGAAGGATTTGGCTATCTCAAGGCCCTAAATGATGATGACAAGACCTTTCTTAAACAGTGTTTTTCTACTTTAATAATACAGTGATACAGTCACATTACTGAAAATCCCATGCTTACTCATTAATATAAGTATCTAAAATGTTTTATATCTGCATTCATTCATTCAATGGGCACACAATAAAATCTTGTTTGTTTTTTAAATCTCACTATCACTTGAATAACAGCAGGTGTCAGACATTGTGTTAGGTATGATCTCATGGATTATCTCCTAAATTCATCACAACAATCCTAAATAGGTAATATCATCTTAAAAAGAGCTTGTTGTCTCATGTAGGGGGAAGTGAGGGCAGTATTATTAAGATGCGGGCCCCATTCTACACAAATACAACTAAATTCAATTAGATTTTTTTAAAAATCCAAACCCTAGTATCATTAAAAATTTTTTTGTATGTTTCTTAACCAATTAGTCATAGATTCACTTTTGTACCACTTTTGACTCTATTTCTGAAAGCCTGTGGTATCAGTATATGGTAAGCAAATCCATTATAGAGCACACTTACTCCTGATGAAAATCTTGTAAAATGCTGCATGCTCTTGGTCCCAAAGAAGACTAAAAAGCATTAGATGATTTGGCCCAAATTAATCATCTGTAATGAAAGCAACTTAATATACACAGCCCACTGATATTGAGATTTTTATCAGTTTTACATATAAAGACCTTTTTCACTTTAATGTGTCAGTGTGCTCCATTAACTTCAGAAAGTGGAAAATGAATCAATATTTTGCCATTATTTACAAAGCAAGTACAAAGGCTATAAACTATAAATATTTAGGATATTTGAAGGTTAATAGGAGAAAGATTCTCAAGTGCATTTTATAAGCAAAAATAGCAAATAACAAATATGAACTTGCAGAGATCTATAGTGCTAATGTATTCATGGCCATAAGGCTAAAACTCATTGCAGTGATACCATTACCAGAATTCTCCTCAAGATTTTATAATCTTCTTCCAACCGTCATTCTACAGGGATCAGATCAAACAGCCACATCCTGACTCAATGCTATTGCTGAGTCATTTGGTTAATTTACTGGTTATCTTCTGATATCTAGACCATTATTATTATCTGGATCTCAGTCATCTTTTATTTAAATTAGAGGAGGTTTTGTTTGAGTATTCAGAAAGTTTAAGAAAACTCATCCAGGCTAAGTCCTCATACAGAAAAGAATATTGCCTCTTTTTTTTTTCTTTTTTCTTTTTTTTACTATTTTTCCCCAAAAAAAGAGACTCTCTAGACAATGAAAGTTTCTCTACTCTTCAGATCGACACTTTTATTTCTTTGCAGATCGGGCATGTCTCCATGAAACATTTTAAATTAGGTGTGACTTTTAGACATTTTAGTTCAGACATGAGGCAGACTATACTCTATTCACTCATAAAAGAACAAATTAAGTTTTAACCCAGGACACTCATGGATATAACATCTACAGATTTTGGAAAAGCCAGCTGGGTATATTCTTCAGTGTCTCTTTAAATCATTCTTAATGTATAAACGACATTTAAAAGCCCCCTTTTCATTGCAGTTGGCACAGTACCTAAGACCATAACAAGTTACTTCCCCAGTAAATGTCATTTTCTCTTAACCACAGGGCTATAATTCAAAACTGTAGATTTTTTTAAAAGAGAAGTGTTAAAAAAAAAAAAAACCCTCTGGGAATGAAGCCTAGGATTTCCCATCTATGTAAAAAGGGACTTGTTACTTAGTGGGGGACTGGCTAGAGGCCAGGGGCCTAGAGTTACTGCTTTCAAAATGGCTTTCTCACCAACTATACCAGAGGTAAGCATCCTATATCTACTGTAGCCATGGTAACTTGTAGGGAGAGGGAAACTGAGAAGGCAGGTGGCAGGAGCTTAATGCAACACAGGGTTAAATATACATACTTTGGAACCAGAAATTTAAGTTCAAATCCAACTTCTACCATAGGTGTGTTAATTTTCTATTGTTGCATAACAAATCACTAAAAACAGCAGTTTCTGTGGACACAAACAGAGTGGCTTAAAGCAACACAAATGTATTATCTCGTTGTTTCTGGAGTCAAGTTAGGTACATTTTAGTGCCTCTGTATACTATTCTCAGCATCTCACAAAGCTGAAATCATAGTGTTGACTTATCTGGGTATTGACTAGAAAATGATCTATTTCTAACTCCTCTAGGTCATTTCCTTGTGAATATATAACTAAGGTTTTTACTTTGTTTTGACTGTAAATCAAAGGGACATTCTCAGCTTCTAGAGGCTGCCCTCTCTTTCCTGCCATGTGGCCCTCTCCACAACATAGCAGTTTACTACATAAAGGCCAGTAGAAGAATCCCTCTCACACTCTATAGTTCTTGTCTCAGGATGGGCCTAGTCCCTTTTAAAGCATCCTCTAATTTAAGTCAGACCCATCTAGGATAATCTCTCTTTTGATTAACTCAAAGCCAACTGATTAGGGACCTTAATGACATCTACAAAATTATTTCACCTTATAAGTAGAATAATCATAGAGTGATAATCTTCATATTTATAAGTCTTGCTCATACTCAAGTGGGTGTGGAGGTGGGGAGGACATCATACAGGGTAAATACACAAGGGGTCAGGAATCTTCAGAAGCATTTTAGAATGTTTGCCTAAGACAACAGGCTTTCAGAATTCTATGGGAAGATTAACTGAGTTACAATAAATGTAAAGCATTTATTGCCTGACTAGGGATAAGCACTATGTAAATTTTTACATTATTCTTCATGGGCTGAATTTCTTAGGAGGAAATACTGGGTCTAACTGACCTGTCTGATCATTGTGTTCTTGTGCTAGAAGCTGGGATTAAATCCAGACCTCCTCTGATCTGCTCAAGCTTTTCCTCTTCATGCTACATCCTCAATGACATTTGACCTAGGATGACCTTCTTGGAAAATGCTTCTTCCTGCAGCTGTTTCCTCTGCTGCTTTTTTTTTTTTTGGGGGGGGGGGGGTGTGGTTAATTTGTATTAAGTTTATTTAGACTAAAAAACAAAACCAAATCCAAAACCCATCAGTTCCTCTCCCTTCTAAAACTATTTCAAGACAAACAGTGCCTCTTTCTCATTACCTTGAATGAACAGGTAAACCGTTCTTCACAGGGCTGTTATGGTAGGTGGACTCTGCCACCCTGTCCTAAAGATGTGCACAGGGGTGGGCAAAGGGAGTCAAATCAAGATGTCCAGGCTCCAGACTTTGTCTGCATAAATCACTGCAGATGTACAGTGTTGCCCTAGAAGGGGCTGGCCAACTAGGACCAGGGACATACAATGTATAGAAGAGGTCTGAGTTTCCAAAGCTGCTCTTCCTTCCTACCAAAGCATAAATCACAGTGAGTCTGTAAGTTGACTGGACCTGTCAACTGACCCAGTTCACTCAAATAAATACACAAACTCCCACAGTCAATTTGGGGAAGGAAATTCTTTACTTTGACCCCATATCTAATTAGATGCGGGAGCATTTTATGCATTCTGAAGGTTGGAACGTGCCATTAGTGACATACCAGATCTCTCTTTTGTGCATATCTCAGTGAGATGCCTCTAAAGAGAGACTTTAAAAAAATAATAGTCATTAGTTTCTTCTTACCAAGTTGCTCTCCTCTTTAGGGAATCATTGTTATGCTGGACAGACACTGCACTGACTTGCAATGACAGCCCTGGAAGGTCTGAGGCAATGAGGGTACAGTTTTCAAGTGTTGACTTCCAATGTCAGTGATGGAAAAGCAGGTGTGACAGGAAGAGGAAAGGAGGCAAGAGAAAGAATTATAGTAGTCTCATGTCTATATGATAAATTTTTAAATCATGTCCTACTGAATATCCCTTACCATGTATATTAGTTTGCCAAGGCTGCCATAATGAAGTAACATAGTCTAGGTGCCTAAACAGAAATTTATCTTCTCAAAGTTCTGGAGCTTTACAAGTCTAAGATCAGGGTGCTTGCAGAGTTGGTTTCTTATGAGGCTTCTTTCCTTGGCCTATAGTTAGCTATTTTTGTCTTCATATAGTCTCTCTCTTTATATGTCTGTGTCCTAATCTTTTCTATAAAGACACCAGTCATACTGGATTAGGGCCTATCTATATGACCTCATTCTATATTAATTACCTCTTTAATGGCACTGTCTCCAAATACAATCATGATCTGATGTATTGGGCCTTAGGACTTCAACATGTGAACTGAGTGGGGGGGACACAATTCAGTCTAACAAAACATATTTATGAAGTGTATCACATTTCTATTTATTGTTAAAATGGAGTGATGCAAATGTTGCCAGCATCTTAAGTGCAGATTCTCAGTCTCTGCACTCTTGATATGCTTTCCACTTACGCCAATTACTGTGAGAAACAGTTGAGAACATATTAATGTGTGTTGCAGGGGGCAGGTGGAGGTCAAGCCTCTAATAAGTAGACTCATTTTAGAATTTAGATAATCAGAAACAAAATGCAGATTCAAGGCACCGCTCACTTAGTCTCTGTTATTTATTGGTGTATTCTTACAGCTTCAACAGTATCTGAATTTAGTAGATATTTAATTATTATTTGTCAAATGAATGAGGAAAAATGGCTAAAAGCAGTAAGAGAAGTAACTAAAAGAGAAACGAAGTAATGTCTTCAAACTATCTCTTTACAAGCCCCCCCTTCTCTAAAACATACTACTAATAAAACTGAGCTGTAGTATATATTTTCTCCCTAAAAATATACATGCCTTTTAAAAACCTGCTACTCCATCTTAGCACATAGTTAGTATATAGTAGGAGTTCATTAAACCTTATGAAATGAATTGGAAGTTCTATGATGTAGGGATTGTTTAATTACTATTTCAATTGGTGCTTTCTAATAGCTTGAACAAAAAAAAATAAACTCTGCTCTTTTCTTTTTACTTCGTTGCAAACACAAAACTCTGCTCTTTTACTTCTCTGAAAAGCAAAAGACCACATGACAGTATCCTGCATACATAATAATGTTTCACATCTCTGTTCTTGTTACCATTGCCTTCTTTTGAAAACAAAAAAAAATCATTGTTCTTTAGCACTCCTGAATAATTCATCTCTATTTGTGTCTTACCTATTACTTTATTAAATCATATGGCTACAATGTCCAATCTCATATCATTACAAGAATATTCTCTAAAATATTCCTGAGACATGCGTAAATATATGTCTGCTTGAACAATCCCATGATGGGTCAGTTACTGCCTTGAAAGCCAACCTATTCCACTCCACTACTGAACCAATCCAAATATTTGAAAAGTTTTTCCATTCCTTGAACACACATTTATCTCCGATAATGTCTACCTAATTGTCCTGATTTTCCCTTTGTATCCATATAGAAGTTAAATTTAACTTTTAACTTTCTGTATTTTTAATATTTCAGATTTTCTTTTCTCTAGAAAACCTCTATCTACCTTTTTCTCCAGTTTTATATTCCACATACTTTTTTATTTTAAAGATTTTATTTATTTGACAGAGAGAGCAAGTCAAAGAGCACAAGCAGGGGGAGCAGCAGAAGGAGAGGGAGAAGAAGGTTTCCTGTTGAACACGGAGCCCTACGTGACGTGGGGCTCAAGTCCAGGACTTTGGGATCATGACCTAAGCCAAAGGCAGATGGTAACTAAGCCACCCAGGTGCCCCTATATTCCACATTCTTTTTTTTTTACAGGACATACTGCCAAATAGTCTAAAATAATGAGAACAGAATTATAAAAAACTGTGATATTTTTGAAGCTAGAAGGAACAAAGATCATCTAATCAGTGTATTTGTCATGTGGAAAAGGAGTCCTAGAGAACCAAAATATACATACAAAGTTAGAGTCTTGTATTCCACTGGTTTCCACTAGAGAAAGGAAACCCAAAGCTCAGATTCATCTGGTTGTACCCAAGCTTCTCCAGCTGTTTTGTATTTGCAACGATCCTAGCTAGCCCAATTAAGTCCAAATAAAATGAAGCAAAGATCATAAAGCATTTAAAGGGGAGAAATTAACTGAACCTCGTTTTGTTTTGTCAGCCAGGAAAAGAAAAACCCACATCCAGGTGCTTTCTTAAGGCCAAAAAAATAAATTATATACACCAAACCCCACAAACTCTAAAATAAAGCTTTACGAGGTGTCAGATTGTGAACTGAATTTCCCTAGCTACAATCTCTACCAAATGATTTTATGTGGCTTGTAACTCAAATGTTTAGTCTGAAAGAGTCAAGGAAGAACTGAATTCTTACCAGCATTGAACCAAAGTCTAAAGAGCTGAATCACCTAGCTACAGGGTTGTGGCACAGACTGACCCATAGCCCACAAAGAGGAAGTTAGGATCTTTAGTGGATTCTTTTGAAGTTAACTGTAGGGAAAAGTAGTACAAGGCCATTTGTGTTTTCAAAACCTTGTGAGGTTATTCTCTCTCAAGGGCATTATTTTATTTCTATAACATAGGCAATGTTCCTAAGTATTAGAGATAATGCAGTTCCAAAATGCTTTATCGACAAGTTTAGTTGGACAAAGTACCCTTGAAGAGCCCTCAGTTATTCTCATGGGAGAGGGAGAATTTTTACTTTTGAGAGGTCAATCTGCAGATTACAGTACTGGAGAGTATAAAGGAACCTCAGAGAGATATTTAGTCTAGTAGTGTATTTCTCAAACTTTTGCTTGTGAAAGAATCATTTAGAGGTGGAAAGTGTTACAAATGCTCATTTCAGGGCCATACCACAAAATTCTGATGTAATGGGGAGGAATCTGCATTTGTACAGCCATTTTGAACCTGATGCAGGTGGTAAACAGATACTGAGCAGAAAGACTGTCCTAGTCCAACTTATTTTTATAAATGAGCAAATTAAAGTCCAGAGAATCTATACCGGTAAATCAGAAATAGAATCTAGGGGCACCTAGGTGGTTTAGGTTAAGCATCCAACTCTTGATTTCCACTCAGGTCATGATCTCAGGGTCTTGGGATTGACCCCCACACTGGGTTTTATGCTCAGTAAAGAGTCTGCTTGAGGCTCTCTGTCTCCCTTTCCCTGTCCCTCCCTCTGTTTGTTGGCACTCTCTCACTCTAAAAAATAAATCTTAAAAAAAAAAGGAAGGAAGGAAGGAAGGAAGGAAGGAAGGAAGGAAGGAAGGAAAGAAAGAAAGAAAGAAAGAAAGAAAGAAAGAAAGAAAGAAAGAAAGAAAGAAAAAAAAGAAGAAAAGAAAGAAAGAAAGAAAGAAAAAAGAAGAAAAGAAAGAAAGAAAGAAAGAAAGAAAGAAAGAAAGAAAGAAAGAAAGAAAAAAGAAAGAAAACCTAAACGAGAACCTACATTTCCTGATTTTAGTGTTCAATGGTGCTTCCTCAGCCTCATCATACAATATATCACAATATGATAAATAACATCATCTCTCAAAATATTGTATCATTACCCACCAGGCCTGCTGGCAGAGTTCAGCCTGAAGACCTTGCTCTTAGAGCCAATGAGCTGTTTGTGGACCCAGGGAGGCTGCCTCTTGTGAATAGAATCCAAATATAGAACAGATGCTTGTGCTACTGATGAACTTAGGGCAGCTGCCCTCTGTTTGCAGTTGATGATCTACTAGCATGGACACCAAAGGTAAGAAGGGGGTTGTATAACTGAGGCTATCACCTCCAGAAATCCTACTTGTCAGCTTAGACAACTTTTCTCTTTTCTGAGATCCCAGCATATGCTCTGATACCTTTATGTATGATGTACTCCAATGAATATCTATAAAGTTTTACTCAATTGGCATATCAACACCCACCTTTTTTTTTTTTTGGCTCATCAGTGTATTAGTTCATATACATGAATCAATGTTTTCTTTCCAGATTCCACTGGAGACCACAGGTACCTGCTCAGAGCTACTATTGTCTCCTTGCAAGTAAATAGCTGTTAGACTTAGAAAAAGTTCTAAGACAATAGTAGAGTTTTATATTTCAATAGAAATTCTGGTGACCAACACTGGAATGTCAGATGTTCCTATTTTTTATAAAGACATAAACCATATGACTACCTACTATAACAAGCATTTCATAAAAGAAGAGGCATTTAACCCCCATAAATAGAAAGTAATGACATAAGTTTTTAATAATTAGTCTTCTAAAAAACACATGATTATAGCCCTCTTCACTATAAGCTGGGAATTTAAAGAAAAAAGCAACAGTCCTTGGACTAACATTTATTGACCCAACATGACATATAGCCATATTGAATAAAATGACTTCATTAAAAGATCTTATTGGTCATTACCAGAATCTTTGCATAACTGCCCTAATTTATATATTTGTTTATTATAACACCTAATTTGTTTATTTAATCTGGTGTGCCACAATTGCCTTATCTAATGACTTCTCAGAATTTGAGATGATTTTCCAGAAACCAAAACTGCTCAGAGTTTTGGTTCTTTTTAAGAAGCTATTCTAATCTGTGTTCTGTTCTTGTTCCTCTGTTGTTGGTCAAGGTATAGAAGGAAAATAAATATGACAAGTGATACCAGATGCTGGACAACATGAACTTTCTATCTAAGCATTCTCACTACAAGGCAGAATGAGTATTCTTATTATTTTGACTTTGAAAAGCATTTTTTGGATCTATATCTTGTCAAAACACAGAGAAATAAGATGCTTTCCATTTCTCATTATATCAGTTTTATTGGAAGCATCAAGGAGATAATAAAAGATATTTAATATTGGTTGGTTTTCAAATGTGGAAATTGCTGTTGTCCATTGAGAAGTAAATGTGGTGGGAAAAGCTGTTTTCAGCTCATAAAGTTATGGTTGTTATTTCATATTTTTATAGAGCCCTAAATGCACAGGGTGCTGACAATATTTGAAGTAGAGCCAAGCAAATCAAATTCCTGGTCCAAAGCAGGCAGAGTCCATATACAGACCCAATGCAATAATAACCAGTGATTCAAAATAAACATGGTATACCTCAGGACCACTGCAAAGAGAGGGCTATAGAAGGAAAAGTAGTTTTAGCATGTAGAAAAGAAGGGATCCCCCTGTAGTATAAAATAATAGAAACTCTTTGAATAAACCCTAGAGCCTAAAAATCAGTAGTCCAAATCAGCATTTTATTTAAGAAGCTTTTCATGTTCCAATTTCCCAGTAGACAAAACAAATTTACTCCAGGCCAATAAATTAGATGTCAAATGTATACACATACAATATATTTCAATGTACACGTATTGATCCCTAGACACAAAGCCATTCAATCTTCACCATTTATTAAACTGAAAACCTGGAAATGCCCTTATTTAAAGGTGCAAATAATGCCTTTCTCTTTAAGCAAAAGGAAAAAAACCCTCTAAATGGTCGAGGTTCTTTGAACTCTGTTAATAAATCAATCCAAGAATAAAGCACTGTGTTCACAACATGATCAATCAAAAGCTACATACAAAATGGAAAAAAATCTTCCAGAACAGTGCCAGAGGCCTTATCACAATTGCTTCCTGACAGAAAGAGTGGATAAACAAGCTCAGGACAAGGCCAACCAAAGACTGGTCCAGAGAACCTTGTTTCTTGTTGCTTTAGGTATCAAAATAGGAAGTAAACAGCTTAAAAACAGTTCTGAGAATTGCCTAAAGGAAGTGCTGCTTCCTCTCCCTGCACTTGCTAAGTTTGCTTATCTTTCATCCTTTACAGCACAGCCTTTTGCAAGCTGGCTGAGACCCTTTAGCAAAGACCATCTTTTCCCATCTGCCTCTGACCTAATGCCACTCAGCTGACCCAATAAATTCCCTCTCCTCCCTGGCCAACAAAATGTGATAAGGAAATGAAGGCACAAACAAAGTCCACCAATTTTCACGCAGACATCTGGCTCATGGAAATATCCACCATACTGTGGGAGAAAATGGGCACTGAGGCTGGGTAGGTTTCCAGCACCACCCATGCAGCATCTTAGCATGACTGAACTACTTCATCAGGCTTCTCAGGAGTAACCAATAAACAGCTCTGGAGCTCATTAACTATCCTGGCTAGTGTTGGTTCCTACCAAAAGAAATACGTAAACTTATTTTATGAGGAGCCTGGATTTGTGTTACCACCTATCAGACGGTTTTTAATACACCATCATCAGTGGCCTGGCCCCTGACACCTACATAAGGCTTTTCATGCATGTATCCCCACAGAGCATTAATGCACCTGGCTGTCCAAGTTGTTCTGTGAGCCAAAGAAAGCTCCTGTATTCACTTAGTCGCTTCAGCGTGGGTTTCCACATCCTAATTCTAACTCATGTAAAGGTGTTCATAAAGTCAGTCCTAGGTCATCTGAGTTTTCATTCAATCTGAGATTTTTGATATGAAATTTGAATGCTTTAAACTGGTGTCAACTAATAATTCAAGACTGTCTCATGGAAATGGGCTAGCTTGCTGGGATAAGTACAACACCCATCTTGGTCTCTATCTTGACCTGCAGTTCTCCAAATTACACAAAATCTTTGACACTGAATTGTCTCTGAAATGATGGAATGCTTTAGTATCATATATGCTTATAACCACAGAAAATATGTATTTTGTTGAAAGACATGCAATTGTGCTGGGGTTTTGCAAGTGTCAAGAGGGCAAACTGTTGGATATCTTACTTATTTTATATTTTCTTTATGATCCAACTTAGTAAATCATTCTTTAACAAAATTTACCAAGGGATCAACCTTTATGATAAAGAAGCTGAGATCACCATAAGTTTTTTTTAGATCTCTTTTTCCCCCTTTTTAAAGTTTTTATTTAAATTCTAGTTAGTTAACATATAGTATAATATTGGTTTCAGGAGTAGTAATGATTCGTCACTTACATATAACACTCAGTGCTCTCATCACAAGTACCCACCTTAATACCCATCACCAAAAGAAAAAAGAAAAAAATACCCATCACCCATTTAGCCCATTCCCTACCCACCTCCCCTCCAGCAACCCTCAGTTTGCTCACTCTATATAAGAGTCTATTGTGGTTTGTCACCCTCTTTTTCTTCTTCCTTCCCCTATATTCATCTGTTTTATTCTTAAATTCCACATATGAGTGAAATTATACAGTAACTCTTTCTCCAACTAACTTGTTTCACTTAGCATAATACACTCTAGCTCCATCCACATTGTTGCAAATGGCAAGATTTCATTCTTTTTTGATGAATAATATTCCATTGTACATATATACCACATCTTTAACCATTCATCCATTGATGGACATTTGGGCTCTTTCCCTAATTTGGTTATTGATGATAATGCTGCCATAAACATCAAGGTGCATGTGCCCCTTCAAATTAGTATTTTTGCATCCTTTGGGTATACCTAGCAGTGCAACTACTGGGTTGTAGAGTAGTTCTATTTTTAACTTTTTGAGGAAAGTTCACAATGTTTTTCAAAGTGGCTCTGCCAGTTTGCATTTCCACTAATAGTGTAAAGGGGTTCTCCTTTCTCCACATCCTTGCCAACATCTATTGTTTTCTGTATTGTTAATTTTAGCCATTCTGACAGGTGTGAAGTGGCATCTCATCATGGTTTTGATTTATATTTCCCTGATGATGATGATGATGATGTTGAGCATCTTTTCACATGTCTGTTAGCCATCTGTATGTCTTCTTTGGAAAAATGTCTATTCATGTCTTCTGCCCATTTCTTAACTAGATACTTTGTTTTGGAGGTGTTGAGTTTATAGATTTTGGATACTAATACTTTATCAGATATGTAATTTACAAATATTTCCCCCATTCCATAAGTTGCCTTTTAGTATTATTATTTCCTTCACTGTGCAGAAGCTTTTCAGATGATGAAGTCCCAATAGTTTATTTTCCCTTTTGTTTCCCTTGCCTCCCTTCCCATATCTAGTTAGAAGGTACTACAGGTTTGTCAGATCTTTTAAAAGGCAGGGATGTAAAGAGAATTTACATTGCTTTCTATAGAGCACTCATATGACTAGGCAGTATTTGGGGCATTAGCTTTATAGTGTTGATCATATAAATATTATTTTTCTGTGGTTTTGCAGTGAACTAATCACATCTAACATCATATTAAGGAAGTCATTTTAGTAGGAGCTTTATTTATGGAGAAAAATTCAGCCAAAGTGTATGCAGAAAAATTATTGATATTATGATTTGGTTAGAGAATCAAAAACCATGCTAAACAAAGTCTGAATTTCATAAATGCTGCTCTATGGGAGAATAAGAAAACTAATTTGGACCGAATATTTAATTTCCCACATTGAACTGTTAAAAATTCTCTCTTTCTTCCCCATGTATTGCATTTACAGAGAAAATATAGGAGCCCTCCATGGACAAACTCCATATCCTTTTGGAGGAAAACTGAACTGATTGGCAGTCAAATGACTGAGCAGAGTGTCTAATGAAAAGTACTACTGAAGGCTTGACAATTTCAGGTATCTACCACAGGTCCTTCAAACTACTGCAAGTCAGTTGTGCCTTAGGGATTTAGCAGGAAGAAGAAAGTGACAGCTCACAGGCCAGTCCTAAACCTAAACATTATCAATTCATAAACTACATCTCTGTCTCTCTTCTTCAACTATTCCCACTTTTTCTTTCCATCAGTTAAACAGAACCTATTCCCATCAGTCAGAGTCCAATCAAGAAAACAGGGATGTGGGAATATAATAGAGGCAATTTTGTTACACAGGTTGAAAAATGATCTGAGGGCAGCCCCGGTGGCGCAGCGGTTTGGTGCCGCCTGCAGCCCGGGGTGTGATCCTGGAGACCCGGAATCGAGTCCCACATACTTCCTGCATGGAGCTTGCTTCTCCCTCTATCTAAGTCTCTGCCTCTCTGTGTCTATAAATAAAATAAAAATCCTTAAAAAAAAAAAAAAGAAAAGAAAAGAAAAGAAAAGAAAAGAAAAGAAAAGAAAAGAAAAAAATGAGCTGAGAAGCAAAACTGTGGACTATAACTCAAGAGTTAACAAAAGCAAGCAGCTGCCACCTCCATAAACTAGAGAATCAAATATATAACTACAATTAAATAACTAGATTGATTAATACCTATTCTCAATTGCATAATGGAATCTATGTAGCCATATTTATTCATTTCCTATATTACTCCTCCACATCACTCTCTGGTGCATATTTCACCATTTATAGGGGAAGATGAGTTTGAATAGTGAATGATTTATGAAATGATAATACTCTGGCCTCAGTGAACTCAAAAACTCTAATCCATGAAAACATAATCCCCAGAAGGGTGATGTGGCTATCATCTCTGGTCTCCTTCTGAAGCCTTAATAAGTTAAGCTGAGGAATATATACTTTCATTTATTTCCCTTCAGTCAAAATATAAATCAATGTTTCATACATCTTCACTTTTTCTTACTATTACTTCAGAAGTTTAGACTACCACCACAAGACTCTTTTACCTTGGGAAGAAATAATTTCAATCTCTAACTACGTTGGTCTTTGTTCCAGACTAGAACATATTTTCTAGTTTGTCATAACTCTATACCAAGAGCAATTGCCTTGTCTCATTAATAGTACAATAGGGCCTATTAACCTTACAAACATTATTAGTCAACACTCAAAAGTATCAACACTCGGGTCTGCTAAAGGAGAAGTTGGACAGTCAAGATATTTTAGCATTCAATGTTAGTGTGAAATTAGAATTGTAATGGATTACTCCGCTACAATGCAGTTGAATAGTATGATGTTTACAACTGGATTCTAGTGTACTCAATTGGTATTTCTGCATGGCCTCCACCCTGGAAAACCAGACTGAATTCCTACACTCAGGCCAGATTCCAAGAGACATCATAATTAGGTCCCAGAAGAATACACTGCAGCTGAAGAGGATATCCCTTGCAGAATTATACGGGGTAAAGGCTGGCTAAAAGCAATGTTCACATTCATGCAATTATTCAGTTAATTGCACAAGGTGAATGGAGTCAGTATAATTATGGCTAAGTTCATGCTAGGATTAGTCTAGTCCTAAAATAAATAATTATTTTGAGGAAGAAAACATAATACCAGGGCAGACTATCAACATAACATGTTTTATTTCCTTTTGCAACACTTCAGTGAAAGTTCACTAAAACAAAGGTTGTAGCAGATCTCAAAGCGAAATGGGAAACATGACCAAGTGTTGGATATGACCTGTTTTGACCAACTCCACCATATCTCCCATTGGCCCTTATGTAAAAGACCATTCATGGACATTCAATTATAACTACTTGCAGTTTACTCAGAGAACCAGGCCTTCTGTTATCATGTTTACCAAAACGCCTGAGGTTTGAAATAAAGGAAGTCAACAGAGAATTCCTGCAGCAAAATTATGAAGCACAGAACACATGTGAGGGGGTGGGAGAATGAGCAAGAAACTCACCTTTATTGTGTTTTCTCTTCATTGGGATTTGTGCTAAGTGGTGGTAGTGGTGTGTGTGTGTGTGTTCGCTTGTGTCATTTTATTAATTTAAATTTTTAGCTCAACTAATAGAAACATTTGCTGACTGCTTGTTGAGTGCCAGACTCTAGGACACAGCAAACGTTTAACTTAACAGAAATCATCAGCCAATATAAAAAATAATAATAAAATTTTAAATGCTAGAAAGAAGCAAGTCCATATTTTTGTATACTTAATTCACCCTTTCAATATTTTTTGCAATAAATAGCATTTTAGCTACTAGAGTGAAAGGAAAATCTAGTGTTATTTTAATAGACTTGAAAATAACTCAGATTCCATTTTGTGAAGTAATTATCTGAAAATCTTTATTTCATATAGACATTGTAATCTTAATACTTAAACTTCAAGTTTTTTCTTCAGAGAATTGAACGTCATTGTATTTCATGCAACTATTGTTAACTTTATATAAGTAAACTTTATATATTATAATTCCTAATAAGGTCTTTAGCTTATAAGGAAAAAAATAACATTTCTATGCACAAGACATGATAGTTGGGGTATACAAGAAAGTAAAACACATTAGTTCTTTCCTCCAGGAGATTACAATCATGAAGATAAGAAGCTTAAACTACTATATTTAACTTTAAAATTAAATTCCGCAAAATTTAATCGCACTCTGATGATAGAGTAGGCATTTCAACATTTTATAGTGTCCCATAGTAAGTATTAGAAACAACTATTTTAAATGCAAAACAAGTACCAATCAATAGAAATTATTGGTTGATAAAAAGTCAGAAAGCTAAGGGGCTATCATTTGTATTGGTGAATATCCTAACAGAGAAACCAAGTCAAAGGAATTTTAATAAGCTAGATCCCTTAGCCTTTGTAAGACATTTCTGGGGAGTATGAAAACTATCTCCAAAAAACTCTTCGATAAAAATGCCAAACATATAACTTATTCTATTCTATAAGGTTGTAAACTCTTTCAACATAAGTAGCATGTTTCTTAATTTTTCTATATTTCCCCCATAAAATTCAGCACACATATGGAAAAATAATTGGACAATAAATGCCCCAGAAACAGTAGCTGAAAGAAATGATTAAAAAAGAAAGTGCTAATCTGATTTTAATCAGAATTTACTGATTACATATTCAGAAATATATACTCCTATTTTTAGGAAAAAAATACATATTCCACAGTATGGATGAATCATTTTCTACATTTCTTCCAGAAATAGTTGCTTTTGAAAAATATAACTCTGAGAAAGAGCTATCATTTGTCATTATTATTACATCTCTGCCTCTACAATCCTAACAAAGATGACTAGGACTAAAAATATAGATGATCTGGTTGTTGCAAATTATTATCAGCCAAAAAATAATGGCAAATAAATGAAAACCTACTTCACTCCTATAAAATAGGAAAGATAGCATTATTCCCATTGTATTGTCCTACTTGACTAGAGCACAAAGAGATTAAATCTCAAGTATCAGAGTAATGTGAAAAAAGCCTGGATTTCAGTCCTAGATTTACTTCTGGTTCTTCAAAGTCAAAACTCCTTCTAATGCCACAATAACAACAAACTTGATGCTTCCATCTCTCAGGAATGTAGCTGTGCAATACTCAATGAATTATATACTTTACATAAATATAGGTAAGGTACAGGATTGGATTGCCTTACCTATAAATGATGTACCTATCAAATAAAAAGGTTAACATTTATGTGTTCCTAATGAAACTCTTATTTTATAGAGATATTAGAGTAATATCAAAAATATGTACATGAGTTACAACAAAGAGAAAAGAGTATTTCCTTCAACTCACTCAACCTTTGAATACTGTTTGCTGTCATAACACCATAACAAGCAGGCTAATTTCAGAATTGGTATATGATGAATAGCTGTGACAAGCATCAAAAGATTTCTTATTCCTGATTCCCAGAAATAAGTATTTTAAAAGATTACATTTACTTCTAAGCATATAATACAACAAAGAGGTCACAGCTGTTCATATCTGGCTCTAGATATTTCTTAATGAAAAAGAAGTAAAAAGTTATTGTATAAACTTTCACGCTATTAGGGTTTATGTAGCAAGTGGAATTTTTTTCAAGCAACTTTAATCTCCTTCCCTGTATTCATTCCCAGTTCCTTCTTTCTCCAACCACACAGATTTTTTTTTTCAACCACACAGATTTAATAAGAGGCCTGTCTTAACTAAAAATGGTTAGATCTAGAACATAAATCCTGAGTCTCTCAAGAAAATTTTAAAAATTGTTTCTCAAACTCTTTAATGTTCATGCCTATCAAAAACACAATATAACCCATAGAAAATCATTTAAATATATCCAGTAAAACTATTATAGGATTAGTATTTGATCCTTTTTTTTTAATTTATTTTTTATTGGTGTTCAATTTACTAACATACAGAATAACCCCCAGTGCCCGTCACCCATTCACTCCCACCCCCCGCCCTCCTCCCCTTCCACCAACCCTAGTTCGTTTCCCAGAGTTAGCAGTCTTTACGTTCTGTCTCCCTTTCTGATATTTCCCACACCCTAAACTTAGTCTATATTCTTCTCCTTAGTTAACTTTGGGTCCTACTTTTTTAAATTGATTCAACCAGAGAACTTCTTTGAATCTCCTCAGACCTCAGCTTTATACAATTCTAAAATGAAACTGAAAAAATATGACAATATGCATTAAAAAAATTGAGTGGCACTTTAGTAAAAGATTTAGTATAAAAGCAATATTCAATGAAAGGAACTTTTTTTCAGAAGGTTGCTTTATCTGATCTCTAGACATTTTCAGCTCTAAAGTACTATTAAATTAATCTCTAGGGGCAACTGGGTAGAGAATATCCAACTATTGATTTCAGCTTAGGTCATGATTTCATTGTCCTAGGATCAAGCTCTGTGTGAAGTTCCCCACTCATTGGAGAGTCTGCCTGAAGATTCTCTCTCTCTCTTAAATAAATAAATCTCCTACTCTCTCTTCAATAAATAAATCTCCTAAAAAATTTAATTAATCTCTAGAATTTAATCCAAGAGAATGAGTTGTAATAATGTATAATCTGGAACAGCTGAGGATGAGGGATAAATTAAAAAGCCCCTTCTGCTTACTCCTTCTTTAATCCCATTTTTTAAAATTCAGATTCAAGAATTCATAAAATCCCCCCAATATAAACACATTAAAATCTTCCAAAAAGTACACTAATTCTCTTTTAATTTTTGATAAAGTAAAAAATGACACCCAGATGTTTCTTCACTTAATACATTCATTAAAATAGTACACTAAAGTTGCAAACTGTCATTAGGGCCTTTTATACAAGTTATAACTTGATTTTCTAAATTGTTAAATTGTTCAAAAGACTAATGGGCCAAAATTAAATAGTTGAGGTTAATCTGTAAACTAAAGCAGATCTAGGAGCAGGTGAGTGAGTAGCATATTTTGCAGTGCTTACTTGTTTCATTTATTCATTCATCAATATTACTGTTATTATAACTTAAGATCAAATATGTGCTAGGGACCATTCTAGGTGCTGGAGATACACAATAGATTTTATAAATCTACTTTTGAAGTTAAGTTTCTCTTGAAAAACACAGCCAAGAATGTATACAACTCTTAACCAATAATCTTCCTCTTGGAAAACCACTCCAAATAGAATCATAGACTCATAATTAAGAGTTTAAAGATTATGTAGTACAATGATTAATACTAGGATTTAAGACCTCAAGTTGAAAATCAAGAAGCACTAGTTTATTCTTCTTATCAGGCTTATTTTTAAAATAAACCTTGATAAGACAATTCATAATAATCTTTGAAAAGCTAAAAAGAACATCATATTAGTAGCAAAGAAATTAAAACTTAGCATAATAAAATAAATATTTGGGAAAGACATAGAAAGCAGTTGAAACATAAGTAAAGCAAGTATTAAGCCACTTCTCCAATTGACCCTGTTTTATTATTTCATTATCTAGTAAGAAATTTATTTTATTTATTTATTATTTATTTATTTTAGAGAAAAAGAGAGAGAGATCACTCAAGTGGGGGGAGAGGGATAAGTAGACTCAGTGCTGAGCATGGAGCCAGATGTGTGGCTCGATCTCATGACCCTGAGATCATGACCTAAGATGAAACCAAGAGTCAGATGCTCAATGACTGAGCAACCCAGGTGCCCCAAGAAGTTGATTTTAAAAGCCCTCTTCCCCAGGAAGCTAAATATACTTTGCCATTATGATATTTAAATTGTCCTCCAGAGGGATGGTGCCTATGATTTCATTTCAAAGGCAAAAAGGAAAATGGACAAAATGATCTTAAAATAATTTTATGGTTAAAATAAAAGGTTAGCTATTTATATTCATTTTTAAGTGAAGCACGTAGTCAAATGCACAAATTTAAGTATGCAAAATGATGAATTTTACATATATATATATTCATGAAAACATCTCCATCAGATGTAGAATTCCAGCAAGCTCTTATGCCCCCTCTCAAATATCTCCCTCTGAATCTTAAAAGCATTCCAAAGTTTCACTACTCTTATAAATTTGGGAAGTTCAAGAGTAAATGTAGAAAACATTGGGTCTCAATCCAAGTTTTATAACTAAAGTGTGCTAAATTCCACTTGACCACAACCCAAGGAAGAAAAAAAAGATAAATAAAATAATTAATTATACAATCCTAACTACTTATTACATATACTAAGCATAGTGGCAATTAAATGAGATTGGTAGCTGGGGGAAGAATTTCAGGAGAAAGTTATGTTAAAGCTGATTTTTAAAGGACATGTAAGAGTTAACTAGAAGAAGATGATGTATAGAAGGATTAAATATGAATGAAAGAAAAAAAAATATGAATGAAAGAAGGTAACTGCATGTGTAGAAGTATGGAGGCATGGAACAGCCTAACACATTCAGTATTTGTGTGGCTAGAGCAAAGGACTCAGATGGGGAAGTGAGAAATTAATTGCATAGCAGGAAAGAGATCATGAGGGCCATGGCATTAATTTTTTTAAAAACTGCATTCTGGACATAAATAAAGAACCATAACCTGAGCTCAGGCAGTCAAGAAGAATATTTGTTTTAAGAAAGATCACAGTGTGAAGAATAGTTTAGTTATTGCACAGTTTGTAGGACTATAGACTAAGGAAAGAGATAATTACAGAAATCTGGGCCCATGCAGAAGGGATGTTGTGAATCTAAACAGCCAGTAGCAGGAGACATGGATATGAAAAGATTAACTAGAAAGATGTTAAAGAGGTAAAATTTACAGGATACATTGACAACTGGAGATAGGAGGGGAGTTTCTGCTGTGTTCTGACTTGAACAATGGTGCTGGTACCTTGCACTGAGACAAGGCATGCTTTTCATTATTTGGAAGGATGATGATGAATTCAATTTTAGACATGGTGAGTTCCAAATGCCTACTGAACAAATTGCGACGTCTGGAAGCATTTAGACAATAATAGTTAAAATTTATCAAGTAGCTACTGTATGCCTGTAGTTCCTTCTAAAGAATCATACTATGTAAATAAATCAGGCAGGGATTTGAATTTAGTAAATTTGTGTTGGGATGCACAAAGAGGCATTTTTAACAACCCTGTGGAGATTTTAATGTAGGGAGACCACACTTTGAGAAAGGTTGCCATACCTGAATATCTCAAGAATAAGGATAGGAATATGGAGGCTTTTTTCCAGTTTTATAAAGTCCTTTTGAAAGAAAAAAAAAAAAAAAGGCCTGGAATTCATTTGCATTTGGCAAAGTGTAATTTTCTATTTCTAAGAACCGAATGCTAGTAGGAAAGGTCTTCCTGGAGACCAAGTATTTCTGAGACTTCAGCTTAATGAGATGTCTAAATGAATATGAAACACATGGAGTAAAATATGTGAGCATTTTAAGTGAGGAAAGGAGCACTTTACAAAACTGGATGGGAGGTTTCAATGAAACTCAGGGTACTACAAGAAGTTTGACAAATCCAAACCATGAAAGTTTTCCCTCTTTTCTAAAGGGTATGTTTTCCCTCAAATCATGTGAGTGTTACATTAAGAGAAGCAAGTGAAGAACCTTAATTTGATAGGCCAGCAGGGGTTGGCCTTTCCAATTTGTCTGGATAGGCATATTTTTCTTTAATGTGCCTAGGGTGCTTTTCAAGTTTCTAAAGAACAGTCACAAAACAAAAAAAGGAAAAGGTGTACATGCCTATCTGATGTAAAACCCTAACAAGTTTGTTGAGTTGTTTCTAGATGGTTCAATGCTGAATAAATTACATTAGGTTGACCACCTTCTATTACTTTGCCTCAGTGCCCTCTATAAGCTTTCTGTCTTAAAGTTCAAGAACAATCTAGTCACCCTTAACCAAAAAGTTCCCTAATAAGACTTATTATTCTTTTTGTAACATCAGCTTCTCTGATTATCTGTATAAATATATATATATTTGAGAGAGAAACAGAGAGAACAACATAAGCAAGGGGAGGATTAGAGAGAAGGACAAGCAGACTCCCTACCAAGCAGGGAGACTAATGTGGGGGCTCCATCCTAGGACCTCAAGTTCATTACCTAAACTGAAGCCAGACACTTAATTGACTGAGCCACCCAGGAGCCCCTCTGCAAAAATTAAAGACAGAAACTGACTTCTAAATGAGGGTAACCTGTAGGGAATGTTAACAGATGAGAAGCCCTCTGTTTCTCCATTTAGTGTTTTTCAATTATATCCAGAAAAAAATCACAAATAACCAAGGAAAAAACTGTGGCAACAGATACCCTTTTAGTGTGAAGAGACTGTTTTATCATTAGATTGTAGCCTTCTAAAAAATAGAGATTATGACCTTTTATATCCCATAAACATCCTTTACAGTGTTTTATACATACAGTTTATGTAATTACTTTTTCCTGATGAATTCAGTACAAAAATTTCCTTTTTAAAGTGCACAAGAGGAGTTCTCTACTTAAGCAGAGGTTTTCCTTGTTTTTTTTTTCTTTTTTTTTTTTAAGATTCTTATTTATTTATTCATGAGAGACAAGAGAGAGAGGCAGGGACACAGGCAGAGGGAGAAGCAGGCTCCCTGTAGGGAGCTTGATGTGGGACCTGATCCGGACTGCGGGATCACACCCTGAGCTAAAGGCAGATGCTCAACCGCTGAGCCACCCAGGGATCTCTTTCTTTGTTATCTAAAGGGGAAAAAAAAAACCCCACCAAAAAGTACTATCAATACTTCTCCCCTAATTTATCTGATTTACATTAAATATCAAACATTTATTAATACTAATAAATGTAAATTGTGAGACAGAAGTCAATTTTCATTACCTTTATGGGCTATAAATTATAAATTAACACCCTTCCTTTATAAAATCATAAACCATGACTGTAGCCACACTTGAGGATCAAATAAATCAAGGTGGTTGAATCAAATGGAATTTATTGCTCCTGAAAAAGATCTTGATTGTGTTACCATACAGCTTAAAGTTTTGTCAATGGTTTCCTCTCATCCACATTATTCAGTTCAAGCTATTTTATATGAAATAAGATCCCTCTGTGAGCTCACCTCTCTCTACTCTGCAGCCTCATCTTCCCTAATTTCCCTGTTTAAGTTGTAGGTCCTCACACCACTGTCTCTTGACCTTGTGCCATGGGAACTTTGTTCTGCCTGTAATGTACACATTTTCCCCTTCTACTACATCCTTGCCTGGGTAGTCCCAACCCATTTATCACCTCATTTGGGATGCATTTTCTAATCCTAAACCCTCTCTAACCCTACCAGAATGTACTGATGCTTTTGATATTGATATACTTACCAATTTATTTCACATTTTTTAAAAGTGTTTGCCCTACTCGACTAAGCCCTTGAGGACAAGGGCTAATTAAAGGCTTAAATGTTAAATACTGAGCACAGTACCCGGCAATGAGGTCTCACTAAACTTGCTGTGGAGAAAGGAAGGAAGAAAAGAACAAAGGAATGAAGGGAGGAAAGGGAGGAACGGTAGGAGGAAGAAAAGGAGGAGAAAAGAGAGAATAAAGGAATGGAAAGGAAAAGAAAGAGAGGAGGGAGAAAAAAAAAGGAAGGCAGAAGGAGTGTTTGAGGGGAAGGGGAAAAGAGAAAGAATTAGGGAAGAAAGGAGAGAGGGATATAGTTCATAACTTGGATCCTAATGATGAGACTGTCTATATCATATTTAAGGTGAAGCACATGGACAATGTTGATCAAGGCACTTCAGATAATTAATATTAAAATCAGTAATTCACCAATTCACACCAATTCACCTAAATGGACCCCAAAGCAGCAAATTCAGAATATTGACATTGTTTCCCAAAAACAATTGGCAGGACTCAAACAATCAAGCCAAACTATTATCGATCAAATTTGTTAATCTGAAAGTAAACAGCCTTGGTTGGTATGGAAATAAGCTACTTCACACTACAAAGTTCTCTTCTTATAAACAGCAATAACTTACAGTCATATTTTAGATGCCCAGCTAATCTGCCCCCTTTTGTTGCATATAAGGTAAATGAAGTCCAAAGAAATGGCAGGCTATCATCTAAACGGCAATAAGTTATAGAAAGATAAGAATAATATAAAGCTTCAAAGTTAGTTAAATCAAAAGATCTCATTACGGAATTAGGAAATAATTACCAAGCCCAGCCACGCTAATTAACATTTAATAATAATCTATGTAAAAGCAAAGAATGAGGTTTGTTTCACCAAAACTATATTGGAATCAAAGAACCATTAAGTTTCATTGTTGGAAAAAGCAAAGTTCCAGTGGCCAATTTCCTATGAGAAGCTTAAAACTCATCTGCTGCATCTTTCCTTACTAAAAGTTGGAATAGAGATAGGTAAAACCAAAATATAAGCACCAGCCAACTTTTGAAAATCAATAGTAGTTTCATCTAAGAATTTTTGGTACAAATAATCACTGAACAACTGCTATCTTCAAGGCACTAAATTAGGTATTGCATAGGACACAAATGTGAATAAGAAGGAGAATGCATTCTTAACGATACAGAATCTGATAGGATACAATGGGCACAGATGCTCTTACCTGTAGCAAATAGTGGAGAAATACATTGGGACTCACCTACCCATGAGTCCACAATGATGGAAAGAAATTGGCTTAAAGTTTGAATTCTAGCTCTCCTACTTAGTAACTAGATGATCTAGCCTATTTCAGGTTAAAAATTTCTTAATCTGCATCTTCATTTTTATAAAATCTATGAAATGATAATAATGTAAGTTAAAACATATGAGCCTAGTACAGAATGCAGACACCTAGTAATAATGACAATAATAATGTCTAATAGTAAGCACATGCCGAGCATTCTCCGTATTTTAATTTAGTTATTCTTCAGAACAACTCTGTAACATTGGTAATATTATTATTTGTATTTTATATGTGGGGAAACTGAGACATAGAGCAATTAAGTAATTTTCCAAAGGACATACAGCTCTGTGTTAAACTGGAATTCAGATCCAGGCAGACTGGCTCCAGAGCCTATGCTCAAAACATGTTTCTTGAATGCATTCAAGATCCCTAAAAGAAAGGAGTCACCAAACAGTTCTTTCATAAGAAAATAACTGTTCTTAGTACCCTTTTTATTTTAACATTGAGAATAAAGTAGGAAGACATGATCATCATCAAACCTAAAACCAGGAGCATTTCAGACACATTTTAGTCTAGTGAGATAGGCTCTGGATATAAGACAACAAAGAAATTTTGTTTATTTTACATTTTAAAAATATTGTTTAAGAACTATTTCAACATCATGGCCACTTTCTTCACAAGTTCCAAGAGGGGCAGGGTGAGCCTGCCACCTGAGATCGCTCCATCATTCTACCTATGAAGTTCTGGTGGAGGTGGGTATCCTTTGCCAGGTTCAGCACATGAGGTGAAGAAAGAATTAAACGCCCCATTTTTACTGGTTAGGTTTGATGTGAAATCACAGCTGCAGTGATATTTTCACTATTTTTATCAGTGCTCAGTTGATTTTAAATAAAATGCATACTATTTTACTTTTAAAAATAAAGTTACTTCATAATAAATATCTCAAAGAATATTTAACAATTTAAAGATAAATTTATCTGCACCTGCCACATTGCTTTCATTTTTAATAAACACAAAGATTTTTCTTCTCTTGAAGCAGTTTTTCAAGAAAGTATTGATAGTATCTATCTACCACAACAGAATTTTATTAGCAGAAAGATCCAATAACTTTATCTTAAATTTATATAATGCATTCTTAATTTCTCTGTTTTTCAATAAATGTGAAATGATTGATCTTTAACAGAGAAACTTGTGTATTGCTGATCAACAAAATGGAAAAAAAAGAACAATTTTATTTATGAATCTCAGTTTGGTATCACAATTCCTCAAACCAACTTAATTAAATAATATGATTCACCAAAGTTTCAAACTCATGTTTTCAAAAAAAAAAAAAAAAAAAAAAGCATGTAGGAAGAATGCTGTGGTTCTGTAGAATCAAGATTCCAAGCAAATGTATCATAAGTTATCTGATCGTGTTACAGAATCCCACCATGTTAGAGCTGAAATGAATTCGCGAAAATGACTTTATCTTATAGTCCCCTGGTTTGGTGGTATATTGGAATTACACAGGAATTTCATTTTTTAAACTTTGAGGGTTTTTTTTTTTAAGAGGTGGGGGAAAGAGTGAGAAAGTGAGAGAATCTCAGCAGGCTCCATGCCCAGCTCAGAGCCCAAAGTGGGGCTTTATCTCACAACCCTGAGATGATGACCTGAGTTGAAATCAAGAGTTGGATGTTTAACCAACTGTGCCATCCAGGTGCTCCTAAACTTTTGAGTTTTTTTTTTTTTAATTCAAACCTAGAAAAAATTGAGAACAGTATACCCTTCACCTAGTTTTATCAGTTATTTAGTATTTTGCCAATTTGAACTTTCTCTTTCATGCTTTTCCACATTCCATTCTTGTTTTTTTTATTCTTACATCATATTTATTTGCTAAGTCATTTCAGAGTAAATTGCAAATATCATGGCTGGAGTGGACACTGTGGTCTGACACCTATGAGAATTTTGGCAACCAACAGCATGCAACTGAGTGAGTCCCCATCTGAAACTGTTCTTGGCTAAAGAGATGCACTTTGACAAAATTCATAGCCTCTTCCCCGGGGCATCTAATACCCAATGACTGACTGATGCAGTGCTATAAACGTCTGCCCTGCTTGCCTCAATTCAAGACAGCCCCATAAGGCCATCTCAGCTTCAGAGAAATTTGTGTCATCAGCTGAGTTCTTTGTTATGACAGCATTACAGTGCCAGTCTCCACCTCATTCTACTTTCTCACTCCCCACAAGTCGTGGCCTCTCATAGACTTTTTGGGGAACTCAACTTGTACCTGTGACAACTCTTAAATAATACAGTATAACTAGATTAATTACAATATTCAAAAATATTATATAGACCTAATAAGCATAAGAGCAAGACAATTTGGCAAACTCAACATTGATACCATATTATTATCAGAAAGTCCATACCAAATTTTACCAATCATCCCAGTGCTATGCTTTATAGTAATTTTATTTTTTCTAATTCAGGACTCGGGCATCTGGGTGGCTCAGTAGCTGAACCTCTGCCTGCAGCTCAGGGTGTGCTAAATAAGTACTGCATGCATCCTATTTAATATTGTGTCTTATTTAAACTTCACAGCAACTTTACGAGCTAGCTGTTAATAATAATCCCATTTTACTGATGAGAAAACTGAGGTTCGGAGAGGGTAAGTAACTTTTCTAAAATCAAAAAGTGGGCAAACAGCAGAGTCAGGATTCAAATGCAAACATTTTGCTCATTTTCCATCACATTATATAATTTCTTTCCTCAATGTAGCCTTTTCCTACTACAAGCTTCATAATTCAGATTCCACAGCTCTCATTCAAAAACTTGGGGTAACTATACTACAGTGTGCCCATAAACAAATTCCTGAAGTACCAACTGGGGATCTAGAACTCTGTTAAATATTCTGAAGAAGGAAAAAAAAAAAAGAAGCATACCAGCTTTTAAGAAATACAAAATCTTGTTTTTAAAAATTCAAAATCTTGAAAAAACATTTATGAATGTGCAGTGAAGAGAAAAAAGCCCACCCTAACTCATGATTAAGGTACTAAATTATACATGGCTGTCCTGAGCAAATTAGAGAAGGAAACATGATTATAAGCTAAAATAATTAGTGAAGACTATAAGCAAATTATCCCAAACAAATTTTCAGTAATGGGCAGCCAGATAGTTAATGACCTTGCTAATGAGGACAAGTGATGATGACAGCAAGAAACCAGAAGTTCCTGTGAAAGGAGTCAGGTCTATTAAACTAAAATTGTCACCTAGGGAAACTGGAGATCTGGCAAGAAAAAGAAAAATATTTAGACTTCCGTATGGGCTGAACCCCACTCCCCAAACTTTATATGTTGAAACTAACCCCCAATACCTCGGAATTTGCCCATATTTGGAGATAAGGTCTCTAACAGAGGTAATATGAGGTCATTAGAAGGAGCTCTAATTCAGTATGACTGGTGTCATTGTAAGAAGAGGAAATTCAGACATACACACATACAGAGAGAAGGCCTGTGAAGACGCAGGGAGAAGATAATCATCTTCAAGCCAAGAAGAGAAGCCTGGACAGATCTTTTCATCATTGCCCTCAGAAGGAAGCAACCCTGCCTATACCCTGATCTTAAACATCTAGCTTCCAGAGCTGTAAGATTTAAAAAAAAAAAAAAAAAAAAAAAAAAAAAATCTGTTGTTTTAGCCACCCGGTATGTGGCACTTCATTATGAAATTAATATAAATTCCTCATCATGTTGAATTTTTGCTACCTAAATTGTGTATGTGAGTATAGTATAAGCAATGCTAAGATATTTAAGGACTTTTCCCCCTGGCAAATTCCAACTAGACAACAATGTCTAATATACTGTCTGGTGAATCGGAAAATCTCCTGAATGAAACCAGAGCCTCTAATACCCAAAAGGGATAAAGTGAGTCACCACTATTGCCTGTGAATGAAAAATAACTTCTCTCAGAAAACACATGTGAAAAATGACACCATGTGGATTAAAAAGGGAAACACAAGTGTAAATAGAAAATTGGGCGTTTCCTCTGCACAAATTATAATTATTCTATAATTACAAGATTATAAATCTTTAGTCTTACCTTTTTCTTGATTGGATTATCTCATCTAGGCTTTTTACCATCAAACATGATTTACTTTTTTCTTATAATTTCATATAGTGATCCAACTCTACCATTAAAAATAACCTTGAAAGAAGCACTTGAGTGGTAATTGGTTAAGTGTCCGACTCTCAGTTTCAGTTCAGGTCATGATCTCAGGGCTGTCAGACCAAACCCCACATCAGGCTTTGCACTGGGTGTGGAGCCGGCTAAAGACTCTGTCTCCCTCTCCCTCTGCCCCACCCCAACTCTCTCTTTCTAAAAATAAATAAATATTTAAAAAATAACCTTGGGAAGCCCTCCTTTTTTTGCCTGAGAAAAAAAAGGGTTTGGCCCAACTGATGGTCTGTTATTTCAAATAATATTTGATTACACTTTCTGTTAAACATCAGCTCACCCAATCTCATTCCCCCTAATCCATCCTCCATTGAGCTACCAAAGATGTTTTTCTCAAATACAAATCTGATAGTTCCATTTTCAGGTTTAAAAACCCACCATCAGTTTCCTACCACCAACTGGCTGAAACTCAGAGTCCTTAATCTGAAACAGTCTTCAAAGCCTAGACTCTGTTCTATATTTTCAGCCTATCTATACTCGTCACCCACACCAGCACCATATACTTTATTTGCTAAAACTACGTGGTTATGTTTCATTCTCTAAGCATTGTTTCCGTAACACAGTATGCAGGCCACTATCTTTGTACACAATGCATACGATATGTAATATGTCTGACTCTGTCTTAGATTATAACTACCTTATGACCCAAATGACCCAAAAAACCAGGTCGTTCACATTTTCTTTCAGTATTCTCAGTGGCAGTGGCACAACTGCAGTCACAAAGGCACAATCTTCTCAAGAGGCCTTCACTGAGTTCCCTAGCTATGATAGCAATTCTCCCTCCCCATCCTATACTCTATCCCCTTGTCCTGCTTTATTTTTTTCTTAGCACTTATCAACACCAGACATGTTACATATTTAATTATTTGTTATTATTTAACTCTTCCCACTTGAAAGTAAACACCAAAACCCCAGGACTTTGGCTTTTTCACTGCTTTATCCCCAGTGCTTAATACTTCCTTAGAAGTATTTGACATATTACTGATCCTTGATAAACTTTTTTTTGAATAAGTGAATTTATTCAGCAAATATATATAGATACCTTACTAAATGCCATGAAATATTCTAGAAGCTAGGAACCCAGCAGTTGAAAAAGACCACAGTGGAACTCTTCCACTCTCATGGAACTCAACACTCTCTAGAAGGAGGCAATAAAAAAGAAAAGAAATATTTTTATATAATTTCAGACAGTGATAGTAGGTATTCAATTACTATTTCTTTTTTATTAAAGATTTTATTTATTTGAGAGAGGGAGAGAGAGAGAGAGAGCATACATGAGCAGTGGGGAGGGACAGAGGGAGAAGCAGACTCCCCACTGAGTGGGGAGGCCAATGCGGGGCTCTATCCAGGACCCTGGGATCATGACCTGAGCCGAAGGCAGACACTTCAACTGAGCTACCCAGGCACCCCTCAATTCCTATTTCTTCAATTAAGTCAAACTTATACTGATTTCAAGATTCACAAATATTTTGTAAGAGTCTTAAATTTATACTGAAATAGCTATACTTTGCCAAAATGTAACATATGAATTAATTTATTTTTGCAAATGCTAAAGCCAATAAAAAAATTAACCACGTAAAAGAAAATCATAATGTAATATTCCTATAGTAATGAAAAATTATGCTTTTAAAGGTAAAATTTTCAAATATGTAAGATAAAACAAGAGAAGCAAAATAAACTTTTATTGTAACCAAAACACAATAAGGGGTGCTTTTATAAAGCATATTATATCATAAAAATCTATTAGTCCCCAGAAAAAAAAATCTATTAGAAAGCAGTTTTGACCAATAGTTTTAATGGGACATTCATAAAAAGGGACAAGTATAAGAAAGGATTTTCATAATATGTATTCATTGCTTAATGATAATTGGTTTATATACTATTTGGCAATCCATTAATGTAAGTGATGTTAAGGATCTGCATACTTCTTCCTTAGAAAATCCAAGCTTTCGTGAAGCACTAATTTGGTACCTGATATGTCAACCCTTTTATTTGTTGTTGAACTGGAAATCTGGTCTTATACATGGCCAAAGGAGATTTAACTGTATTTTTAGATTTAAAATAAAAGAGTTGGGCAGCCGGGGTGGCTCAGCGGTTTAGGGCCTGCCTTCGGCCTGGGGCGTGATGCTGAAGATGCAGGATCAAGTCCCATGTCGGGCTCCCTGCGTGGAGCCTGCTTCTCCCTCTGCCTGTGTATCTGCCTCTCTCTCTCTCTCTCTCTCTCTCTCTCTCATGAATAAATTAAAATAAAAATTAAAAAACTTAAAAAAAAAAGTCATAACTATTGTTGGAAGAATTCTCTAATGTGACCTATTCACTTGAAGGATTCCACTTCTGATCATCCTGGCCTAGAGGTAAAGGGACATGATGAGCCACCTGAAAGCATGGCTTCTGGAAATGTGGCTTAGTGACTCAGATCTGGACCTCATTAATAAGGGCCGGGTTTCCTAGGAGGAAAAGGACTGTTATCTGGGACTACTAGGGACTAGAAAGTCAGAGTATCTTTTTAATGAAATATGAAAAGTGAGGAAATTAAAGTAAATCCAAAATCACACTGTAAGCATAGTAGCATAAACATTGAATTTGAATCATGTATAACTGAAATGTAGAACATCTGTAGACACTACGTTTCCAAAATTTCTGATGTTTCATATACTGATGTTGATATTATTTTTCGCAGACTAAAATGCCAGGATTTTTAACTTTTAATTTTATTCTTATAGAAAAAAGGAAAGGCGATCTATGAAAAAATTGTTTTTGGTAAGTACCACTCCAATTATTAAAATTTGGCAGAAAGATATTACTTCTACTACTTTCCTCAAGTTTTGTCATGAGAAAATCAAAGCAGCAAGAAATTTAATTTTTAAAGCAATTCAAGGCAATTAATAATCTGAAATACAAAAAAAATATCCAACTTGGCTCATGAAAAACAAATCCCTATTGTTTATAAATGATCTACTTTTTTTTCTATAACTGTACAAATAATCTTTTGAAGGCAAATGAATAAATATTTTGAAAATTTGACTATAGTATTTAGGATACCATTTTGGTGTACCTATCATTTATCCCCTTTCTTCACCTCTACTTCCTTTCTGACAAATCAAAACTTCTCTATTTTCACTAGTTCACAAGGAAGCTAAAAGACCAAATTCAGTGTATAAAGGAGTGTATAAAGTGTATATACTCAGTGTATAAAGAAGAATCACCTGGGATTATTATTCCACTGGTTGCCTTCCATTATTTATAAATGTTATCTCCACTACAAAAGAGTTCCAATCCAGTATGCCATACTGGTTCAGCCCTCTTCAACACTCCCCATCACCACCAGAAGTACCACAGAGGTCCAAAGATTCTTACCCCTTCCAACCACCTTAACCAAAAGAAAGATTCACAAACAGGAAATGACAAGAGCTTCATATCCTCTTTTTTCTAGTCCTCCCTAACATCTTCCACTGCCTCCACACACTCATATATCCCTAGCTAGAATTACAGTTGTGGCTATTTCAATGGGAAGAAATGATTCTGGGCAGGAAATTCTATTAGATGAGAAGAGCAGTCATTTCATCCCAATATTTAAGACGTTCTTTTTTCATTTTCCTATGAATCATAACTTCTTCCTTTCTGGCACATTATGGGTACATGGTGGTGGGGGGTGTGGGGTGGGAGGGTGGTGGAGGGTACTCTGTGTTTTGACCAAAAAAAGACTAATACAAAAAGCAACTGAAAATCTATGGGAAATGCAGGAGGGTTAACAGGGCTGAGGGTCCAAATATTTAGAGTTAGTTCAAACTGACACTTGGTAACTGGGTTGTAGGGAGCCTCAGTTAACAGAATTCACATTTGTATTTTGAAAATGAAGGATCCAGGAAATTTAACTTAAACTTACTAAACAACATACTTCAAAAGTAAAGGCAAATTTGACCGTTTCTGGACTAGCACTGTGGAGAATAATGTCTTAACATGAGTTTGTAATAGAAACACAAGAACTAACTAAACGATAAAAATTTGCTAACCTGAATAAGATACTCTAATGAATAGATGACAGCCATGTATAGCTATGGTTGAAAAAAAAAATTTTGACCAAAAAGAAAGTTATAGCATGGAGCAGAGAATGTAATTTAATTTTAGAAAAGGACAACTTATGATTTGGGAATCATCTAGTCATTCAAAAAATAGTTAACGAGCCCCTACCATGTACTAAATACCAAACCCTAGACAAACTCTTATACAAACCCTTCATAAAGTCAGAAATCTTGTTCTCTTTTAAACCCATATTATTCTCTTCCTCCTCTTGGTTTCTACTAGTATTGGATTGCCTCTTTTATAGGATACTAAATCCTAGGTAAGTCTCAGGATCTACCACAAATTCCACTTTCTCCCTCAAACATTTCCTGATAATTAGAAAGTACATCACCCCTTCTTTTTACTTCCATATATTTAGTGTAATCAACCAGTTGTAAGTTAGTCATTTCTTCATCAAAGAACTTGGTATTTTGTTGGTTATAGATGTAAGGGCTAAGCATCCATTCCTGGTATAAATTCAAAGGAAGATCTTCTAGGAAATTCATAAAACTTCCTATGGTTGCATATCAGCATTTATTTAAGAAGTGGTTTATTCTTGCATTCCATATGTTAGCATATAAATATATTATCTCATCAAGCTTCCTGGAGAGAAAGTAGTATTTGTGAACTTAAAACAGTTTCATTTATTAACAGTCTTGATATATTCTTATTAAGAAGAAATTTATAGGGCAGCCCCAATGGCCCAGTGGTTTGGTGCCGCCTTTGGCCGGGGGTGTGATCCTGGAGACCAGGGATCCAGTCCCACATCAGGCTCCTTGCATGGAGCCTGCCTCTCTCCCTCTCCCTCTGCTTGTGCCTCTCTCTCTCTCTCTCTCTCTCTCTCATAAATAAATAAATAAAATCTAAAAAATAAATAAAGTCTTTAAAAAAAAAGAAGAAATTTATAAGGCAGTTATATTTTAACAAAATGAATAAGTATTATGAAGAAAATGCCATTCAATAAGAGTGTGCAACAATGGAATCTGACCTAAGTCTGATGGTCCAGGAATATATGCTAAAAGCAGTATGGACAGTTACATTCAGTAGCTAGGGTTCTCTGCTCAAATCTTCAGAGAACTGGCATGTGTTACTGATAACTAAATATTCATTTCTCAAAATATATGAAAAATAGACAAAAGAAATATATACAAGTAAACATGAAATTACTTCATACTCCAAATGAATAATCACAATTTTCATGATGGCAAGACTCAGATTTGTTTTAAGAAAGTCTAAATGAATTCTTATTTTTGTTTAGTTTCAGATCTCTTCCAGAATTTTTCTAAACCACAGCAGACTAACTGGCTTTAGCAAAGCAAGGATGGGCCCATTGTTCCCGTTATTTCAAAAGTTTCCTTGTGCAGAGTGCTGAAAAGTTAATACCTCTAGAGAAAACTAATCAGAAGCACAGCTGTTCAATAGGAATGAGAAGTTATGGAAAGCAGAGACCTAGGAATGACAGCAGCCAGAAAATTATAGATGATTTTCCAATAGAGCACTGCTTAAAAATGAGGCCAAGAACATTTGGTATAGTGGTCAAGAGAATGTCTCATGTCACTTATGACACTGGATCCCCATGATGATGTAACCACAGGGGTGAGGACTTAGGACTGGGTGTTAGAGGCACCAGTTTCTCATTGTGGAGATAAGTGTTGATAAAGAGTAGAGCTTGATGCCATTTTATTTGATACCTGTCATTTGTAAGGAACAAGTGACAGGGATCCTGGAGGCTTAACTAAGAGCAAAAAAATGTAACACTAAAACATGAATCTTTAAACTGACAATATTTTCCATTTTCTTTTCCCCAGTCCAAATCAGAGGTTTGTGGCCTGCACATAATCGGACATGATGGGGATGAACCTAGGAGAAAGACCCCATGGGACCATCTGACCAAACACAGCTGCAAAAAAACAAGCCTCTCCGTCTGGAAAAAGCTGTGATGGACACAGAATTGGAAGAGCTTCCAAGAGAAATGGTGAATTCCTCACTAGGAACATTTGATACGGGCAGAACACACAACAGGGGCCTCTCCAATACAAGGCAGGGTATATAACAGGCTTTTCCAGTGATGATTGATGCAGCTTGTCCTTTAGGACTGCTCTCCCACAGTACAGTGTGGAAGGTGAGCCATCAGAGTCACATAATTATTTCCATAGATGTATCTCCATACATTTTTTTGGAAATTAAGATTTTATGACACAAAATTGGCCCCACACAGCTCTTGTGAATGTCAACACAATTCAAAGGCTGAGTAATCAGTATAAGCCAATTCTTCTGCTTCAATTCAGCCCTGTCCTCAGTTAACATCAGGTCAGCATCAAATGATCTTTAATTTTCTTTCCAGACCAACCATATAGTTTCTTTTTTTGCCAACTTCAAGTAGAGGTAAAAAATAAAGACCACTGAAAAAAAATGTCATCAGCTCCCTAGCCAAGAGCAAGTGTGAGAAATAGGATACAATCACTCCAAAGTCTTCACAGAAAGACCAAAGTATCTATTCCTTGAATTAGTGCTTCAAGTAATGAAACCTGATAACAAAAACCATTTGCCAAGACAAGACATAATTTTCTTTGTCTAGGGTTTGTTTGGAGTGAAGAATATGGAGAGAAATAAAAACAACACATGTGTGGGATACGTTCTACATAAATGTATTTGAGAAAGAATCCTCTACTATGTGCAAAGGAAAATCATATTAGCAAGAGAGCTAAAGTTCTAAGTTTATGATCTGGGAACACAATAATACTTGTAAAGGTAAGAATAGACTGGAATGAATGAAATAGATTACAAAAGCAGAAAGTCATAGTTAAGACTGTTATTCAAGTTTAGAATATCTATATATAAATTAAGTTCAATTCAAAACAATGATTGGCCATCTACTTTAAGTCTACTACTATGCTAAGAACTGTTCAGAATACAAAGTTAAATAATACATAATCTTGAAAAATTTATAATTCTCAGAAAGAAAAATTGTTCAATTTATCAATTAAATGGTCCTACTCATTTTTCATTTTAGTAGGGCCTTGGCCAAAGTGGCCTATTGAAAAGACAGAATTTGGAGTTACTGGACTTGGATTCAAATCCTGACTTAGTAATTTAAAAGTATAAAAAGAGATGGCACTTTGCCTTGCCTGTAGAATGTGTTGAATGAGGGTGATGAGAACCGTCAAGTTTATATAGAGTGTATTTCATAATTGTATCTCAATTTAACTACCTTACCATCCCAACTCTGCTATGCTACTCGCATCCAACTTTCCACTTCCCTACCTTTCCCTTTGCCTACTTACTCTGTTGACTTTTCAGAACTCATATCATAGGTTACCTCCATCCAGCAGTTTTTTCTGACTCCAAACCCATTCTCATAAAAAAATCTGTTTTTATGTGTTCCATGCCTGGTACATACCCTTATTATATCACTTATCACACTACATTGTAATTTTGCATTTACTTATTCTCATTTATTGTGTTATGAACTCTGAGAGGATAGAAACTATGGCTAAGGCATCTTTGCATTGTTCTCTTCATTTCTACTAACATTAAAACAAGAATGGGTTTAGCATGCTGCTTATAAGGTGTCAAAAATAGACTAGAAGGCTTCCATTCACCTCTCCAGATCTATCTTTTCCCATCCATACCTAGCTCCTTCCTGCTTTCACTCCTGCTAAATCCACTTTAAAATTGGTATAAATAAAGCAATTTAGTGAAGATATATCTAATTTTATAAGTACGCATATAATTGATTACAAAAACAAACAAGTGACTCTGAATTATCTTTCTTTTTTATCTAAGCCACTAAATTCTAACATTATCATGAAGAATCCTAACATTACACAAGGAATTTCCTGAATATACTCTATTTTTTAAAAAATCCACTCTCTTATATCATATTATAAGAAAGTAGAGGATAGAGAACCAAGCAGTAAGTTAAAGGTCCAAAGATAGGATTCTAAATCATATAGCATTCTAATAGAAATGAGGCATGCCTTTTAATACTAATTTTTCCATTTGCAAACACAAGCCAACCTCTCAGAAAAAAAGTTGAGAAGATGCAATAAGAATCATTTGCTTATTAAATATTTGCTGTTTAGTAACTGAGCCCATAATGAGAACACCCAAATATATTTACTCAGTCCACACATAAATCAATATGGTCATTTTTCTAAAATAACCAATAGTCACAAATAAACACAAGCACTACCTTGTTTTATTTTCTTTGAAACTATTTGAAATGGTTCATTTAACTATATTTGAAATAAATTAATACAATCTAGTGCATTACCCTGTCCACCACTGTACCTCCAAAGAGAGGCTTAAATCTACACATTTAATGCAATCCCTATCAAAATACTAATAGTATTTTGAACAGAGCTAGAACAAACAATCCTAAAATTTGTGTGGAACCACAAAAGACCCCAAATAGTCAAAGCAATCTTGAAAAAGAAAAGCAAAGCTGGGGGCATCACAATTCCAGACTTCAAGCTATATTACAAAGCTATAGTGATCAAAACAGTATGGTACTGGCATAAAAACAGACGCATAGATCAACAGAACAGAAAACCCAGAAACAAACCTGCAACCATGTGATCAATTAATCTTTGATAAAGCAGGAAAGAATATCCAATGGGAAAAAGTCTCTTCAACAAATGATGCTGGGAAAACTGTACAGCTACATGCTGTATACTCTCTTATACCATACACAAAAACACATTCAAAATGGATTAAAGGTCTAATTGTGAGACCTGAAACTATAAAAATCCTAGGGGACAACACAGGCAGTAACTTCTCTGATATTGGCTGAAGCAACTTCTTTCTAGATATGTCTCCTGAGGCAAGGGAAACAAAAGCAGAAATAAACTATTAGGACTATATCAAAATGAAAAACTTCTGCACAGCAAAGGAAACAAAACTAAAAGGCAACTGGGGTGCCTGGGTGGATCAGTTGGTTAAGCATCTGCCTTTGGCTTAGGTCATAATCCCAGGATCCTGGGGATTGAGCCTCACACTGGGCTCCCTGCTTGGTAGGGAGCCTGCTTCTGCCTCTCCCTCTGCCCCTCCCTCATTCTCTCTCTCTCTCCCTCTCTCTCTCTCTCTCGCTCTCTCTCTCTCTCACTCTGCTTTCTATCAAATAAATAAAATCTTTTTAAAAAACCTAAAAGGCAACCTACAGAATGGGAGAAGATATTTGCAAATGATGTATCTGATAAAGGGCTAATATCTAAAATATATAAAGAAATAATAAAACTCAACACCCAAAAACCAAAATATCCAATTAAAAAATGGTCAGAAGACATGAACAGACATTTCCCCAAAGAGGACATATAGATGGCCAAAAGACATATGAAAAGATGTTCATCATCACTTATTATCAGGGAAATGCATATGAAAACTACAATGAGATATCACCTTGTAACTCTCAGAATGACTAAAATCAACAACACAAGAGAATGTGGTGGGAATGCAAACTGGTGCAGCCACTATGGAAAACAGTATGGAGGTTCCTCAAATAATTAAAAATAGAACTGCTCTATGATACAGCAATTGTACTACTGGGTATTTACCCAAAGAACACAAAAACACTACTTCAAAGGGATACATGCACTCTTATGTTTGTTTATAGCAGTATTATTTACAATAGCCAAAATATGGAAACAGCCCAAGTATTCATTGATTGATGAATGGATAAAGAAGATGTGCCATACACACACACACACACACACACACACATATAGTGAAAGAGAGAGCGAAATATTATTCAGCAATAAAAAAGAATGAAATCATGCCATTTGCAACAACATGGATGGAGGTAGAAAGTATAATGTGAACCAAAAAAGTCAGTTAGAGAAAGACAAATGTATATGATTTCATTCATATGTGGAATTTAAGAAACAAAATAAATGAGCAAAGGGGAAAAAATAGAGACACAATTCAAGAAACAGACTTAATTACAGAGAATAAAGATGGTTACCAGAGGAGAGGTGGGCAGGGGGATGGGTGAAATATGTAATGAAGATTAAGGAGTGCACTTGTGATCAGCACAGAATGATGCATGGAAGTGTTGAATCACTATGTTGTACACCTGAAACTAATATAACACTGTATGTTATTAGCTAAATGGAATCAAAATAAAAAACTTTAAAAAAGAGACCAAATGAAATTTATTGTAAAGAAGCTTTTAAAAATAAAACCAAGAGAGGCTTAGTAAATTATACGCTGAAAGAGCAAATGAGTAAAAATGGTATTTCCCAGCTCTTGAGTTCTTCTAACATGTACATTTTATACCCTACAACCAAAAACTTAACAGTTAAATGTCTGATGGGATTACAAATACCACAGTCTTGCATCTTCTGCTTTACCCTGCCACTCTATGAATTCAATCTTATGTGCTTAAAAAATGGGCGGTGAAAAAAAAAATGGGAGGTGGTGGGAAAAAGATCAAATGCCTACTGAATGCAGGAGATGCCCACCAGGCCATAAACTAGAAAACACCAAAAGTTGCACCAGTCACTGCACAGATGAAAACTATGAGACTTCATTCTTACTACTACTTAATGAGAAAGGCAATAAATCCAATAAAAAACCAAACTGGTTTTCTCTTGTCAAAATCACCTCAAAAATATGTGCAAAAAATATTGCTAAAATGCGTCTAGGTTGGCCTGGGGAGAAAAAAAATATATATGTATTTGCATAATGTTCAAATATAGCACTGAACACACTTGTTCTGAACACCTAGAGAGGTGAACCCAAGGAAACTGCCATTAGGGTGGAATCTCACTGGCCTTAAACATCAAGGAAGGAAAGAAAGTCTAAATACATGGTTGAAATACTATCTGGGTGTTATGGTTTACATAACACCTTGCCTGAAATCAACTGATCTCCAGGGTTGAAAACTCAGGTGCTAATTATGAACTCAAATGGATAAGACCCTGGAGATCTAACCATATCAAGTATTTTCAAATTCCAACCATATAGTGAGAAAATTAGAATGGAAGAGTAAAGAGGAGAGATAAATGAACTCCCAGCCAAGTAAGACAAGTACGTGACTGTCTATCAGGTCAAAATGATTCCCTAAATGGAAAGGGTTCTCAAAGTCTGGCTAGATTTATAAACTGGAGCCAAAAAATTCTCTAATCTCATATTTTAGGTGGGCAAGACACGGTCCTAAAAAATAAAAATAAATAAATAAAAAAAACAGCCAAAACCTCCCTGCCACTTTCCCCACCTCTTGATTCTTCTTTGCCCACCAGATGACTGGTTTTGTGTTATATGCCACTCTTTTTGCTCAGTGCAGAGGTACAGTGCACAGTTATACATTCTATGAAAACATAAAAGACTCATGCTGGTGCCTCTCAGCAACAGCTTTCCTAACAGGGACAGGGCTTGGGAAGGAAAATAAGTGTGCAGTTACTTTTCTCTTTCCAAATCTCTGTTACTTTGATGAAGTAAAGTTTGATTAAAATGGATGCACAGACAATGATGAATTTTAAAATGATGTAACAAAAAGGGCATCTTAAGAGTACAAATGAGAGAAATTCTGTCCCTTCTGGCAGGAAATAATTAACTTGTGGATTACTTATGTTCACACAACTGTAGGTCTTTTTGTGCATCATTTGGCAGGATGACATCCCTATCACTTACTTCCTTGAGTCATTTCCCTCCCACCAATGCACAAAGAATACAGAGTGAAATTTTTTTAGGGAAAATTTCCTTAATATTTAGAGATAGCTCTGATTATAGGACCCACAAGTACGAATATGCTTCAATAAAAGTGAATCTTGAAGCAGATACTAATGAAAACAATCTAGGATTCCAAGTTACAATTAAGCATGCTTAAGTTTCAGTCATAATTACCATGGAGATTTTAATTCGCTATGGCAAATTAGCTTAGTTAGTGAGGTCCAGTGGGAACCAAAGTCATGCTTTTCAGTACTTTCTAAACCAAATTTGGATTTGATTAATTTCTTAACTACAGATTATGCTAGCAATTTCACAAATTATACCAAGATGAAGGGGAAACTCATGTAGTTAACTCCCCGCTACAGAAAACTATCCAAAAACCCTAGACTTGTGGTCAGAGGTTTTAGATTGAGATGCTGGTTTCTGGATTCTAGCTGTGTGGCCTTGGACAAGTCACTTAATTTTTCTGAGGCTCAGCTGCCTCACCAATGGAATAAATATTTAAAATATGCTTTGCAGTATTATTATAAAGATCAAGGTGAGTCATATATATGAAAACACTTGATAAACTCTGCTCTCCAATAACTGATATTAAAAATAACTGTTAAGGAACCAGCTCAATATGAGTATTGATATTAATAATTAATATCTCAAGATTGAAAAATAACACATCATAAATTGGCATAAAATATCACTGTATAAATATTTTTTGAGTTAAAGAAAAAAATAAAGGAATAAAGTGATATTTCTGTACTTCAAGCAGATTTCTTTGAAAGTCTACTTAATAGCCCAGTGGCTTCCAAGTGGTGTTTTTACAGAAGCCCAGAGATCTCTGAAGGGGAAGCTACCCAGAGCAAAGAAGAAGACATGCAGATAAGGCTCCAAAATTATCACCTAACTTAATCAGAGCATCTTTTGGTATAAACAGGGTTTTCAAACTTGCAAATATCAAAGCAAACAAATTCAGCTTATTCCGAGTCGCTTCCTTTGTCGCTATACTTGTATACTGACCAGGGGATTTCTGACGCATCCCAGCATTTCTTTGACATCTCTCTCTTAAAATATAATGGGAAATATCATTGATGTTATATAGTTCACCAAACATTCTAAATCTTGGACAAGTCTAAATCTGGTCATCAGGGTAAAGAATAAATACACTGATGTTTCTAAAGATTTTACTTTGATTCAATGGTTGAAGCCAAATACTCCTGGACAGGCTCTAGAAGGATAAATGCAAGGTCTTTATTATTTCCTGCTTCTATAGCACCTTCTGTGTGTGTGCACACACGGTCAGTGGGCTGTCTCAGGAGGCCAAATGGAATAGTGGAGGAGACTGAATTGGGAGTTAGGAGATGTAAGCTCAGTCACAGCTTTGGAACCAACTCATGATGTAGTCTTTGACAAATCTCTGTATCTCTAAACCTTTTGAAAAATAGACTAAAGATATCCTCAGGTCCTATAATTGTAAAAGTTCAATGATCCATGTGTTAATGACATGTTTTAAGGGGGTTACTCTGGAATAAGCCCCTCGAGGAACATACTTATTGTAAGATTTAATTTTGATTTAATCTTATCCCATACACTGCACAGGATATAACATAGGCTAAGACTTTATGAGAAATATAGAAATACTCTCATGATGGGCTCAAAGGTTTATCATGATGGCTACAGCTTACTGTACTGGAAGAACTATCCTTGGAATATAGAACATAACAGCTTAATACCATCTTATAGGTTTGTTCAGAATGGTTTTGTTTCTTGAACAAAAAACTGGCTCCAGTAAAAAAGAAATTATAGGGAAGGGTCTTGTTACCTACAGAGGTAGGGAGCTATATAGACTCAAGAACACTATTTCTCTTTAAACTGATGCATATGCTTTCATTAAAAATAAAACAGCATGGAAGATTTATGAAAATACACAGATTTACTTAAAAACTCAAGGGCAATGAAGCCAAAACAAATGCTATAATCATAAATGAAGATCCTGCCTTGCTATGTGCTTTATCTTAGCCCCAAAGAAAACTTTTATCTATTTATATTCAGTGTGCTCCTATCATTTTGTTTATTTAGACTTACATGTAACAGTATTTTGCCTACTTATCACTACCATTGCTTATAACTCCTTTTTAAAAGCCAGGTTGACATCAGAGACCCAAATTTCATCCATTTGTTAATCTTTTGGCACCACATTCTGGGAGGTCAGTATCTGGTCAGGGTCTTCTGTTTCATATGATATGCAATATTTGCATCACGTGAATCTGATCTAAATGCCCAGCCTTGGAAATCAATCTAAAGAGGCCATTTGGCTTACAAAAATACTACTTGGCCAACAGAATATACACTGGTCCAGCACACAGAAACTAACATTTTACTTATCCCCCCCAGTCACACAGAGCCATGGAAGAAAGAAATAAGGAGCATTACCTATGAAGTATGTTTGAGGCAGTGATATGTTACTCCAAAAGAACTGACTGTCACTATTTTTCTCTATCTTGTATTCTTTGTGTCTTGAAGGTTTTAGGGTCTCCAGGAATTTCCTCTTAAAATTCAGTTGCCTGGCGACAGGGGTACGGGTCCAGGGTGGGTGGATCATCATAGCAACCCAAGAGTTGAACTGAAGGATAAGAAAATAAAAACATACACTAAAGGAGGATGTGACAAAATCACCAAAAATCAACACCATCTCAAAATATTACCTCATATTATTATTAATATATATTATTTATTCCTGCGAAAAATGCAAACCCTTTTGCCTTCAGTACACACTAGTGTACTGTGTACTGTGTTATTTTTCTAGTTTCAAAAAATAAGCAAAACATCTCCAAATGATAATAGTTGAAGACATGTCTTATTTTCTCCTACTGACTTAGCAATTTTCTGAGACATCAATAAAAAGCCATCCTATTTGGCCATTGTTGGAGCTTTCCTCTACACTGGGACAATTAACAATAATTAAGAAAATGTGAATGTATAGATCCTTTACATCTTTGGTTAGGTTTATTCCTAGGTATCTTAAGCTTTTGGGTGCAATTGTAAATGGGATTGACTACTTAATTTCTCTTTCTTCAGTCTCATTGTTAGTGTATAGAAATGCCACTGATTTCTGGGCATTGATTTTGTATCCTGCCACGCTACCGCATTGCTGTATGAGTTCTAGCAATCTTGGGGTGGAGACTTTTGGGTTTTCTATGTAGAGTATCATGTCATCGGCGAAGAGGGAGAGTTTGACTTCTTCTTTGCCAATTTGAATGCCTTTAATGTCTTTTTGTTGTCTGATTGCTGAGGCTAGGACTTCCAGTACTATGTTGAATAGCAGTGGTGAGAGTAGACATCCCTGTCTTGTTCCTGATCTTAGGGGAAAGGCTCCCAGTGCTTCCTCATTGAGAATGATATTTGCTGTGGGCTTTTCATAGATGGCTTTTAAGATGTCGAGGAATGTTCCCTCTATCCCTACACTCTGAAGAGTTTTGATCAGAAATGGATGCTGTATTTTGTCAAATGCTTTCTCTGCATCTAATGAGAGGATCATATGGTTCTTGGTTTTTCTCTTGCTGATATGATGAATCACATTGATTGTTTTATGGGTGTTGAACCAGCCTTGTGTCCCAGGGATAAATCCTACTTGGTCATGGTGAATAATTTTCTTAATGTACTGTTGGATCCTATTGGCTAGTATCTTGTTGAGAATTTTTGCATCCATGTTCATCAGGGATATTGGTCTATACCCTCAAAACTATAGAACACTTCTGAAAGAAATTGAGGAAGACACAAAGAGATGGAAAAAGTATTCCATGCTCATGGATTGGCAGAATTAATATTGTGAAAATGTCAATGTTACCCAGGGCAATATACACGTTTAATGCAATCCCTATCAAAATACCATGGACTTTCTTCAGAGAGTTAGAACAAATTATTTTAAGATTTGTGTGGAATCAGAAAAGACCCCGAATAGCCAGGGGAATTTTAAAAAAGAAAACCATATCTGGGGGCATCACAATGCCAGATTTCAGGTTCTACTACAAAGCTGTGGTCATCAAGACAGTGTGGTACTGGCACAAAAACAGACACATAGATCAGTGGAACAGAATAGAGAACCCAGAAGTGGACCCTGAACTTTATGGGCAACTAATAGTCGATAAAGGAGGAAAGACTATCCATTGGAAGAAAGACAGTCTCTTCAATAAATGGTGCTGGGAAAATTGGACATCCACATGCAGAAGAATGAAACTAGACCACTCTCTTTCACCATACGTAAAGATAAACTCAAAATGGATGAAAGATCTAAATGTGAGACAAGATTCCATCAAAATCCTAGAGAAGAACACAGGCAACACCCTTTTTGAACTCGGCCACAGTAACTTCTTGCAAGATACATCCACGAAGGCAAAAGAAACAAAAGCAAAATGAACTATTGGAACTTCATCAAGATAAGAAGCTTTTGCACAGCAAAGGGTACAGTCAACAAAACACAAAGACAACCTACAGAATGGGAGAAGATATTTGCAAATGACATATCAGATAAAGGGCTAGTTTCCAAGATCTATAAAGAACTTATTAAACTCAACACCAAAGAAACAAACAATCCAATCATGAAATGGGCAAAAGACATAAAGAGAAATCTCACAGAGGAAGACATAGACATGGCCAACATGCACATGAGAAAATGCTCTGCATCACTTGCCATCAGGAAAATACAAATCAAAACCACAATGAGATACCACCTCACACCAGTGAGAATGGGGCAAATTAACAAGGCAGGAAACAACAAATGTTGGAGGGGATGCGGAGAAAAGGGAACCCTCTTACACTGTTGGTGGGAATGTGAACTGGTGCAGCCACTCTGGAAAACTGTGTGGAGGTTCCCCAAAGAGTTAAAAATAGACCTGCCCTACGACCCAGCAATTGCACTGTTGGGGATTTACCCCAAAGATACAGATGCAGTGAAACGCCGGGACACCTGCACCCCAATGTTTATAGCAGCAATGGCCACGATAGCCAAACTGTGGAGGGGAGCCTCGGTGTCCAACGAAAGATGAATGGATAAAGAAGATGTGGTTTATGTATACAATGGAATATTACTCAGCTGTTAGAAATGACAAATACCCACCATTTGCTTCAACGTGGATGGAACTGGAGGGTATTATGCTGAGTGAAGTAAGTCAGTCGGAGAAGGATAAACATTATATGTTCTCATTCATTTGGGGAATATAAATAATAGTGAAAGGGAATATAAGGGAAGGGAGAAGAAATGTGTGGGAAATATCAGAAAGGGAGACAGAACGTAAAGACTGCTAACTCTGGGAAATGAACTAGGGGTGGTAGAAGGGGAGGAGGGCGGGGGGTGGGAGTGAATGGGTGACGGGCACTGGGGGTTATTCTGTATGTTAGTAAATTGAACACCAATAAAAAATAAATTAAAAAAAAAAAGAAAATGTGAATGGTGGCAGAATGTAATCACCCTCTTCCTGATCCTGTTTTTCGGGGTGTTTCTTTAAACTCCCACAGTTTGTCCATTAATCCAGTGGTGTTCAAATGGCTTTACAGATAATTACATTCCCAAATTTTCAATTTCCATATATTCTGTTTACTAAAGCTGATCTGCCTAAGAATATGCCTATAGTGCTCTTTCACAATCTCCTCCCTCTTTACAAAGGACAGATGGAAGTTTTTACCCACACAGAATCTTACCAGCTCATGGTTCATGACCCACAAATGTAAAAGCTTCTGGGACACCAAACAAAGAAACTTTTTCAAATATCTGCATTGGTACTAAGAAAATGAATTATTCTAATGACAATGTAACTAAACCTTTTTTAAATCAGGTTGTCGTAACCTGTCTGCTTTTTGGCAAAATTGGGAGACCAAAATCAACTTGTCAGATCATATAGATCATTAAAATCAAGCAACAAACAGTACCCATAGATACATAAATTGAGTGGGAAATTACATGCCCATGTATCTTACTAGTAGTAAGGGTATTTCCAATAAAATTTTACTTTCTTTGTTAATAATTATCAAAAATTTAATATATTTATTTTGTTTTTATTAACCATGCACTGACAATCACTTGTAGTGATAAAGCAATCCAGAATGATGTTTTTAAATACTTTGTGCCTTATGGTCACAGGAAATTAGTTTTTAAAATTAATTTACTATCATAGAATTGAATACATACATATCTTTCTTAAAGGGTATATAATAAGTGGTCCATAAACAACATTAAAAATAGAGCTATTTACATTATGACTTCTGAGAGAAAAATGGAACAAAAAATTGAAGTTTTAGGAGAAAGAGTTATAAATTTTCCAACTGTTAAGAAGAGCTTATTCCTGTATTTTTAGAACAGATTGTTGCATTTTTCTTAATTTTTTAAAGATTTTATTTATTTATTCATGAGAGACACAGAGAGAGAGGCAGAGACATAGACAGAGAGAGAAGCAGGCTCCTCACAGGGAACTCGATGTGGGACTCGATCCTGGACCACCGCATCATGCCCTGAGCCAAAGGCAGATGCTCAACCACTGAGCCACCCAGGGGTCCCAGATTATTGCATCTTAGTTGATAATTGCATTTATATGCCATTGGACACAATTTAAAAAATGACACAATAGTTTTATATTATGTCAATGTTTATAATACAATGACAATTGCATCATTTGTAACTATTTCTCTTATAATGAGAATTTTGGATGCCAATTTAAAAATGTGCAAGGAGATACATAATTTCTCCAAATTCTGTCAGAAGAGCAAATTGTTTGATACCACCACATTTGCCAATAGTGAGGTAATTTTGTGGCACACTGAGTGGGTTATAAGAATGTTTGGAAAGCACAATATGCCTTGAAAGCTCAGAAGGCCCAATGGCACCATCTTTTCTTCCACCATCCAAATGCCCAGATATACTCAGAGGTCTCACTGGTATCTGAAAAACTGTATGTGATTTCTTTTTCAAAGACTTGACACATATTTTTACTCTGTTATCAAAGGATGGACAATATTTCACTAAATCTTACCTGAAATTAGTTAGTAATTTTAATTTTTAAACAGTTATCATCATCACCAACAAAGTGTCATTTGGAGATGTGAACCCTTAGAATAGAATACTCTCCCAGGAGTCCCTAGTCCCAGCTCAGCCACTACCAGCTGAGTGAATTTAGGCAATTCTGGTAAACTCTGCAATCTCAGTATTTTAATCTGCAAAAGTAAGAAAATATTTGCTTTTCTATATCACTGGGTTTTTCTAAGAAAAGTTGTGCTACTTCTTGCTAGATGGCTAAGATCTATATAAAGTGAAGTTATTTTAATTATTATCATTTGACCAAAAATTATTACTAATTGTTTACTATCCCTCTAGCACTATGCTAAACCCTACTGGGAAACAGAAATATAAGATCCAATTTCCATCATTAAGAAAATTCTAAACTAGTTGGAGGACAAAAGAGTGAGGATGCTGGTACAGTAAGAATAAAATAACATAAGATAAAAAGCAATAGTGTTGGTTTGACATTCATCTTTCTCAGTTTGTTATGCAATAAAGAGGACATTCCCTGGCTACCACTGACCAATCCACTGAAGAACACATCCCATGAACTTAAAAATATGTTTTCTGCCTTTCAACATAAATATGAACTATAAGAAAAAGAGAGCTAGCTAGAGCTCTTATCATCTCAACTTCCCCCAAATTAAAGAGACTTAAATATAAAGCAAAGTCTTTTTTCAGTTTATACAAATATTTACATATTATTTTGAAGTTTAGGGCTTTTATGAAGAGAAAATTAAGTGAAAACATGACACTATTTATAAAAGGTAGTCCCCTAAAATAGAAACAATAAAAAACAATTAGATTTGCTCCATTTATTGATTTAAAACATCTTTAAAGAACAGTGTAGAATACGAAACAGCAAGTCTCTATCCTCATGGAGCTAATATTCTAGCAGGACAGGAGAAACAAAAACAAGTAAATAAAGTATTTCTATTTAGAAAGTGACATGGGGGTGGGTGAGATACAAAGGTCTAGGAAAAGAGTCAAGAGGCGTAGAGACCCAATGTCAAGGTCAAAAGGCTTCAACCAGAAATACAGTCAGTATATCCAAATCATTGAGAAATGTGGCTGAAGCATAAAGGAGAGAACAGGGAAAAGCTTGGGCCAGACCAAGTAAACTTTTGTAGGCTGAGGTACAGAATTAGTATTCTAAGTACACTGTGAAGCCGCTGGAGTATTTTAAGCAAGAAAGTTATATTACTTGGAATATGTTTTTAAGAGATTATTCTGGCAGATTTGTTGATGAAGGAAATGGTGAGAATATTCAGATCTATATATGTCGTTTAAAAAAAAAAAAAAGCCAGCCTTAACAAAAGAGGGCAAGGGGGGAAAGATGGGAGAGAGAGTAAGGGATGAGACAGCAGAGAAATGTCTGAAGTGTTCTACCCCACAATGTCAGTACATGGCACCATTTCAAAGCAGTTTGTCCTTAGAAATGGATCTTCCTTTCCTTATACCTTTCTCCCTCTTACTCTAGATTCCTTAAGTACTCACTGACCTTATTTGTCTTCTAGCTGTCCAAATATCTTCACTACTATACCGAATGTGCCGAATTAATCAACTATTTCTTCTGTGAGCCCCATTAAAAAAAATTATTCTCTCAATGAAGTTTACTTCAGCTAGGTGTTAGAAGGAAAGCACTCTGATTTTACTAACACTAAAATGACAGTCTTCTAACAATTTCAAGTATATATGCCACTTTAAAAGCTTGTTAAAATACATGAATAGCGATTGAGAATGTTCACACAACTATGCAATAAATTTTTTGCAAGATTTTTAATTATTTATTTGAGAGAGTGAGTTAGTGAGAGAGAGCACAAGCAGGGGGCAGGGAGCAGAGGGAGAGGGAGAAACAGGCTCCCCTCTGAGCAGGGAGCCCTATGTGGGGCTGGAGCCCTATGTGGAGGCTTGCTCCCAGGACCCCAGGATCATGACCTGAGACAAAGGCAGATGCTTAACTGACTGAACCACCCAAGTGCCCCTATGTAATGAATTTTATAGAGTATGAAAGAATGGTAGGCATAGGCAAAAAGGTGATGAGGGGCAGTATCTATGAAATTCACCTCTATCTAATACAGTATCTAGCATAGTGCCTAATACATTGATACTTAAGAAAGAATGAATTAATACACTTTATATAATGTATTTATTTATTAAAAAATAAGAGCACCTCTTCTACTTATAATGTGATCACTTCAGTATATTTCTCTACTATTAGTTCCAGAAAACAGACAACAGAAAAGTGTAGTTTCAGAAATTAACTGTTCTACCAAAAAAGAAAGCTATTAATGCTTGACTACCTCACTTAAGGACAAGTTCGACTAACAGTATTCTATGCTATTGATAGCTGAACTTAGTGACTCAATAAATCATAAGTTTAAAATGTAAAGCAAATTATAATGCTAGTAATTTTTAAGACATGAAGAGATAAATAAGGAGAGGAAATTAAATTAAAAAATGTTAAGTAAGTCAGCACAGTGATGTCTCGTGCAAAATCCTATGGGGAAAGGAAAAGATATTCCAAATTTATTTGAAGATTTACTACATATTTAGATAGCCTTGATCATCTTATAATGATCTATTTAGGTAGCACTTACATTCTGAGAGGCACATGAATTCACATAACTACTTATCAGTCAATTCTTTTTGTAATTATAGAGTCAGACCAGACACTTGCTCCTACCAAGATGCTGTAAGTAATCCATGGTACAAATCAATAGGAGACACTAGATCACATTTGTGTTTCCAAAATAATTACCCCTTATTTTTCAGTGTCACCTGGAAATAAAGAAAGTCACATAAATAAATTTTGATATACCTGAAACTTATGTTTATTTTTTTTGAAACTTATGTTTAAATGCTAAAACGTGTTCTATTTATTTTCTAATACAGTGAAACATTTGACTGTTCTCCAAAAGAAGACATGTCATAATTGGAGCTTTTGATTCAAATCATGATTGTGAATATCATTCATTTTATTTTAACATCTTCAATGATGAAGTATGAAGTGCCAGTTGTTCCTGTACTCACTACCTCAAGAGTACCCTTTCCCCTCACTTGACAATAGCTATAAAAAGTAAACCTTCCTTTTTACCACCACCTAACTTGCTGCTTCCAGTTACCAATAAATTAGGAAATCATGTTATCACTGATAAGTATTATGAGAAAATCATCTAAATTGATACCACTATTTTCAATTCAAATATATAACTACAGAGCGTTTTACTTCTTTTTGCTTTTATCTCTTTATCTTATACTAAAATTACTGATTTTCATATAATTATGATATCCCCAGGGTCCTGGGATTGAACCCCCATGTAAGGCTCCCTGCTCAGGGAAAAGCTGCTTCTCCCTCTCCCCCTTCCTCCCTACTTATGCTCTCTCTCAAATAAATAAATATTTTTAAAGTATTAATATATTATTACAATATGATTACTAAAGACAGTTTAACCTTGTCTTTGCAGTTTGTTTTGGCCATAGGATATATCTCACTAGCAGTGTGAAGTCAAATTATTTGGTTTTAAAATCCCTTAAAATAACTCCTCTTAATGTGATTAAGTCAGCAATGCAAAAAGTAGGTACATCAGGTTTCATTTTACTTGTGATTTTAGGAATTTTTCTTTTTTTTTTTTAAGATTTTATTTATTTATTCATGAGAGACAGACAGAGAGAGAGAGCGAGAGAGAGAGGCAGAGACACCAGCAGAGGGAGAAGCAGGCTCCATGCAAGGCGCCCGACATGGGACTCGATTCCGCGTCTCCATGATCAGGCCCTGGGCTGAAGGCGGCTCTAAACCGCTGAGCCACCCGGGCTGCCCAACTTTTTTTCTTTATTTAATTCTCTCTTATAATTACATAAAACATTTCAGTGGTTAGGCTGAGTTCGATCTACAATATCATGTACATTCGGAGGTTTCTATTTTCTACCCCTATTGTCTCTATCGTGTTCCCTCCATCTCACTAAACATTTTTATTAGTTTCTGGTTTATCCTTTCATTTTTCTTTACTCCTTAAATTTTATTTTCAAATAATTTTCTGTTTTCAGAAAAGTTGCAAAAATAGAGGTCTATATGCCCTTCATCGAGCTTTGCCCAATGTTGACATCTCACATAACCATTGTACATTTGTCAAAAATGAAAAATTAACAACTGGTACACACTATCAACTAAATTATAGACTTTTACTCAGATATCACTAGTTTTCCCATTAATGTCCTCTTTCTGTTCCAAGATCTAATCCAGGATATCTCATTTTATTTAGGCCATTTTTATAAAAGTAAGGTAACTAACATATATTTTTATTTTATATTTATTTATATAACTCTTTCTTAGATAAAAGGTAGAATACTATATACATCTGTCTTCTTTTTCTTCTTTAAATTAACAGTATATCCTGAAAATTATTCCATAGTAGTATTTATATTTTTCATTCCTTTTTATATTAGTTTGTATTCTATTGTGCAGATATGTTACGGTTTCATGTCTTCTACATACAAAAACTTTAGCTGTTCAATAATAAACTTAATCACTGTGGAGAATTGTTTTGAATAAAATGGTAAATTTCTAAAAAACAGTCATGTCCAGAGCCTAATAATTAAGAACCCAAAGTGTAAGTGATTACATGACTAAACCTTACAACAGAAGTTGCTACCATAAAGATCACTACTGAAAAAGTACAAGCAACATGTTTAACTTTTTTCTTTCACTGAACATAGATTACTTCTTAGTATGTTCCTAAATCCATAAAATAAAATGCATAGTTAAAAATAAAACTAATTATAGTGAAATACACTTATCAAATCACTAAATAAATTTGCAAGATAGTAATATGTGTGTATATAGTAGCAGTCTAATAACCACCAATTCAAAGTAATCATGAATATAAATCATGTTTTAAATTTTATGCAAATTTTATTATGCGACTTGAAAATATTTGTTACTCCTACAGGTTGACAAAGTCAACAAAGTCTCATATTGTATTGCTAATATTGTTGTGGTTTGTAGCATACATTTTCAATTGAATGAAATTCAAAATTTCAGTTAAAGGTTAATGAAAATAAATACATAATTGTTCCTCACTCAAGTTTACAGAACCTCCATTTCTTCCCATAGACCCCAAGTGACAAACCTCTTCCTAATGTCAGGAAGGAGCAATGAAAGAAAATACTACCTAGGTATTTTTGCTAACTTTCTATTATAAGAGAAGCAGGAAATTCATGTTTATTAAACATCTATTATTTGTCAGGATAGAGGAGGGATTTTATACATATATATATATATAAATGGGCATTAATATAGACATTAAATTCTATTATATATGTATGCATGTGTATATGTATTTGTATGCATATATGTATGTATATATAATAAAACTGAATCCCCACAAAACCCAATGAGTCTAACAAAGTTTAGTAACTTTCTCATTAGTGAGGATAGAGTCAGAAATCAAGGTTTGTATGATATCCACTATCTCATGGAATAGAGAAGCCTTATATAGCAACATACCAGGAGTGTTTGCACTTTAATAGAGAAAGCCTACAGGAAACCGTTAGAAAGAAAAGGAGGAGAGAAAGAAAGAATTGCTTTAGCGGTAAAATTTCAGATATCAGAAATGATCCAGAAAGGATATTCTTCTAGGTTTATTCCTTTCTTAAAATCCTTCAGATCACTTCTCTATTCTATACATGTGTTAAGATCAGCCTCATATTATTTTTTATTATCTTCCATGAGAATGCCTTCTCTATTGCCAACACTCTGGAAATGTTTCAGTTAAAAAATGAAATACATATAGAACAATAAGGTATCTTTTGAAGAGCTCTCTTAGTAATCACTGTCATGTGTTAGTCACATTAGGCTGTTCCTTACTACCAGGTTAGAGTAAGGTTGTATATTTAGAGCTCAGAGATCCCAAGTGGTGGAACTTGAAAAAGTGGCATTCTGTAAGACAGGACTGGATACACAGCAAGTACTGGAATGCAGCCATGTGATTAATATCTCCTGGTTATAGCTGATTCAGCACACAATTTCATAGGCACAGTCACATGTCTATTCACAGATCATGTTCAAGAAGTGAATGCCTGATATAAACATCTCACCTGAGATATCCAATCAGTGCAGTACTGGATGATATGGCATCAGCCTTACCAGGAAAGACCCCATAACCTCTTTAGAGCTAGCTTACTGAACTAATGCTACTAAAGCATTAGATTATAAGCACCAAAAATTTGAAAAACCCCATAGTCTTCATTTTTTCATTGCTTACAACACTAATAACAGCCAAAATCTCTGCATAATAGGTGTTTTGTAGGCAGATTCATTTCATATTTGATTTTTTTTTAATCCATGAGGTGCTTAGCTTAGGAAATATTTTTTTTTGTCCCAGGCTGATTATGTTATCCAAATTGAACTATAGCCTATTGACTTCAGCCTTTGCTTACAAAAGGGAGAAAACTCTAAGGAAAAAAGCCAAGTTCTGTCTACTAGCCAAGTCAAAACGAGTAGTCCCTAGAGCTAGTCATCATAGAAAGCCTGCCTGCCAAATGTTTCACACTTTTTTCTTTGGCTGCTGTTCATAGCTTGAGTTTGTTGCAGGACACATGGACCTGTGTCAGTAGCTCACCCTACCACTCATTAACCTTCTGCACAAATCACCTCCTCTACTTCATCAGTATTATACTTTCTTGTCCCCTGCAGTAGATTGTTTGCAGAAATGGCCACAATTCCTCTCATCTCATATGTCCTTTTGCAGTGTGACTTTGCCCTTCTTCCCAATAAGAGACGAAATCTATTTCCCTTCTGCTTGAATCTAGGCTGGCCCTGTGATTTGCTTTGACCACCAGGATGCAGTAGAAGTAATATTATATGACTTCAAGGCCTTCAGAGGCTCATAGCTTTAATATCTCTCTCTCTTGGGACATTGAGACTACCATGCATTAAAGTAGACCAGTTTCACCAAATGGAGGATGAGAGGCCATGTGGAGGAGAACCAAGGTGCCCCAGCAGACTGCTAACATCAAGTGCCAGAGGTATTAGGGAGGACATCTTGGGCCACCACCTCAACCGACTCATCATACAAATGCAATCATGTGATCCCAGTCAAGACCAGTAGAAAAAACATCCAGATTACCAATCCAGAGAATTTTGAGAAATAATTAATAGTTGTGGTTTCAAACTATTATGTTTTGGGGTGGTTTGTTACACAGCAATAAATAACTGAAAAACTCTCTTTAGCAATCCTTCCTCAACAACAGTGATCCAACATCAATCTTTTGTTCAATGGGAAGGAAAATCTCCGTCTTTATAAACATTTTTTTTTTCACATAATGCTTGCTTTTTCAGGCCAAGTGATGGACAGTCCAAACATAGGGCTATGGTCTAAGTGATTAGGAAATTCCCCAAACAGCTAGTTGGAAATAAATAAATGACAGAAAACACCAAGTGCTTAAGATAGGAATAAGGACTATAATATAGGTATTAAAGCAAAGAAGACCTAGATTGGAATAGTAACTCCACCACTTTTAAGGACTGCATTAATAGGAACTGACAGAAGTTCCTTCCAGTATACACAAGTCATCTTTCTACCTAAACTTGATAAAATGGAGTTTTGTAGAGAGTTTGGCTATGAGGACTACCAGCCTATCATAGAATGAGTTCTGAGTCCTTTATTTCTTAATTATTTTTTTCCTTTTCCATTCTTGGTCTTTTATCAGCTTCATAACTCATGTTACCAATACATAAGATAGATATTATTTACCAAGCTCTATATGCTATCTATAAACCTCATAAATGGTAAGCAAAATTTGGGGGCAGAGGTATACTACTTTAATCAGATTCTCAAACAAGTCTTTTGACATCTCCCCTAACCTTTCCAAAAAAGAATAAGAAACACTGATTTAGAGAGTAAAATGCCACTTAAAAACAAAGGCTTTTTTTTTTTAACTAGCATCTATTTAAATGCTTCATTTGAAAATTTGCAACTCGTATTGGTTTAGGAAAAATTAAATTTTTCAAGGAATAAACCTATATGAAAGGGCACCTTTCACACAAATAACAAGCATACAAATTATGCAATCAGAACACCTGGAATCCAGAAGATCTGATGCTTAAAAACAAATGCTTCTGAGGACTTCCCTTCCAGGAAGGTGGAGTAGATGCACTTTTCCCTATTCCTTTCACTAAATACAGTACAAAATGCTTGATATTATATATAAAACAAACATAAGACCAAAAGGTGAAGAGAAGAAGGCAGATGAGTTAGGGACATCAGGACCCTAACAACATGGTGATGGGTTCCTTACGTTTTATTTTTGTTTCATATATCCCAGACTTGGAGCTGAAGAAGTCAGCAACCGAGAAACACCAATGAATAAAGCAAATGCAAACAACAGCAGCAGGCTGCTATTTAGCCAGAGGTCCAGGAAAGGAGCAGTCTAACAAGACAAAAATTGTTTAAAAAATAAACACCACACAAAATAAGAACATAGAAGAAACTGAGCCTACCCCCACCCTCACTGTCACCCCCACCCTCATCCCCAACCCCACCCAGAAAGGACAAGTGACAAGTGAAAACCCTAGACTTTAACCATCATAGGCTGTAATAAGGCATCCTAATACTCACTGCCCACTTACTTATCAGACACTCATCCCTGTGGGCAGTAATGAGCCACCCTCTCATGCACAAATATCCATGGTGTCAGTGGATACCACATGGGGAGCATTGGACTTCAATCCCCATGCAGCAGTAACAGGATCCCCCTGTCTCTTCCTGCTAGAGTGGTATCAAAGGACCCCTAGAGGAAAGTAAGGATTTATACCACTCTTCAGGAGAAATGAGGCCACTCCCTCTCTCTATGTGTGGTCAGATAGAGAGCACTAAGGAGGCTTCCCATTAAGGAAGACCTATGAAGAGCTGGAAATTCCATTCCTGCCCATAGTAATAAGGAGTATTCTCCCTTGAGTATCAAGGGAGCCAGAGTAAAGAACCTGGATGGACTTCTACCCCTACCTGGGATTAAGGAGGTAGCACCCTTCCCTCTCTGGGTGTCAAGAGAAAACCACTTCTGAGATTTAAGTAAGATCTAGAATCTCTTAACATAGCAAAATATCCAGGTTTCTTTTTTTTTTTTTTTTTTTTATATCCAGGTTTCAATTGATAATCAGTTATCATACCAAGCACCAGGAAAATCTAAAACTGACTAAAAAAGTTAAGAGTTAAGGGACCTGTGGAACTATAACAAAGGAGCTAACATTTATGTTTGAGTCCTGGAAGGTATGAGTAAAGAGGATGGGGCTGGAAAAGCACCTGAAGAAATAATAGTTGACTGACAACTATTTGGAAAAATACATAAACTTACGGATTGAAAAGGTAAAAATTATTCCCAAACAGGATAAATCCAAGGAAATCTACACCAATTATGCATCATAGCCAAATTTTGAACAAACTAATGAAAGGTCCTAAAGGCAGTAAAAAAAGAAACACCTTAACTATAAGGGAAAAACAATTCAAATGATAATGGATTACAAATCAAAAACCATGGAGACCAGAAGGAAATAAGCTACCATTTTTAAAGAACTGAAAGAAAAAAACTGTCAACCCATAATCTTGTATCTAATGAAAATATCTCAAAAATTAAGTAGAAATCAAGCCTTTTTCAGATGAAGATAAACTAAGAGAATTTATCACCAGTAGACCTACTCTAAAATTTTTCTAAATGGAAAAGAAATGATAAAAGAAGGAACCTTGGAACATCAGGAAAGAAAAAAACAAACAAACCAGTAAGCAAAAACATGAATAAATACAAGGGACTTTTCCTTTTAAGTTTCCTAAATTATGTTTGATAGATGAAGCAAAAAGTATAACCCTATCTGATGTGATTCAAAATGTATGTACAAGAAATAATTAAGAGAATTATATTGTAAATAAGGGAGGGTAATTCTATTGTGAAGGAGGTAAGGTTTCTATACTTCATTCAAACTGGTAAAATGATGACACTAGTAGACTGTGATGACAAATGAATACATAATATAATATCTAAATTATTTAAAAAGCTAAATAAAGAGATACACTCAAAACACTATAGGCTATAATAAAAAGGAACTATTGATAAATAGAACAAGCTGAACATATGTCCAGAAAATTATGCTGAGTGTAAAAAAAGCTGACCCCTAAATGTTATAAACTATATTATTCCACTTATATAACATTAGATATATAACAAAATTATAGAAATGGAGAACAGATTAGCAGTTGACAGAGGTTAAGGAGGCATAAAAGGGAGGAGGATATGGCTATTATATGGCTATTTTTTTAATTTAAATTCAATTTGCCAACATATAGTATAACACCCAGTGCTCATCCCATCAAGTGCCTTCCTTAGTGCCCATCACCCAGTTACCCCATCCCCTATATGGCTGTTATAAAAGGACATGAGAAATCTTTGTAGTGATGGTAATGTTCTATGTCTTCATTACATCAATGTCAATATCCTGGTTGTGATATTGAACACTAATTTTCCAAGATGTTACCATTGAAGGAAATGGGGTAAAAGGTACACAGGACCTCCTTGTATATTTGCAACTACTGAATGTGGATCTACAATTACTTACTTTCAGAATAAAAAGTTTAATTTTAAAAATTCACAAAAGTGAATAAAAATAAATAAATAAATTATTCTTGAAGGACTACTATGGTCTTTTAGTTTACTTCTCTTTCTGAGCCAAATTCAATATCACCATTGACTGAAACTTTATGAAAAGTCCTGAGGTCCATATAAAAATAGGCATACTTGGCTAAAGTAAGAATAAGACAAGAATGAGCAAACTGTAAAACCTCAGACTAAATTCTATTTCTTCAACCCTCATTGAAATTAAAGAATACTAGCCTATTTAAAAACAGATACTAAGGGATGGCTGGGTGGCTCAGTGGTTGAGCATCTGCCTTCATGGTCAGGGCATGATCCCAGGGTTCTGGGATCAAGTCCCACATTGGGCTCCCTGCATGGAGCCTGCTTCTCCCTCTGCCTGTGTCTCTGCCTGTCTCTCTATGTCTTTCATGAATAAATAAAATCTTAAAAAAAAAAAATGGATACTAGAAGTTCGACCAAGGAAAGCAGTTTAGAGCACTGTGACTCTCCTTGCTTGTGTGTTACCAGAGTTTATGTCTGTATACAAAAAACAGTAGTAGAATTCTACTAGGTAAACTATACCTGCCATTACAACTCGTAATTGCAAACTGGTTCTACCTCCACAGGATGGGCCCAAAGTCATCAGGTGAATCCCTACCCTTAAACTCAGCCAGCCACTGGACTAGCAAATACCATTTTCATCCATCATCCACCTAAAACTTGTAATAGCTTTCTTCTTCCTATAGGAAAAAGATCAAGCTTCTTAGTCTAGCTCACAAGGCCACCATTTAGCCCCACCCACTTCTCTACCTTCTTCTACTTGTCCCCACAAAAACAAAAACAAAAACAAAAACCCACATTCACCTCAGCCAGAGGGTCTGTTCATTTATCCCAAATTTCTGTTCATTTTCCTTCCTCTCTTTATCACACTGCTTCTCTTACCTAGAAAGCTTCTCACTCCTCCTCTCTATTTTACTAAGTTCTACTCTTTTTCAAGACCCATCTCCACTTTGAAGCCTACCTTAGAGATGTCTCTGGCCACTAAACCTCTTTTCTTTCGGCTGTAAGTCATTTTTCCACATGTTATTTTCTAACATATATTATTTTTGTTATTTATGGTTTTCTTTGCCTAAGTACTCTCTCCTTATTCAGACCACAAAATACTCAAATGGTCTTTTATCTCTATAGATTTCTGAAAAAAGACTATATATATATATGTATATATATATATATGTATATGTTTATGTTGATGATGGCAAAGATTTTAGTATTAGATCTTGTATGGAAATAACTTGCTCTCCCGCTAGACTTCAAATTCTTCAAAAACAAAATGAGGAAGGGGAAGTAGACCAGTAGTTCTTAATCAGGGATATACATTAAGTCATCTGGGACTATCTTTGAAAATACACATATCTAAGTCCACCTGCCCCCAAAGATATGGATTTAGTATGTCTGTGGTGATCCTGGATTCTGAATTTTAATACTCACCCAAGTAGCTCTCTATTCTACTTGAGAACCACTGTATTGGATGATCTCTAAAATCCTTTTCAGGTAATATTGTTGACTTTGTGTTTTCATTAAAATACATTTTTGTTCCAGTAGCTTTAAATTGACAGTCTATCTCAGTTTAGCTGATTGTGTGTTTGATAAAGGCATGAGAATCAGAATTATTTGTAGGTAAAAAAACATTAAATTATTAGCTGAAACTAATTCAGTGAAGGAAAATACAGTGTAGTGTTATGGTTAGTGTCAAGCTCTGGAGTTCCTTATACTAGGGCTCCTATCTCAGATCTACCACTTGTTAGCTATGTGACCTTAAAAAAGTGACTTAAGGTCTCTCAGTTCTCCCTACATTAATACAATGGGGAAAATGCTAATACCTACCTTATAGGGCTACTATGATGAATAAGTTAGTTAATACATGTAAGGCAATCTTGTTTAGTTCCTGGAATATATTAAGTATCCAATGCACTTTAACTGCCACTGAATAAATCTTTACAATCCCATTCACTTGTAGATATTCTACAACAATGGCTCCCAACTTACAGTTTGAGGGAAACTCCAGAGAAACTGCACCTAAATCCCTAAAGTGCAGCTAGTACTATCTCTTAATTGAATATATAATATATTTTGCTTATAAAAGTACCATTTTTCAAATATATGTGTATGTTTTGTGACTAACAAAATATTAACTCAAGTAAACAGTGCAACTGAATTTAGAGTTGTTTTTTGTCAGTATATATTTTCACAGTTGTAACTACTACCAGGCAAAGTTCCTTCAATTTATTTTCTTCATTTTAAAGGTTTCAAACAGACCAGGAAACATTACCAGGAATATCAAATTACTATCAGTATCATTTCCTAAAACTATTTACCACAGTCACAACATGATACACAGGAAAAAAAAGGTTTACCAATAAAACCATAAAAAAGAATATATAAACTGCTAAATATTTATTTTTATTCTGAAAGGGACAGATTTGAAGAAGGAAAAGGAAAAAATATGACTATTGCATAACGCGCTATCTAATAAAACTGTTACAGTCTTTCAAGCAGATTTCTACAATCTTAGTGTCTCCTTGGAATTCACAATTCAATAACTAAACACTTGAAGAAAAAAAAAGAAATTAGCATTACGTTGCCATATCATTATTTCCATAGTTTGTGTGCAAGCAGAAGCTAACAAGGCTGAATGCACAACTCATTCTTGTTTAAATAATCAAAGGACAAGGTGAGGACATAAATGGCTCCCTGTTATGTATGTTCTTCTGGCATATTGCAAATGGAAAAAAATTATAAATAACAAAGATAAACATTTCAAAGAAAAAAATTAACTTCCTTGATTGAGAAAACAATAAGAATAAGCAGGATTTCTACAAAATTTTAGAAAACTAACAGACTTTTACTCCATTTTTTACTTAATTTTCACTTTTTTTTCAGTGAAATATTGTAAGACAGGCAAAATATCACTTAAACCCATTTTTAAGAAATGGAGAACTTCAATTACAGAGGTAATTACACGATTGTCCAGTTGCCCAAAGCACCCTTACTTTAGAGCTCATTGGTGATAAGAGAGTTCATACTAGTCTAAATATTCCATCCTGTTTATGGGATTCTATTTCATTTGTTTGTTTGATTGGTTGGTTGTTTGGCTGTTTGATAAATTCAAAGTGATCCTGCAAACTCTCATTAAGTTGTGATATCCAAAGGCAAACCATTTAAGTTCATTAAAACAAAACAAACAGTAGAAAAACAAGGGATGGGAGTCTGAAGACTATTTGGAGGGTAAACTTGAACAAATCACTTAATCTCCCTCAGAAGATCACTTAATCTCTCCTTAGGTACTTTGATTGTAAAATGCAAAAATTGGCTTGCTCAGGGATTGCTAAAATCTTTAATTCAACAATCAACAAAGCATAGTTTGTAACTCTGCAGGTCTCCTCCCCTGGATCTGGAGATGTGGTAAAGACAAAATCTTCATGAATAAATACAACCCTCCTCACGTTACTGTACTCTCTCAGGCCAGGCCTGTCAGCACATCATTCGGGGTACAAAGAAAGAACTCTGATGAAACTATGGCAAATAAGACCCAGGAATTGTTGGTGTGCCTGGGTGGCTCAGGTGGTTAAACATCTGCTTTCAGCTAAGGCCATGACCTCAGGGTCCTGGGATTGAGCCCTATGTGCTTTGGGCTCCCTGCTCAGTGGGGAGTCTGCTTCTCCCTCTTGCTCTGTCTCTCTCTCTCAAATAAATAAATAAAATATTTTTTAGAAAGACCCAGAAATTATAACACAGTGATTCTATTCCCTATAAAAGGATAGCTTTTGGTTTCCCAAAGACTTCAGGTTGATCTATGATGAAACTTCTATGAAAAGATCCATAATGTCTCAACGCAACATAGCTACATTTCCTTTAATCTGTAAGTCATACCTTTTGACAAAAGCCATCCTGGAAGAAAAGAAGTACAGCATATTCAGCACGAGCTGCAATTAAATTCAAATTATTAAACAAATGTTAGAGGCAGTGGTGCCATCTAGCTGCTAGAATGGCAAGAGGTTACTTTTTTTTTTTAAGATGTTACTTATTTTTATAAACTCCTATAGTAAAGCAAATATTGTGATCATTTTATGTAGGCAGTGAAAAACACAATATTTCTTTCTTATATCTCCATACACATGTAAGGAAACAGAGGCACAGAAAGGGCAAACAGTTTTACCTAAAGTCAGTCAGCTAATCACTAGCATAACTAGAATCAGATCATGGTTCTTTTGATTCCTAGACTTTAGCTCTTTCCACAGCCTCACTGCTAATTAAAGAGAGGTCCCTAGGCTTCACAGCATGTTCTCTTTCACCAGGCACCTCTCCTCACATCAAATAAATCATTGTATTACAAAAGTATTCTACCTTTCTTACACACGTGGGAAAATTATCCACTAATCAACTCTTTGAGAATCTATTTCTATGAAGATCCCACAGAAAAGAAGCCAAAGTAACTAAAGTAAGTAACCAGACAGATCTTGTTTCCCACTTGAAAATCCCTAGAACCAGGTTTCAAAACTACCAAAAATACTTGGACCTGCCCTATCAATACAGCAGAATTCCTGTCTTCTAACACTTGAGAAGGTTATCTGTACTGGAGTAGGAGCATTCCTTTCCATTTTCTTCTGGTCATCCTACCATTGCTGTCATCAAAACCACTGGGAAGAGAAATGGAGGAAAATGTTGTTGTCATATCTCCTGACATCCTCTCCCCAACCTCACATTCATGGGGAAGCCATTTTAATTATACAATTCAATGGTATGGAATACATTCATAACATGCAACCGTCACCACCATCTCTCTCTGTAACTCTTTTCATCTCGTAAAACTGAAACTGTACCCTTTAAACAATAATTCCCCATGCCCTCCTAGCCCCTGGCAACCACAATTCTACTTTCTGTCTCTATAGTTTTGGGTATACTAAGTATGTCATATAAGTGGAAGCATACAGTATTTGTCTTTTTGTGACTGGCCTATATCATTTAACATAACATCCTCAAGGTTCATCCATATTATAGCCTGTGCCTGAATCCCCTTCCTTTTTTAAAATTAAATAATATTTACTTATATACATACAAGTAAATATTCACATTTTGCTTATTCATTCATCTACTGATGGACACTTGGGTTGCACACTATGTTTCAGTTACTATGAATAGAGTTGCTTGAACATGGATGTACAAATATCTTTGAGATCCTGATTTCAATCCTTTGTAGTTTATCTATCCAGAAGTGGAAATGCTGGATCATATGGTAATTATATTAATTTTTTTATAAACCATACTGTCTTCTACAGCAGTGATACCATTTTACACTCCCACCAACAGTGCATAGGCTTCCAATTTCTCCATATCCTCACCAACATTTGTTTTTCTGTTTTTCATTCTTTCTTTCCTTTTTTTTTTTTTTTTTTTTGATAATGGTCATTCCAAAGGGTTTGAGGTAGTATCTCATTATAGTTTTCACTTGCACCTCCCTAATAATTAGTGATGTTGGGCATCTTTTCATATACATATTGGCCATTTGTTTATCTTCTTTGGAGAAATATTCATTCAAGCCCTTTGTCCATTTTTGAATTATTTTGTTGTTGAGTTTAAGGAATTTTCTATACACTATGGATATTAATCACTTATCAGATACATATTTTGCAGATATTTTCTCTCATTCTGAAGAATGACTTTTTGTCCTGTTAAGAATGTCTTTCGGTGTACAAAATTTTAAAATTTTCATGAAGTCCAATTTGTCCATCTTGTCTTTCTTGTATTGCTGTGTCTTTGGTGTCATTGCCAAATTCAAAGTCATGCAAGTTTTGTCATATGCTTTCCTTTAAGAGTTTTCTGGTTTTAGGTTTTACATTTAATCCATTGCAGGCTAATATTTGTATGTTAGATAAGTGTCCAACTTCATTGTTTCACATGTGGATATTGAGTTTTCCCAGGACCATTTGTTGAGAAGATTATCCTTCCTCCAAAGAAAAGTCTTGGCAGCCTTGTCAAAAATCATTTGACCATATAAATGAGGATTACTGTCTAAGATCTTTAGTCTATTCCATTGGTCTCTATTATCTATCTTTATGCTAGTACCACACTGTTTTAATTAGCATAGGTTCGCAGTAAGTTTAGAAGTTAGGAGTTCTCCAGCTTTGTTTTCTTCAAGACTGTTAGGCTAACTTGGTGTCCTTTAAAATTTCCATGTGAATTTCTATTTCTGCAAAAAATGTCATTGGGATTTTGTTAGAGATTGCACTGAATCTGCAGATCACTTTGGGTAGTATTGACATTTTAAGAGTATGCAGTCTTCTAATCCATGAACATGAGATGTGTTTCTACTTACTAGGTCTTTAATTTCTTTCAGTATTGTTTTGTAAATTTACTACATAAGACTTCCCCCTCCTTTGTTAACTCCTAAGTATTTTATTCTTTTTGATACTCTTATTAACAGAATTGTTTATATAATTTCCTTTTCAGATTATTACTTTATAAAAATGCAATTATTATGTGTCACACAATAAAATAGTTTTTAACCATAATATATTGATAAACATTCATTTCTAATTCTTTTCTTTCCAGCTTTTTTTATTTTTTTTGTAGTATCATAAAGAACATTGCTAGAAAAACATCTCTATTCACCTATTTTTGTGTTCTATTGTTCTTATTTCTTTTTTAAAAAAGATTTTATTTATTTATTCATGAGAGACACAGAGAGAGAGGCAGAGACATAGACAGAGGGAGAAGCAGGCTCCTCACAGGGAGCCCGATGTGGGACTCAATCCCCGGAACACACCCTGAGCCAAAGGCAACGCTCAACCACTGAGCCACCCAGGCGTCCCAGGTATTGTTCTCATTTCTATAAAATAGATTCATGAAAAGTGGTGTTTCAGTTACCAATTTTATATAACAAACCACCCCAAAACTGCTCATCAATTTAAAATTTGGGCAGGACTCAGCAGGAAAATTCACACAGCTTCAGTTGGGATAGCTCAAACAGGGCTAAAGGATTCATTTCCAAAGAGCTATTAGTTGGCAAGTTGTTGCTGGATGTTAGCTAGGGGCTCAGATGGTACTGTTAATCAAAATTTTCAATTCCTTTCTACCTGGACTCTCTGTGGACTTCTTAGGCTTCCTTACAGCATGGTGACTGGTTGTAAGAACAATTTCCCAGGGACAGGAAACAGGAACTGCTAATCTCTTAAGGCTTGATTTTGGAAGCTGGCAGTGTCCCTTCAATCATATTCTATTGTTCAATGAGTCATAGAGTCTACATCCAGATTCAAGGGAAGGGAACAGAAATCTCACCTCTCCAATGGGAGGACTAACTAGAAAAATAATATGCAAACAATTTTAATTTACTAGTAAGATTATTAAGAGAAACAATATACACATGTTTAATATGAGTAAATACTGCTGGATTCTTTTCCAAAAGGGTTCATTCATGGACTCAGCAAATACTTGAGGGATATTACTTGGCAGGAATTGTGCTAGATATGGAATAAGACAGTGATCAAAGCAGACAAAAAAATTTTGCCCTGATAGAGCTTAATGTTAAGGGTAGATAGACAACCAGTCAGTTAATCAAAAGTATGTCAGGTGATGCTATATGCCATGAGAAAAATAAAGCAGGGAAAGAAACTAAGGAGTACCTAGGAAAAGAGGGTAAAATTTTAAATAGGTTAGTCAGAGAAGGTTTCAATCTTAATGTAATAGAATATAGCAGGTGCAATGATGGGGAGCATGCCTGCAATGTGCAAAGAACAGCAGCCAAAAACAGTGTGGTCAGAGGAGAGTGAGCATGAGGGAGAAAAATAAAAGCTAAGAGGTAAATGTGGGTGAGTCAAATTGTGTTACAATATTTCATCCTCCCGTACCTCTGCCTACTAGAGATGTTTATTGCATATAACCTACAAGCACATATTTATTGGACATTTTCAAGTTCTCTCTTTTGAACTGCCCCTCAAGATGAGAGTAAAATTTTGAAAAACATACACCCTCAGTGAGAATTATTAATGGAAATTAATCAATTTTGTATGGGGATGCTGAGAGAATAAGATTCAAAGCAGGCTACTTCAAAGAAAACAGCCGGAAATATGCTGCCCAAAAGCTTTGGTTTGAAATGTTAGTGATAGGGAGGTGGAAGATGGGAAGACAGCCCTGGACATGGTACATAAGAGCAGTAGATATCCTGGAGTAAGACACAGCAGAAGGTAGAAGAGGACACAGAACTAAATAGGGATAACAAGCCCAGAAAAGACAAATCTCAACTGCTCCCAAAATTTTTATTAAGATCAACCTTAACGAAAATTTTAACTCAGAAGTTGGAATTCACTACTGTTTTAATTAATTTCACAATCCTGCAGTAATTATTTTCCAGAGGAAGTCTTCAGAACTCCCACATGCTTTCTTTACTAATAGTAAAAATCCTGTTCTTGCTATGTTTAAAAATGTCTTTGGGTTTTAACAGCAAATCCTTTTTTTGCTAAAGTCTATAACTTGGAAAACATTTACTTTGGGAAAGAGTCTACAATAAAATGGTTTGGGTCAAAATCTTTTGTCCAGTAGAGTTCTTCTAAATGAAATCCAATGAAAGTATATTAGTGAGTTTCACAGTTTATCTGTGGCTTGCCATCAGGTTTCAGGAAAAGAGCATTCATATCCTTTAACTGGTTTAATGATACTTTCTTGTTTGATAATTTCAACTTCTAACATCTTCAGAACACTGAAGTTAAAGTCAAAATGCTTTAAACAAAATAGGATTAATTCAACTCATCCTGAGACTTAAATAACCTTTTTCTCCTAAAACAGGAATATTAGTAGTCATTTCCCAACTTTTTTCCTTAGCATATTATAAACTGCAGCTTGTAAAGGACCTATTGCTTAAATATCTTTAAATTGACTTTTCTATGAGGACTTTATCAGGAACTTCTTTGAAAAATTTTGTAAATCAAAAGGTTAAGAATTCTCACACCACTTTTATTGGTCAGAAGAAAGTAGAAGATGCATCATATTTTCCTAAAGAGAGAACCACTTCCTATGAATATTATAGGCACTTACATAAACAGAATTCACCCAACTAAACCTCTCAGGATCTTTTAATAAAACACTTTCATTCCACCTGAGCTATAAATGTGAGCCTACAAGTGTTATAGTTGGGAAAGTGTATCTTTGTAACTCCCATCCCCATCCTGCAAGCATGTGTACACATATGCCTCACATACTTTACTAGTAGAGCATTTCATACTTTGTTCAAACTCAGTAATCATTATTTTTGTCCTTTTTACTATCTTTTACCAATAATCTGGTTAAAGACTTAGAAGGCATATCTATATCTACGGATAACAAAGCTAGAAGAGTTTGATGATAGGACCCATACAGGATTTGATGAACCATGAGCTAAAACTAATAAGGTAACGTTAAATATGGCTGAATGTAAAACCTGTATTTACATCTAAAAAATCTATGCAAATTTCAGTTTCCAGTTCTACATGTAAGGAGCTTGGAAACTGCCATTCCATCCTAACAACAATTAATAAGCTGAGCAAACTGAAAAATCAACAACTCTTCTTGGATCTGCAAGAGAGAGAAGGAGAGAGAGAGCAAACCATTGCCCCCAAGAGTGGAGAGACTGATAGGCAAATACAAGAAGCCATTGCATTCTAAGGTTCCTACAACAAAAAATAAGTATCAGGGTGGGAAAATCTGAACTATAGTTGATGAATTCCTGGGAGCTCAAAGCAGACAACTCAGAGTTAAACACTCCAGAGGCAACCAGTCATGGGGAAGGGGTGCCTATAAAATTGTGAGATTTATCTCCAGGAACTCTCCCATATTTCTATAATAAATATCAAAGAAAAATCTCCTTGGGCTTTCAGCAAGAGTGGGTGAAAAGAACTACTCTGAAAGACACCAGTACACTGTTTCTTAACAAGGCCTGCCATCAGGAAAAAATAGTTAATCAGAGCCTAATATGTTGATGTTGAGGTGTTTTCAGAGTCTAACTGGCCTGGGGAAGTGAAATATCCAATTCCAGCCCACTTTAGCCATTCTGTCCTACCTAAGCATGGTTAAAAAACTGAGAAACACTCCTGAAGTTCACAGTCTAGAGGCACAGGTTCACTAAAAACCTGAGACTAATCACAGGACTAGAGAACACTTCCCCTCTCCTCACACTTCACTACTAATTACTATTAAAGGCCTATTTAAGGCAGTTCCTCTTAGCTACTGTATCATATTATTAGCTATCAAAAAAAATTACAAGTCATACCAAAAGGCAAAAACTACAATTTGAAGAGACAAAGCAAGCATCAGAACCAAAATTTAATGATGCTAAAAACATCACAGTCCTAAATGTAAAATGTAAAACTATAAAACTCCTGGAAAATAACATAGGAGAAAAATCTAGATGACCCAGGGAATAGGTCTTTAAGATACAACACCAAAGACAAGATTCATGAAAAAAATTGATAAGCAGGAATTTATTAAAATTAAAAAATTCTGCTCTGTAAAAAACAGTATCAACAGAATTAGAAGACAAGCCACAGGCTGAGAGAAAATATTTGCAAGATATATCTGATTGAAAAAACTATTATCCAATATATACACAGATCTCTTAAAACTCAATAATTAGAAAAAAAGGAACCTGATTTAAAAATGGGACAAAAACTTTAATAGACACCTCAGCAAAGAAGATATACAAATGTCAAATAAGCATAAAAAAGAAGCTCCACATCATAAGTTACCAGGAAAATGCAACTTCAAACAATGAGATACTACTACATACCTATTAGAATGGGCAAAATGCAGAATACTGACAACCCCAAATGCTAGCAAATATGTGATACAACAAGAACTCTCATTCACTGCTGGTGGGAATGCAAAATGGTAGAGCCACTTTGGAAGAAAGTTTGGCTTCTTACAAAACTAAACATACTCTTATCCTATGACCCAGCAATCATGTTCCTTGGTATTTTCCCAAAGGAATGGAAAACAGGTCCACACAAAAACCTACACATAGATGTTTACAGAAGTTTTATTCATAATTCCCAAAACATGGAAGCAACCAAGATGTCTTATAGTAGGTGAATGAATAAATAAACTATGGTATATACAGACAAGGAAATATTATTTAGTGCTAAAAAGAAATAAGATGTTAAACCATGAAAAGACATGGAGGAAATTCACATGCCTATTACTAAGTAATAGAAATCAATCTGAGAAGGCTATATACTGTACAATTCCAACCATACGACATTCTGGAAGACACAAAACTATACAGACAATAAAAAAAAATCAGGGTTTTGGCGTGGGGGGATTTGGGAAAAGGAGATGAAAAGACAAGGCACAAAGGAGTTTTAGGGTGGTGAAAACACTGTGATGATATCTTAATCATAGATATATACCATTATACATTTGTCCAAATCCACGGATGCACAACACCAAGAGTGAACCTTAATGTAAACCAGGGACTTTGGGTGATTATGATGTGTCAATGCAGGTTCCCCCTTAGCAAAAAATGTCCCATTTTTTCTTTCATCATCTGGTGAATTATGTTGGAAGGTAAGGTTATACAGGTGTAGAAGCAGGAAGTATATGGGAAATATTTGTACCTCCCACTCAATTTTATTATAAACCTAAAACTGCTCTAAAAATTTGTCTTTAAAAAGAATCAACTGGGGTGCCTGGGTGGCTCAGTGGTTGAGTGTCTGCCTTTGGCTCAGGTCATGATCCCAGGATCCTGGGATGGAGTCTCACATCAGGCTCTTCACAGGAAGCATGGTTCTCCCTCCACCTATGTCTCTACTTCTCTCTGTGTATCTCTCATGAATAAATAAATAAAATCTTAAAAAAAAAGAATCAACTGCAAATGTGGGAAGAAAGACTTTTGTTTAATATAGTTCTTATGAAATGTACATGTAGGTTTTAGTTAATTATGGACTTCCTGTATGAAACAATGTAATGTTATAACCAAAACGGGTGATAAATTCTTAGGCTTCATTAATAAGGAAGAATAGTATCCTCATCTAAGAAAGTAATTTTCTCATTTTTCCCTGATCAGAACACATTTACAGCATTTTTGTCAATATAAACTTTGTGCTGAAACATATATACATTAGTGGTTCTTAAACTTTGCTGTACAATTTGAATCCCTTGCTTCACTTTAAAAATTCCTGATACTCAGGCTGCATCCCACACCTATTAATCAATCTCAAGCAGTTGACTGCAGACAACATTTTTCTAAAACTCTCCTGGTGATTCTAATGTAAAGTTTGAAAACCATAACAGTAGATATCCATCTCTTCTATCCACTGACCATCTCCGTCTCCTCCCTCCTAAACTCCCTCCATCCCTCTCTCCCTTCCTTTCTTCCTTTCCTTCTTTTTCTTTCTTCTTTCTCCTTCCCTCCCCATCTTGTTCTTTTCTTTCTTAAGTTCAGACCCCTCCAGAGTTTTTCCTGAATTACTTTAGTAGCCTAAACAGGCTCCTAGATTCTAGGTTTGCTTTAGTTTAACCCACTCTCCCTTACCTATGCCAGAGTGATCTGACTAAAAAGTAGACTTAAGCAAGTTGCTTTCCTGCTTAAAATACTTCAATGACTACTCATAGTACTCAGTATAAAGTTCAAACTCCATTAAGCACACAGGATTATTTATGGTCTGAGCCCTATCTATAATCTATAAATCCTTCTCTAGTCTTCTCTTCCATCACTACACCATATGGTGTTTTCATTCCTGCCATATTTTTTTTTAAGATTTTATTCATTCATGAGAGACACAGAGTGAGAGGCAGAGACACAGACAGAGGGAGAAGCAGGCTCCATGCAGGGAGCCCAGCGCAGGACTCAGTCCCAGTACCCCAGGAACATGCCCTGGGCCAAGGCAGGCACTAAACTGCTGAGCCACCCAGGCGTCCCAATTCCTGCCATATTTCACCTGAATGTGTCACATTGTTTATATATCTCTATGCTTTTGCTATTGTTCAATTCAAATGTTTTTCTTCAAGTCCCAATTTAGATGATCCTTGAAGAAGACAAAATGTCTTTGATGCATCTGCTGTGTATTCTATAGCATCCAGTAGATACTTTTATTTAGTGCTAATGATGCTAAAACATCTTTTCCAGTATAGTCTAAATTTTTGAGTTTAGTGTTTCTTATTGCCTTTGTAATTTCAATGATAAGTAAAATACTCAGCACAGAATAACTGAAAAACTTTTGTGGAATGAAGGAATGAATGAATAACGATAGCCCCCAAAACCATGTTGTATAAATTGACTGCTCTGTAAAAAAGAAAGCTTTGTGGGACATAGTAACCAACTTTAAATGTGTAAATGAAAGAGCTGTTCCATTTGGTTACAGAAGACTGCCTAGAATAAATGAGTAGAAACAACAAAAAGTATATTTCTACTCAATGTATGATAGACCATTTACAAATGGGATGGTTCACTTTCAATAAAATGTTCACTTTCAGGGCACCTGGGTGGCTCAGCTGGTTAAGCCCTGGACTCTTGATTTCAACTCAGGTCATGATCTCAGCTCAGGTCATGATCTCAGGGTCCTGAGACCAAGGCCCCTACAGAACACTTGCACTCAGCACTGAGTCTGCCAGTCCCTCTTCTTGCCCTTTGCCCCAACCCCACCTCAAAAAAAAAATAAATAAATAAATAAAATATTTGAAATATAAAAAATAAAATTTTCACTTTCAATATAATGGCTTAAACAGAATTTGAACGTATTTTCACCAAATGGAAGAAAGATAAAGCATTTCTAATATTCCTTCCAACTCTAAGACTTTTTTTTATTTTAAAATGAGCATTTGCTAAACAAATCATAAAACATTTTTTTGTCAGAGGAACTACTGTCCAAGATGAATGAAGGCTAAAGTAGAAAAAACCTGGTCATTAATAAAAGCATCTTTTATTATAAATCTAGCATTAAGATAAGAGCACCAATGTACTTAGAAAAAGTCCCACTGCTATTCCAAGCTGTTACTGAAGTTTCATAAATCTAGTAAAATTCTTAGAGCAAGTGGATCAGAGAAAACAAATAACCACATTTATATCAACCTCCTACACTAAACCCTAAAAGCTTTATGCATTGACAATGGCTAATTAAGAGAATTAAAATATAAATCAAATCACGTATATTCTAACTCTTTTACTGTCCAAGAATAGCCACCCCTTCCAATAAAAAAAAAAAAAAAAAAAAAAAACCTCAATAAATTACATTTAGAAAGAGCAACTCAATCACGCAAGCAGCTCCTGGCTGCCACCAAAAAGATCAGAGGAAGTTATTATTAGAAACTTGGGAAAGACATATTAGAAACCACAGCAAAGACCTTGAATATTTAAAAACTCAAATAGTTTCCATCTGGGTTTAAAATCATAACCAAATCTGCCCAAACATTGAATACATGGGGAAAAAGATAAATCAGATAAAAGATTAGTAAATAAGAGATACAGAAAAGGAAATCTTAGACATTAGAAAATGTTGATGAAGATACTGAAAAACTAAACGTAGGGAATTACAGAGGGCATTTTTGCTAGGGAAAGTTACACAGTTCACTTTTTCTGACCTATAGTGTCCAGTACTTCACACAGAAATTAAAGAACTTTCCTAGCAAATCAAGCAATAAAAATGTTTTACTTTCAACATAAATATTTGTATGTTAAAACATATTCTAAAAAAAAATAAAAATAACCACCACATTCTAAACCCCATAATGAAAGATTTTAAGACAGGCTCTAAAAGCAATCTGTATTTAGCTCCTCCCTAAAACTCAAAAAGGACATCTCAAATAAGCAAATTGTTAAAACATCCCCAAAGGACCATAGAACACTTATCAGAGGCATCTAGATGAGCCTGTATCTCTCTGCATGGTGGCTTTTCCTTGTCTTCATTTACATGAGCTTCTTATCAAGCCCCAGAAGCTCTCTTCTAAGAATGCTTCTCCCCTAAAGGTCAAAACTACCACTTCCTTCTGAGAAATGTAGCATTCTTGCACATTCACCAAAAAGTACCTGTAGTAAAGCCTACCACATAATCTGTTCTCAATAAAAACTTGTGGAATGAACAAATGAATGAAAAAAATCAACTCAGGTAAATGCCCTTTCCTTTCATACAAATTTAAGACTTTTAGATACAAATGTTTTAGAATTCAAATTAGTATCCTCTAACACAGTACAACTATAATACAATCCCTAGAATATGTCCCTTAGCACATCTTTGAAAATTATTTTTTGAAATCATTCAAAATAGAAATTATTCAAATACAGAAAGTCTACGTCTTCAAAATTATTCCTGAAATTTGTTACTCAGCCTCCTATAACTTAAGACAACACTAGTGAACCTGTAAAATCTGCACATGCATGTTTTTTCAAAGTATTTTTCCTCTTGTAGACATGATGAATTTTCAGCAATCCATCCAAACACTTCCCCCAGTCTGGGATCCTCTTGGGATCAATGAGTACTTTTTATCTGGCCTTTAATTAAAGCTGTCATGATGACCATGAATGTACTTTTCCTTTAGCTGATAGAACTAATCTTTACAGAGTGTCTAATATTTTTATTAAGTGAACAAATAGATTCCCAAACTGAGTTCCTCCTGTAGTTGGAGCATGCCAAGAGATAGCATGCTATTAGATAGAATGATTCTCTTTACATATACTGAGTTTCCCTCTCCTATCCCAATCACATATATACCTTAATAAACTTCCCTCAAAACAAAGGCCACAAGGAAAGATGAGCAGGACAGAGCACATGAAATTCTTTTAGGCTTATGGTGTGTTTTTCATTATCCTCACATAGCTTTCTTTTAGGGCCTGGCTGTTTTAAAATCTTTTGTTATGGGGTTTGGAGAGTGTCTTAAAATATAAATATTTGTGGTGAAGGAAAACAAAGTCATACAGTTTTACAGTCAAAACTCTTCCCTGGATATTATAAGCTTATTTTTGCAAACAGAGTTCTCCCTGGTATGAGGAAAGCAGCAAGGGCATGAGGCATATATCACTAACATACCAAAGGATAAACAGCCCAGCTCTACATTATATTCACAGCCACTAGCATTGCTGCTCAGGAACACCTAATTCCCCACAAGCAGTTTGCTAATGATCTTCTATAAGCCCCAAAATTACAATAAGATCTCACTTTAGTTGGGGATAAGGTGGAAATTATGAGCAACTGAAACTCCAGGGCAATAGTCCCTTTACTCCAACCCTCTTTAAGACATTCTTTAACCACTGCCTTTGGCCACTGCCAAAGCTATTAAGTTAAACTTAAACCATCCAGACAACCTTGTTCCCCAAGCAACCAGTCTGGACAATTGTGTCCTGTTCTGCCTCAGCAACCTCAGTTCCCAGCATAACTTGCTAACCATTAAATTGTTCCTCTAATATCTCTTCAGGGGCCAGGTCCAGGCTGCAAGCAATGTAAAGCCAGTCTACTGGAAAGAGTTGAATACAACAGAAGGCATACTGGCTCAAGGTCAAAAAAAAAAGAAGTAGTAGAAGAAGAAGAACAAAAAACAAAGGCTACAAAAGACAGTGATTACATTCATATGTCATGTTTGTAGTTTTTTTCAGTCTTTGTTCCCAAAATTACAAAAAAATCTATTTTAAAAACCATCCAGACCATGGCTCCCTTTATTCTTTTAGTTGCCTAGCTCCACACATTCAACAACTACAACATGGCTACAAAATGCAAGATATGGGGATCCCTGGGTGGCGCAGCGGTTTAGCGCCTGCCTTTGGCCCAGGGCGTGATCCTGGAGACCCAGGATCGAATCCCACGTCAGGCTCCTGGTGCACGGAGCCTGCTTCTTCCTCTGCCTGTGTCTCTGCCTGTCTCTCTCACTGTGTGCCTATCATAAATAAATAAAAAATAAAAAAAAAATGCAAGATATGTATAATATATATATTATATATATTCCAAACCTACTTTAAGAGATTCCAAAGGCAAACAAGATACTACCATATGTGTTAAGACAGAGAAATCTCTGTGATGGAATATGTTAATCAAGTAAATTATTGACTTATCCTAACTAAGCCAAAGCTAAACACAAGTTGTAATATGCTGGAAATATCAGTGTTTTCCTCTTTTCAAAAATATATGGATACAATCCCATCCAGCAATAGCAATGAAATTCAAATATATAATTATGCTTAAAGAATAGAGAGAACTGAAAGCCCCAATTACCTGACAGAAACATCTAGATTCTTACCTAAATTTCTCATCCTACTCTTTCCTTACATTCATCATTTTTCTCCCATCATCATTAAATTGCTAAGAAGCAATTATCCTATCTGACTAGCCTGTGTGGTTCCCAGTTTATGCTATAAACTTTTCAGATATTTTCTCTTAGAAAAGAATTGTTTTGTGAACAATGTGTTTTTATAGAATGCCTTACATCTGAGGGAGAATTAGTTTTTCTAAAATTTATTTTTAAAGAACTTCAGTAAGATGTTAATAATGAAGGAAATTGGGTGAGTAGTATATGAGAATTCACTGTACTATCTTTGCAACTTTTATGTAAGTCTAAAATTATTCCAAAATAAACAGAATATTTAGAGAGAGAGAGAGAGAGAGAGAGAGACACCTTCTTAGTCACAAATGCTAGTCCACTTTCACCAGGCTGTGACAAAAGGTAGGTTACTTTTATTTTCTTTAACTGTTTTTATCTTGTTTTGACATCAAGGATATCAGTCTCATTAAAGAAATTATAAAATATTGTCTTTTCTTTGTTATTAAGCAATCTGTAATAACAAATTTACTACAAGCATGTATTAATTAATAATTTCCAAAATCCAATGAAGTATCATTATATAGCAATGTAAAATATACACTATAGTAAAATGTATTATATTTAGTGGTCTTGACTAACCTATCCAGACCCTCATCAAAACCAGAGAAACAAACACTGAATTTTATTGAATAAAAACAATCTTTGTGTCCTAATAAAGAACACGAGAATTAATATTTCTACTACCAAACCACTTATTATTCCATCCAAACACAGTTACCCAACCTGCTGACAGAAGGTAATATGCCTCTTCAGATGTTTAGTTGCTTCTACACTAATTCTCTATACTGCAATGGTAGCTCTTCCGTTTCCTTCCCTATTAAATAAAGGGGTTGGGTCAGATTATCTCCAAGATCCCCATATGTAATAAGATCCTATGGCGATGCTTGTGTACCCTGGGCTCTCTCTGTCATAGTCCAAGGTTGCCAGCACTCTCGGCTTCACATACCTCATGTTCTCAGAGCTAGGGGTCATCTTAAGCAATCTCCTTTAGGGCCAGAACAAATGATCTCAGTGATTAAAGAAAAACGATGAAGTGAGTTAGGCTACTACATGGAACAAAACTTTCTTAATGTTGAGGAATAGGCAGTTTTGCCCACCAACTTATTTTAGCTTCGACTTAGGAAGACTATACTCAATGCCTACTGATCTTTAAAATCTTAGAGCATCATCTTTTTTTTTTTTTTTTTTTTTTTTATTTATGATAGTCACAGAGAGAGAGGGAGAGGCAGAGACACAGGCAGAGGGAGAAGCAGGCTCCATGCACCGGGAGCCCGACGTGGGATTCGATCCCGGGTCTCCAGGATCGCGCCCTGGGCCAAAGGCAGGCGCCAAACCGCTGCACCACCCAGGGATCCCCTAGAGCATCATCTTTTAAAGGAAGTGTCCTCAATCCTCCATGAATAGGTTAAATCTCTCTTACATTTAAATTCTGATGGTTCAGTACCTCTTCTACATATTATTTATCAATCACAGTCACAATTTCGCATTTATTCGCATGACTATTCAATTGATGTGTCTTTCTCTAAGAACCCCATGAAAGCAAATATTGTGCCTATCTTTTTTTAACCATCTTATTACCAGTTATAATTAAATTTAAATCTTTGGTCTTTAAAATAATGTCAACTCTTTTTACGTTAAGAAAAACTATGATTTTTCTTTCAAAGCAACAAACAAAAAAGTAGAGCTAAAAATGATGGAGTGACACACATATATATCTTTATTGGAGCTTGGTATAAAGAAAGCTAGGAAAGAATTACAAACTTGGGCTTAGGTTTCAGCTCCACCATTAACCAGCAATATCTATAGCTAAGTATTACAAAGTTTAAGGCTTTAGTGTCAGATAGAACTGGTCCCCCCACCCCCCCACCCCCTACCCCCCCGCACGGGCCGGCCACGCCTAGAACTGGTTTTAAATCCTGATTCTGACAAAATAGTTAAGTGACTTTGAACAAATCACTAACCTCTTTGAGCCTCAGATTTCTTGTCTATAAAGTGGGGAAAGTAAAAATGTAACAGTTACAATCACAGCAGGAAAGGAAGGGAACATCTGAACTGGGTAAATAAGAATAATTTAATGAAGGGATTATTAACAAAAGTGTGGGCAAGGTAAAGAATGTGAATAAACAATGGTGGAGCATCCCAGTTCTACCAAAGTAGAGAGCCATAACTGCCTCTGCCCTCCTCCCTCCCTGACCCTAGATTGGCTGGAAGAAGGAAAAAGTTACCTGATCTCAGAGAATTATAGGTAGTGCTGTAGCTATAGCAGAAGAACTTCAAAAGAACAACGCAGCCATGGCCAATTTGTAGCCTGGCAAGTAAGAACCAAGGAGGATAAAGACCACTCCTCTACCATCTACTACTTTCTGATCTCTGGCCTATGATCATTGCTATGTTCCATTGCTATGTTCCATTGGTAGACCACTCCTCTACCATCTACAACTTTCTGATCTCTGGCCTATGATCATTGCTATGTTCTATTGGTCTAGTTAATGAGGTACACATAAGTAAGCCCCCCGTGCACAGAAGATGAAAAAGAGTGAAGAGCAAACTTTAAGGACAAACAGAAAAGACCTAGCACAAGTCCCTGCCAATACGTCAAAGAATTGAAGAGTTAATGAAATAAGATAATATGCGCAAAGGTGTCCAGCATAATGCCAGCCACACAGAAAGCACTCAGTTAATGTGAATTCTTCATGTCAGCAAAAGTAAAATGAAGAAATTGTAATCACAGAGAACTCCATGGTTTCTTCAAACTCTAATTGCTATAACAATGTTCCAACTTCTCTTACTTTTATAAAATAGAGCCCCATTTCAGGCAAGTTCTTCCTTGTGACTAAACAGAAGTCTACATTCAGCTAACAATATTTGAGAAACCATCCTGCAAAGGAGCCTTCTATACCTAACAGAAAGCTTTCCTTTAGAAACCAAGAGTAGAAAATGAAGATTGTGGTAGATATATAGACAATTTGGCAAAGCTATCTCAGTTCAAAGAAATTACTCATAAAATATTTTCCCTATTTTCATCAAAGTGTGCTCCTCCCTTAGCAACATGCTTTTTTACTCTAATGCCTACCAGTAGCTGAGTAACACAATGACTGAACCAGAATGACTCATCCTAATTGCATGTACGTGTATCTAGAATAACATGATTGGATTTATCCTGTTCAAGTAATTTAAGACTAGAAAATTAAAAGGGAAAGTAAGTCCAAATGTTCTGGGCAGAATGAAGAGCAGAAAACACAAAGAGAAAAGGAGTAGGTCTTATCCTGAGCTTTGATCAGGAAAGATTTTACCCCAATAAAAACCAGTTTTTTCCTCCCCTGTATATCTGTATTTAGTTTTGGAACTGTTTTGAATGGTCTCTTGAGACAGGATGTTTGCTTTCACAGCTTACTATGTCAAGCAAGCACACCTCTTTGCAATTGCTGCTCCCTCTAGGGGATGCTCTCTTCAGCAACCCACCCTGGCACTCCCCAAAACATCCACAAATCCAGTTCCCTCAATTTTTTCACATCTCTGCTCAAACATCATCTTATCAGATAGGTTTTTCCTGACCATCTTATCCAAATAGCAGCTTCACTCTATCACTTTCTCTCTGACCTTAATTTTTCTCCACATTACTTATTGCCCCAATATATATTTTATTTGTCTGTCTCTACCTACTTAACTGCCATGAAATCAGGGGCCATGTCTGTTTTGTTCCCAGAGCCCATAACTATCCCAGTAGATAATGAATAATTTGAAAGTATTTGTTCTTGGCTGTACATAGGCAAAGTGCACCAAGGAAAAGGAATTCTGTACTTTTCGTTGCATTATACAAAATATGATTATAAGATATGTGATTTATTTTTAACAGACATACATACATACACACACATATCAAAACTCACACATATAAATGTGTATTGTTCTGCTTAAAGTCTTCAACCTGGGTAGCTATACATATATTCTAAGTTGCCATTACTTAAAATTTGTTAGAGTTCCATTTTATTACAGGTATCAGATCAAATTCTTTTAAATAGTGTCAGTTGTAGTAAAACTTCATCCTCTAAAACTGAATTTTATTTTCTTACGTAATCCACAATGACTCAAAGTAAGGGATGGCAAGTAAAGTGGATAAGCAGGTTGGGTGATACTAGTTGTGGACATTAAGGATTACTTTAGGATTTACTTTAAGACACTAAGGATTATATTAAACATTAAAGAAGACTATGAAATAAGAATTCAATCTTTCAGAAGTTGGATCTGAAGACAATTATCCTATAAAAGGAGCTACAAACACTTGTATGCAATGGCCATACCACCAGAATCAGTGCACTATCCTTCAGAGTAACTACTCTGAGGGAAAATTGCCACCTTAATGCAAATATTCTAACTGTAATTTCAAAAATGATCTCATTGTCCTCTCCCTCATGGATAAGTCTCAGATTTTTTTTTTCCTAAAAAGTTAAATGGGAGTTTAAAATAAGCAGTTACCATGAATTTCACTTCCCCTGAACTCTTAGAAGACATATTTTAAATTACACATCCTGGGACGCCAGGGGGGCTCAAGCAGTTAAGTGTCTGCCTTTGGCTCAGGGCATGATCCCGGAGTCCCACATGGAGTCCCGGATGGAGTCCCAGATCGGGCTCCCCACAGGGAGCCTGCTTCTCCATCTCCTGTGTCTCTGCCTCTCTCTCCGTGTCTCTCATGAACAAATAAATAAATCTTTTTAAAAAATAAAGTACACATTCTCACACTGTGTTTTCAATTTATGGGGCATTATTTTCCTTCTTCCTAGAAATCTAAAGCTGTGTCAGGGGATTCATGATTAGGTCCTGCAGTGACAACTATCAGAAGAAAGTAAGTTCAATAAAATGATATCTTTTGTTTATAGATATTCACAGTTTAAACCAGAACTTGTAAAATGAATCAAAACAAATAGTTCCTGACCCTATGGGGTTTCTGGGAAGTATTAGCACTTGGTGCAAACCAAGCCAAACTAGGACATCCCAGCTAATCACAAACATATACCATGTTGATCACAAAGCTAGACAAAGCCTAGGATAGCCCAAAACTTGAAAAGTCTATAAGCTAGTGGTATCCAAAATTCTTGGCTTGGTTATTAAATACAACATGAGTATCCAACTAGTTTTTAGCTAGTAGACCCATGAGATTAAGTGATCATTTGGTCTTTTTTCTTAAAACTTACTATCAAACATAAACAATTTATTGTAGGTGTGGCCCTAAAGACATCAAGAAATGCTTTTTAAAAATAGGCCTTCTGAAAAAAAAAATAGGCCTTCTGGATTTGTGGTAAGTCAAATAATAAGATATTAGGCTTTAATCTCTGGGCCCTGTAAATGCTGCCTTATAAGGAAAAAGGCTCTTTATAAATGTAGGATCTTGAGATGTAGAGTTTATTATGGATTATTCTGTTAGGCCCTAAATGTAATCACATATATCATTATAAGAGACAGTAGACACATACATACAGACACACAGAAGAGGAAGAAGCAATGTGACCACAGAGGCATGTCAGCAGCCACTGAAAGTTAGAAGGAGCAAGAAAGGAATTTTCTCCCAGAGCCTCTGGAGGGAATACAGCCCTACCAACACCTTAATTTCAATTGAGTGAAACTAAATTTTGGACTTCTGGCCTCTAAAACTGCGAGAGAATAAATCTCTGTTGTTTTAGGCCACGTCCTAGTCTATGCTAATTTGTTACAGGAGCCTTAGGAAACAGCTGTATTGAGATATACATAACATGTAATATATAATTATAATATAATTCACATAGTATACAACTCATCCATAAAGTATACAAGTCAATGATTTTTAGAATATTCATAGAATTGTGCAACCATCATCACAATCAATTTTAGAACACTGTCATCAGCTCAAAAAGCAAACCCCATACCCACTAGTCAGTCATTATTCTCCATAACAAACTGGGAATCAACAACTTTTCTTAGATCTATTGGTGAATCAAGATCACACACAAACCACTGCCTTCAAATTCTGAGAGGTAGACAGGCAGATACATAGAATAATAACTTAGTGGAGCAAAAACCCAGGAGCAGAAACTTCCATGGAAACTAGTACCAGGGTAGAAAAATCTAGACTATACTTACTTAATTGCTAGAAACTCAGTGTGGACAAATTTGAGAGCTAAAAATTCCAGGGAAGGGCAGTCTTAAGGGAAGATGGAGCTCCTTCACTTTTGTGAGTATTCCCTCCAGGAGCCCTGTGAGTTTCACAGAGATGATAAAAGAACTCATGCCTCCATTAAGGGGAGAAGAAAAGTATTCATTTTGAAACAAGCCCAAATATTCCATTCTTCTTAACAAAATAATCTATTTCACTAAAGCCCAAGAGACCTGGAGGAAGGGAAATACTCAGCTCCAATCCCCTCCAGCTTTTGATGTGGAGGAAGGGAAATATTAACTGCAGCCTCTTTCTTCTAGTTTTCCTGTTCGAAGTAAGTGTATGTGTGTTTGTGGAGAAGGGGTGGCAAAGAGACATGAGAAGTACTTTTGAAAGTCAAAGCTCAGGGGCTCAGGTTCCCTAAAAATCTAAGACATAATCATAGGACTACAGAATGCTTACCCTCCCTCTACATCTTACTACCACATAAGTAAGGCCTACATACTAAAGTTCCTTTTATCCCATATATTATGTCCAGCTTTCAACAAAAAAATTACAAGGCATATTAGAAGGTAAAAAACTCAGTTTAAAAAGACAGGGTAGGGCAGCCCGGGTGGCTCAGGGGTTTAGCGCAGCCTTCAGCCCAGGGCCTGATCCTGGAGCCCCTGAATCAGTTCCACGTCGGGCTTACTGCATAGAACCTGCTTCTCCCTCTGCTTGTGTCTCTGTCTCTGTCTCTGTCTCTCTCAATAAAAAATAAAATAAAATAGAAAGGGTAGCTTGGGGATCCTTGGATGGCTCAGCGGTTTGGCTCCTGCCTTTGGTCCAGGGCGCGATCCTGGAGTCCCGGGATCCAGTCCCGCGTCAGGCTCCCTGCGTGGAGCCTGCTTCTCCCTCTGCCTGTCAGTCTCTCTCTCCCTCTCTCTCTCTATCATGAATAAATAAATAAAAATCTTAAAAAAAAAAAAAAAGACAGGGTAGCATCAGAACCACACTCAGAGATGTACAAGGAGATGGGAATTATCATCAAAGACTGGGAATTTAAAATAACTATGGTTAATATATGCCAAGGGATCAAGAAAATGAGAAGACAGCCCATAGATTGGTAGAAAACCTTTGCAAAATATGTATCTAACAATGGACTGATATATATAAAATGTATAAATACTATTCATTAAGCTGGAGTACTTCTCTATGAGTACTTCTCTATATATGTATTATATAATCTCAATTTGAAAGAAGATAATAAAATAAAGGGTATGAAAATCTTAAGGCACAGAGTGATTATGTGATTTGTATATTTCACACCCACCTTAAATATGTTACATGAGTACCAAACTTCATATGATAGAACCTTAGCATAAAACTGCCTTCTCTAGTCTTCTAAAAAGCCTTCATATTCCTTCCATCCCGCAGTGATTATCTCATCATCTGTTCTCACAGAACTCATTGTTTAGACATATCACTGGCAATTAACTATGAAAGGTCTCACAATCATTCCTATACTGTTATTTATCCTTTCACATTGTATGCTGTGTTTTTTGGTTTATGACTTGGCACACAGTACCCTCTTGATAACACATTTATTTATAAGAAGCAATACAGAAGTGTTAATCCCACATCAAAAAAGATCATGTTAAAGCAGTGTCCTAGTATTTATCAGCATCATTTATAAAAAAACACTTTTCTTGAATCCAGCTCTGAGTGTTGGAATGAATGGATTTACTTCATAGTTTCCATTCAAAGCACAGAGCTCAATCATTCTTTCAATAAATTAATGATTTGTATCCACTACATGTATGTCACCAAGCCAAGACCTAATGACATGACATCTTGAATGTTCTTTTTTCTCCTTGCCAAATATATTCTCATTTGTTGATAGTTATTACCAAGGGAGAAACATAATCCAAAATTAGCAAATAGTCTTTTTCTTTGTAACATGATATTGCAAGCAAGGTATCAAAATATAATAGCTACAACATTTCAGGGTGAAGTGCCAGACCAAGATGCAAATTTTAAAAGGTGGGTATTTTTAAAAATTATTATAAAACTCTGGAATCCCTCACTTGGATTTAGGGCACAATAAATGGGGGAAGAATGGGCTCAGAAAGATTTACTCAAAGGATACCCTACCTCTTCTTCCTCTTTGGAAGAGATGTGGGAGAAGTACTAGATCCTTAAAAAAAAAGTCTAATGACACGGGCTTTGAAGGGATTTATTACTGAGGGAGAATTTCTTAAGAATATATCTGTGGAGAAAATTCTTGGCATTCTATGAGCTCATCCCCTTCCAAGGGGAAAGTGAATTCTTCCTTCTTGACTCCAGTCAAGATAGATAGAGGACAAAGAGAGCACTCAGAGAATTTATCATTAATCTCCTGTTAGAGAGGAACCCAGTGAACTGGTGTATGACTCCTGCCTGGAAATTCTAAAGAACAAGAGACAGGTAGGCTTGCAGCATTGGCAAAGCAAAAGTTGCATTTACTGTATTTACTGGGGGCAAAGATGATGGCAGCATTCCCATGACCTAGATATGAGACATATATAAGTCAATAGTCAGCAATTTAGGTCTGGACAAAAAGAGCTACCTGGAAGAAACTGAAAACAAGCAAGCCCTCAGATTCCCAAGTAGTTTATTAATTCATCTCCTTGCTTCTGCCTTTGACCTGGTCAGTGCATTTTACCACAGAAGTCAATGTTTTTGCTAAAACCTAAGTCAGATCATGTCACTCATCTGCTTAAAATCCTCCAATGGCTTCCATGCCACATGAAGTAGAAGCCCAGGCCCTCACTAGATCTCCAAGATTCTATACAATCAGACTGCATGGCCCATGCTTTTATTTCCTCCCCTGTCCTCAGTTCTCTGCAAAGTAGGCACATTGGCCTCTTCCTATTCCTCATGGCCATCAGAGCCTCTGCACTTGCTGGGCCCTCTGCCTGGAATGTTTCCATGCCTTGGAATCCTTACCTTTTTCACAAAGCCTTCCCTAAGATCCCCATTTAAAATTTAAATGCCTCCCCTTTCTAACACCATTTCCCTTTCCCTATTTTAACTCTCATCACTGCCTAATTTACTGTGTGTGTGTTTATGTATCTTATGTATAGATATATATTTATATATATTACTACATATACACATTATGTAGATTATGTATGCCATGCATATATAAGGTATAGATGTATACATATATATTATATATGTATGGGAAATAATACCTATAGTATAACTATATTTGTATGTGTGTATGTATAAAATTATGTCTTCCACTACAACCATAATTTCCGTAAAGACAGGGATTTTGTCTGTTTTGTTCATTGTTAGGTACCACAGCTTAAAACAGTGCCTGGCACAAAGTAGTTGCTTAATAAATATATGTTGACTGAATGAATTCATCTTAATAAAATTTGGGGGAACGAAAATATCTCTAGGTTATTGTTCCAAGAGGAGACCAAAAGGAAAAAAATCAGGAAACCCCAGCTGAAGAAGTCACCAAATCCACATAAATATTTGCTGGAAGCAGTAAGTTTGAGCCTTTTGCTCCTTCCTCTTTCACAAGCCCAGTGCATAGATTTCAGTCAGCAATGGTTATGATCTGTGATTTTCCCCTCTTGGGATGGATAAGAACTCAAACAAGCCAGGAAATGTCTGCCCAGACATGAAAGCAAAAGGAAAAATCCAGAGCATGAATCATGTGGGACTGCAATTTTCCTGATGCTAAACACAATAACTATCATGATTTCTAAGTAGAGTTGAGACTATGTATTTTTCTTTGACTGCAAAATTTTCTAGAAATGTGTTCCTATCTTTAAAAATCTTGTGTCCAGAATTCAAGTACTAAAAGGAGGCAAAGTTACCAGGTGGCAGAAGTGTAAAGAGCAAAAAGACTGCAACATTAACACGGTCTTCTTACCTCCCTTTCATCATGACTTTTCCTACAGTTTCTTTCAAGATAACCAAGAAAAACTCTAAGGTTTTAAGGGAAAAGAAGCAAAGTATATTAAAATTAGCTGAATAATATATAAATATCTTAGACCCAAATAAACTTAAAACTTTAACATTCATACACACACATGAACACAATTAACACATCTTCACAAGCACACAACCATATTCTGAGAGCCCCTCATTCTAACAGGTTATAAGGAACCACAGCCTTAAACTTCTCAGGCTCTCCCAAATGTCAAGGCCCACTTTACACAGGAATTCATTCGTTCTATTATGCACCCCATTTCTGCACAGAGAGGACAGCAGCTAATTGAAGTTATAAATGAATATGCTGGAGGTTTGCCCAAAGCCAGAAAAAGTCTCAACTATAGTACGACAGTAGCAACAGTAGTAGGAGCAACAGTAATAGTAATAGCAATAGTAAGAGGAGGAAGAGTAGCAATAACTATCTCTCTTGAGCATTAATGCAGATAAAGGATTCTAATGCATCATGTCATTTGAATCCTCACATTTCCTTAAAGTAGATGATGGAACTCAAAATATTTATTTCATAAGAACCACTCTCCAGTGTAGTTTTAAACCTTGAGCTCTAACAATTAAGCAAGTTAGAGAAATAAAAAGATAAAAAAGAAATATTTTAATACAATTACAATTTTTCATTATTTAAAGGAAGTAATAAATCTCCCTTCATGTCAGTGAGAATAAACTAAGAATATTCAAGGACCTGGGATGCCTGGGTGTCTCAGTGGTTGAGCTGCCTTCAGCTCAGGGCGTGATGCCAGGATCCGAGATCGAGTCCCGCATTGGTCTCCTTTCATGGAACCTGCTTCTCCCTCTGCCTGTGTCTCTCCTCTCTCTCTCTCTCTCTCTCTTTCTTTCTCTCTCTCTGTATCTCTCCTGAATAAATAAGTAAAACCTTAAAAAAAATACAAGGACCAAACTGCATATTGTTAGCAGTGAATTAAGAAAAAGGCTACAATGTCCTCAGACACACTTACCTATACAGTGTAAGTTATTAATAAGTACTTGATGAATGCATAAGTGACTGAACAAATAAATGAGTGAATGAACAAATAAACCAAAACCAAAACCAAAACAAAAGCAAAACAAAAACCAGCACTCCTCTCTGACTTCTTGGTTCCCTAAAAAACCTAAGACTCTTTTATTCCCCTTGAGTAATTTCTCTTGCTACATCTGTCTCTCTCCATATGAAGCAAACTCTCCAGTGTTTTCTGGATAGTAACAGACACTTCATAGTCTTCTAATGTTCAGAAATAGCCAGTCATCCCTTCCATTTTGTTCCCATGGCCACCATCCTCATTCAAATTCAAATCCATATCACAAAGCCATCCACTTTCACCCTATACTCCAATCCATCTTCCACATTGTCCCAGATTAAGCTGCTTTTTATATCACTTAGCTCCACAAATGGCTCTCCACTGACTACACAAAGGATACCCTCTCTATTCTGACATTCAAAACTTTCAACAACCTGACATGACCACATTTCCTCTTTTATCTCCTGTTGCCTCTCAACACATACTTTTTTTTTCAGCATGTACTTTTAAAACCAGTAATTCTTCAGGACTCCTGCACCTGCACCCCAATGTTTATAGCAGAAATGTCCACAAATGTCAAACTGTGGAAGGAGCCACAATGTCCTTCAACAGATGAATGGATAAAGAAAATGTGATACACACACACACAATGGAATATTACTCAGCCATCAAAAGAGACGAATACCCATCATTTGCTTCAACATGGATGAACTGGAGGGTATTATGCTGAGTAAAATAAGTCAGAGAAGGATAATCATCGATCGTATGGTTTCACTCATACGTGGAACATAAGAAATAGTGAAAGGGATTATAAGGGAAAGGAGGAGAACTGAGTGAGAAAAATGAGAGAGGAAGACAAATCATGAGAGACTCCTAACTCTGGGAAACAAAGGGTTGCAGAAGGGGAGGAGGGTGGACAGATGGAGTGACTGGGTGACAGGCACTGAGGAGGGCACTTGATGGGATAAGCACTGGTTGTTATATGCTGGTGAACTGAATTTAAATTTAAGAAAAACACAGTCATTCTTGACAGTCCATAATTTCGCAAAACCTACTATACTTTCCCTCTGTTCATGGCTTTGTTCATGCCATTTCTTTTACCCATAAATATCTCTATTCAGCTTCAGCTATGAAAATTTTATCCATTTTTCAGATTCCAGTTCTAGTTTTCCTGCTTCAATATGTATTCTATGATTGATTTAGTCACAGACACCCTCCAACCTGTTATCCCTAAAGAAAGCTTCTGAGATCAAAAAACACATTGATTTTGCAGACTCAAATATAACCCAGGTCAATGTTTCACTAACTATGGTTCAAAGTGTCTCAAAATTTAAACAAACAAACAAACAAACAAACAAATAAAACCAAACCAACAAAAAAAAGTTTCTGGTCAAATAGTTTTGTAAAAAACTCTATATACTCTTTTCTTGGAGATTCACAGTGAATATTAGCATATCAAAGACTTGGAGAATCCTGCAGTGAAGAAACATGATTAACTTGGTTTAACCCAGTACTTCCCAAGTGTATTTGGCCAGGTTTCATATATATTAGAAAGCTTAGAAAGCTAGTTTTCCATGAAACACAGTCTAGGAAAATACTGATCTAATATAATTCCCTCAAGGCAAGACATGATGAAATTAAGCTCCAGAGAAGTGAAGTAACTGAATAAAGACCATGAGTCAGTTTATAGAAGAGCCAGTACACCCGCCAAAAGTCTCTTGCCTTCCAAACCAGTGCTCTCTTACTATATCACTAATATCAAATTATATGACAGCATGAAACTATATGCTTGGGATTTTTATTTTATACCTCACTAAATGTCTTAGATGTTGAAATCCTTTTAGCAGTAATTTGCTTTGGGAGGAATATATTATAGGCACAAAATAAAGCCACATTTTGGCTCAATAAAGACTCCACACAAACACACACACACACACACACAGAAATTAATCAGGGAAGCTAATAGCTATATAATCTCTAGGAATTAGAATTCGTTTTACCAAGTTGAATTTACAAAAATCTAAAATTCTGGGATACCATAAAGACAAGGTGTTTAAGAAAGATAAACCTAGTGTCATATTATACAAATAGGCACAAGCATAAAATAAATAAGTAAATCCTTCCCAGGATTCACTATATAGTATTTTTCCCTTATCACAAGCCTCTGAGTAAAAGCAAAAACAAAAGCAAAAGTGTATTTTTGTCTAATTAGATTTCAGCTGCATCTATCATTTATGGCAAATACTACTGATTGTCTACTCAACACCTTCCCCTTCCATTTTTCCTTCCTGATTTGGTCAGAGAGTGTGCAGCCATGTATTCAGGAAAAGTGAGCTCTTCTCACATTTCCAAAATATATACCATGATTTGTCTATGCAAATTTTGATCATTCTCACTATATTTCCAGTGGTTAGGAAAGTAATAATATAACCAACATATAAGGAAAGTAATTGGGGTTTCTGGCAAAGATTTTCACCCCTAAATAAGAGAGAAGGGGTGGGATAACCACTTTTCATACCATCCTGTATTCCTGTAATACAGAAGTAATGCCTGAACCATTGAAATCATCTTGACACCCTACTAAATAAGCCTAAGAACAAAGGCTAATTATGTTGAGGCTGGTAGAACAGAAGGTTTTCAGAAAAGAAAGGCACTCTCCCCTCACACAGTACTTAGAGTTTTCTTTCTTCTCTTTTCCTTCCAATCCTCTAAACCATGCACCCTGAGCAGTTGATACTGCTCCCTACCTTCTTCCTGTTTTTGCCTTCACTTCTAGAAACTGATAGTTTTCCAAAAGTCCTCATTGTCACCCCAATGCAAAATATTTAAACACTTAAGATCACAGATTTGCTACATATACCAATATCCACCATTTCTCCAACCTCCCAGATTGGAGTTCTTTCTCTTCTTTCCACATATAAGCACCTTTTAAAAAGAATATTTTAATGAAAGCAACAAAGACAAATTTACAGTTTTACTGAAGGTCACCCTGCTTCCATAAAACTTGTTGATGATAAAGTATCCTAAATCTCTTTTTTATCCACCGAACTGCTTAGCAGTACATGTATTAGTGCTCAATAACTACTTTTTAATTAATTTACCAAAAAAAGTAGACCCAATTAATTTATTCCAAGAAAAAGAAAAAAGAACAGGAACATCTGGCTAATTTAATATTTGGTTAAATGAAAGAAACTGTCTAAATAAAATGACAAGTTCTATTGATGCAAGGGTATTCCAACAATGGTTTCAGACTCACATGTTGATAATATGGGGACTTAGTTACAACATCTCATATTTATTTACTGTTTTGTGAGTTTCAAAGAGCCTCTATCTATTACTTTATCTGAGCATTCTTCATGTGAGATATCATTTTTAAGTATAACAAGTTTATACAATGACGTTGGTAAATAATTTGAGAGACAGTATATGATCAGAGTTCATTCACAAACAAATATTCAATTGTAAGTTGATTTGAAGCTTTAAAAGAAAAAAGAAAGAAAATGAAAATGAAAAATAAAGAGAATGGAGTCCATTGTACTAGGCCAGCCGGATCTGGAACACTTGCATTTATTTCTGCATGCTATATTGTAAAAGGGACACTGTCAAAACAATGTATCAGACAAAGGCAATCAAGATGATGTCTGGAAATTATCTTATATGAAAAATGTAAGAACTGGAAATGTTTAGCCTATAAAAGAAAAAATTTCAGAGATGATACAGACATCTTTAAATTCAAGGGCTGTCAAGTGAAAAAGTGGTAAGATTCTTTCCCTCATGGTACTGATAGCAAAACTGGGGCCAACGAGCAGAAATTAAAAAGGCAAAGTAATCAACATAAGAACACAGAGGATTTTCTAATACCCCTCTCTTCCATTTTCTCCAATCTTCCAGGCTATTCAACACAAAGAATTTTCTAAAATCTAAAGTTGTCTAATAACAGACTGAACTACCTGTAATTAGATACCTAAAGAGTTTCTGATGTCCTTCCTCAGGAATTCTGTATGAGGAATTTTTAAATTGGCAGGATGAGCCAGATAACTAACCTCTATAAACCCTTCCAACTTGAAGACTCGAGGATTCCATGTTCTGAGAGTAGCCCAGGAATCACTGATCAAGTCCCACTCAATTTATTTGTGTAACCAACTTATCTTTCAAAATATGAGATAACTAAATATATAATTTCCAAAAGATATGGGTAAACAACTAAAATCTAATCTATAGTGATTGGTAATGAGCATCCCCAGAACCTAGAACAACACCAGGCACAGAGTAGGAGCTCAATAATATGTAAGATTTAATGAACGATGTAACTATCTAAAAGTTAGGCAATTCTGACAGGTTTCCAAACATTTTTATACAAGTTAGCTCTTTGAGATTCAGCAACAACCTTCTGAGGCAGACTAGGCAGTTTAGTATGTCATTTTATACACCTTATTTTGTTGCCCTCTCCCAAGAATGCTCTTCAGTTAACATTATGCTTTTAGGTTTTATCATAGATTACAAAGAAAACTTCATCACAAGAACATCTTACAGAAAATCACAAGCAAAACATCACTGTCCATCACGCTCCTCACACAACAAACAAAATTATAAATTTTCCTGCAATTAATGACAAAAAAAATTTGCCTTGCCATACTGGTTTGTCTGCTCTGCCCTCCTTCCTTTCCTCTTTTCCTTTCTTTCTTTCTTTTCTTTTTTTTCTAAATAAGATAATGGGAACTTTATAAACAAACATGGTTCCTTTTTTTCCTTGGAACTTGCCAGAAAGTTCAACCTTGTGGCTCTAATTTTGACATCCCAAATTCCTAACATAAATCTCTCCAACATTCTAACACATTGGGACTTAGAAACTTTTTTGTTTTTAGAGTAATGGAATTTTGGGTTTGAAAAAAATTATTACTTGGAATCTTGATATATAAAACAGGTAAAAGTACAGCTATTGAGAACAGAGCTCAGAGCCCTCCCAACTAAGCCTCCCTCAAAAATTCTCTATGCACAGGTAGCCCTAGATCCCAATGATTGTCATTTGAAAACTACTGTTCTACATATTTTCAGTTATTTTAGCTGCCTTGTTTTGTGCATTTTTATTATAAACTACATGAAAATGTTTCAGTACTAGGCACATGAAAAGTGTGTGGATTTCTATATACACTTACACATGAGAAAATGTAAATGTTAGACATTAACAATAGGTAGCTAATGAGTGGAGCCAAGATCATAAACCAAAACTGACTTCAGATTCAAGCAATACCTAGGTTTATTTTTTGTTGTTTATTTTTTTATTTTTATTTATTTATGATAGTCACACAGAGAGAGAGAGAGGCAGAGACATAGGCAGAGGGAGAAGCAGGCTCCATGCACCGGGAACCCAACGTGGGATTCGATCCCGGGTCTCCAGGATCACGCCTGGGCCAAAGGCAGGCACTAAACCAATGCGCCACCCAGGGATCCCCACTGTGCCACCCAGGGATCCCCACTGTGCCACCCAGGGATCCTGATACCTAGGTTTAAATCTCAGCTTCTCACTGTATAAAGCTGAGAGTTATTTTACCTGTCTTGGCTAAAATTTATACACATATAAAACAATTACAATTATATCTATCTTACAACATTGCTTTGAGGATTAAATGAAATAAAGTTTGTAAATAGTTCTATACAATACTTGACACATAACGGATATTATTATCTTCATTACTTTTTGACACTTAAGCCTCTGGTCTGGTCAATATGTTATGCCAATAGAAAATTTTTTTAAAAGGGGGTGGGGGGTGTGGGAGACACCAAGTCTGGAACCTGGAAACCACAGGGACAACAAACAGTCTTGGAAAGCAAGAGTAGGATAAGACCGACCAAGAGAAAGAGTTAGCCTGGTATTCATTAATAATTTTGAGGGAAAAGTATAATGGTCAAACTTTTGCTAACAAAAGAAACTAGGACATCATAAAAGGCAGAAAATGAGGCTGACTCAAGGAAGTACTTAAAGATTTTGTCACTAACTCAATAGATAAGGGAAAGTTTTTACTTTCTTAAGCCTTGTCCCAGACATTTTACTTTCAAGGAAACATTAGTTTGCTTGTATGTAATGAATTTTAACTTCAACAGAGTGATTGGGGAAAACATTGAAGAGCATTTGTTGGCCTAGCCCAGCAAAACCGCCCTCCTACTCGTCTGTCAAACCCCTACAACAGGAAATCTTTTAAAGCAATGTTTTAGCTCTACCACTGACATCTACCTATAAACTAATGTGATGCTTGGCATGGAAGATTGTTTATTTGGGTGTGTAAAGGTTCTGGCTGTTAACTTGGAGAGAAAAGTTATTACTCTACTTCCCTTCAGGGACCATCCAAATACTTGTTTGACAGGGTAAATACCCATTAAACACAAAAGTAGGATTGAGCCAGACTTCTGCAAAACTAGTAGGTGAACTTGTCTCTGACACTTCCTTTCCACCTCTCCTGTCTGTGAGCCCCATCCCTTATCCCCAGTGGTCCCACTACTCAATCCAGGTAGCTATCTGAACTCTTTTTACCAGGACTTTCCTATATCTAATTGTCATCTGATGCCCTTTCTCCCTTTCCCTAATCCTTTCAAGCAGGTTATAGCTGATAAGTGTTCCCAGAAACATTTAGGCCTTAACTGATACTTAAGAATGTCATGCTGAAAGGTCTTCAGAACTTAAAGCAATAAAATCCAACTAACAAAATTTCAGGTTCCAGGACGCCTGGGTGGCTCAGGGGTTGAGCATCTGCCTTTGGCCCAGGACATGATCCTGGAGTCCTGGGGTTGAGTCCCACATTGCGCTTCCTGCATGGAGCCTGCTTCTCCCTCTGCCTTTGTCTCTCCCTCTCTGTGTCATTCATGAATAAATAAATAAAATCTTTAAAAAAGAAATTGTGGTTCCATGATGGGTCTGAGGGAGATGTTTATAGACTCATACAAATTAATCACCCCATTAGTGACCATTTACTACCTTTACTTTCAAGGCTGACCTGGAAAGAAATAATCATTTCCTTAGAAACACCTAGAAGAAGGAAATTATCATATATATATAATATATATTACACCATATATTTATAACGTATAAATATGTATATATGTGTAATTACATAGTATATTTAGGGTAATGTGTCTATACATATATAGTACTTATATACAGTATATACTATATAAATATAGTATAATAGATAACGTATATATTGATAGCATATATACAAAGTATGTACCACATGGATAGTGTATCTATATATATGATTTATAAATTACAGTATATGTGTGTATATATATATATTTATATTTATAGAAAAAGGAAATTATCATATATATGTATATATGTATCATATATATATATACATGTATACATATACATATATATATATATACATATAAATTTCAAGCACACTCAAGCCCTATAAGTTTTACTTTCTTTTTTTCCTTCCTTTTTTTATTCATGTTAGACAGGTAACGTGCCAAGGTTGTAGCAAGATTTGAGGGAGGTACATGTCACCACACAACAGCATGAATATCCTATATCATCATGCTTATGAACTACAAATGAATCCAAGTCCTGTAAGTTTTTAAAAATATTTAGGAAATTTATTTTGTAAGTCACACAACCTTTACAAATGTTCCCATAATCATATTTTGGCTGGGTGCAGATTCACTCTACATTATGAATTAAGGATGTTTCTCCACTAACAGCTCATTCCTAACGAGAATCTTCCACAGTAATGTAGTTAGGCAGCCAGGTAACCTGCAGAGAGCAGGTTCTTAAATTCCCATGAATACAGTTCTAAGGCAGAGTTGCCAGAAACAGCAAGTCACAGATTCCATGACTCCCACCCTTTATTTTATACTGAAGAGTATAGGATACCTCACAAGATACACACATAGGCCAAAGACCCAAGGGATGATTGCAACTTGATAACAAGTTCAAATCATTTAAATCCAGCAAAGTAGATGCCCTGGTATGGAAAGATGCAGGATATGGAAAGATGGAGAATTGGGAAGGATTAAATTTAAAAAACAGAATATGAAGAGGAAAGTAAACCAGGCACTTAGAAGACCAAGGGGAAAAAGGTGGAATTCAAATACTTCATGTATAACTATTATAACAAGATGACAGAGGGTATTTTTTAAAAGCCTTAAAGTAGAGACAGACACTCAGTCCAAAACATCTGTGGAATTGCGGGAAAAAAAAAAAGGCCTTATTGCCAACATCTCCATTCTGCTTCCCTCCCTCTTCAGCACCAACAATGAGCAATACATTAAAAAGGTGTTTAGACTGTCAGTAAATATGATTGATTTTTTTCTACTCTGCTAAAAGCCTGCTACACGGTGGAACAAAAGCAAATGCTTTCCTCATATCCACGTCTGGGTTGAACTCTTACATTATTTTAACACCCATCAAGGGATAGCTTTGTCTCTCCATGGAGACAGGGAAAGCAATCTATGTCCACAAAAAAGCTTTTTGCCCTTTCATTGTCCCCCTTTCCCTCCAGATTCCAATGGAATTTCACTCAAGACTAGAAAACCTCACCATGGAAAATTAGTACAAATGGTCTATCTATTTACTGGACCAAAATGGGATGAAGAAACATAAAAGCCTGGATAATCTTAGAACCAAGTTCTGTAAGATGGGAACAAAGCTGGGTGGAGCTAATCAGTTCAGAATAAATGGGGCTACATTTAGTGTTCTATTTTTCCATCCATCAAGCTGACAGTAGGAATCACCAAGATAGAAATGATCATTCATTACTGAACTAGGAAAAGAAAGGCAGAACTTGGAGCCATATGCCAAAATTGAGGATCAGGTATCTTTTAATTTAGTGTGGACTGCAGATGGTAAAGTTATTACTATTAAGTAGTTATATAATTGCTTACTTAGGGTTAAAGGTCACACTTCTAACTGTAACTTTGCCAGGAATAGTACTGCCAGAAAAGGCCATTTCTTATAGAAAAGACAAAAGGGCCAGATGTAATTATAGTTTTATAATGTAAATTCCATATTCAGATTTTACATTATACAACTTTGTATTATCCTCCATATCCACTAAATAACTGATAGTTTTTGAAGGACTTAAGTTTAATACAAAAGATCTGTAACTAAATCTAAGCATCATCTCTCAAGGGCTTTTGTAAACACTATAGTCATTATTTCCAGTTCACATGGTGCAATTCATGGTTATGGCAATATTTTTACTGCTTTTCTAAGTCCCTCCGAAGTCAAACTGCATGGGATAAAAAGTAAGGAAGGAGTTACTTTGTCTTGCTCTAATTTAGTTTATTACTTTACTCTTAGAATGAAAAGTGGATATAAGGAGGCTCTTACCTGGAGATTTCCTGGGGTAGGCAAAATTTATGGCAGTGGTACCTTTTCTGTAACTGTTCTATGTTTTTTGAGACTGAAGAACATCTGGAAAAAAATGTAAGTTATGAGAGGAATAAAACTCCACAAGGCATATGTGTGCCCTATGATCTAAGTGATTATCAGGATCTAGGTTTATTTCCAAGATGGAATGGCTAGAATTTGTTCTATTAGAGGCTATTGTTACTCTTCTATATCGCATATTAGATAAGTACAACTTGATCAGAACTCCTGCTACCTCAGGATTTTTGAGGGGAGGAAGAAAAAAGAAAATTATTAATCATCACATCTGGAGTAGTTTAATAATTGAAGAAATAAAGAGCACCCAACAGGTAAGAAAAAAAGTTTGTTTGCTCTATCTATTCTCAAGTCCATAAGAAATAGATATTTTACTATCTTTGTGGGTTAAGAAGTGAGAAGCCAAGATTATTACTGCTCATATTCTGAGAATAATTAAGATTTTATAAATTCTAACAAGTCAACATAATATTGTGTTCCTCATATGAACTTGGGAAGGCAAGAAAACACTTCAGCTTTCCTCAACAAACCCAGGCCAAGGCAACCTCTCTTTCTTCTTAACTTCTATAACATCAACCACACTACAGTAGTCCTTTGGCACATATATAGGCCACCATCTCTATCCCACTCACCTATTCAAATATAGCACAAGACACAATAGTGAGACTGCCACCTCCAAAGTTTCAGAAAGGGAAAGTAGAACACACATTTTCTACTCTTGAATGCCTGAAAAATCTCAAGGGAAATGTTACCAGCCTCACCCCTACTGGGATGCTAAGAGTACAGCACAAGGTTACTGCACTATGTCTAATATTCCTCTTCCTGAACAAATGCTCCTTCCCTCTGCCAATTCAAAGGATCTTTTACCCAGTCTGGAAACAGGCCAAGAAACCTGTTTATTCTGTTGGCATCTCCTTCTCAAACAGTCTCTATCTTGCTCCACATGGAACTTTTTGAAGTTAGAAGCTACAAATCTGGCATGTGCTGTTTACGACACTACAGTAATAAGTGACCAAGCTGTAAATGCCAAATGGGGTATGACTGACAGCTAAACTAGGAGGATGAAAAAGAGTCCGTTAATTAAACTCCACATTCCATCACACCACAGATAAGTGTATATTCATCATCAACTGCAATGCCGTGAACACAGCAAATGCCCAAGAAAGGCCTGTGATTCATGATTAATCAAAGTATTTTAGACATATTTTGTATTAAAGTTCATACTAGAGAGTTGTGATACCAATCTTTACCAATAAAATACTGCTAACATCAGAAGTACATAGAAAGTTTCTACAGCAAGGGAAATAGTCCTTTAGAGACTTGTATTTTATTTGAAAAATGCACACATACCCCAGTTTGACTACTATGAAAACCAGAAATATCAACTACCCAAAGTAGATATTCTACTGAGTAACCTCACTGAGATATAACTATATTCTAATTCCAAAGTGAATCCCCATGTATCTATCTATATATGCAAAAACAGTCAGGCATCCTAGGGTATGAAGGAGGAATTTTCTCTATTAGTGCCATATTAAGACAAACAATCTCATGGTACCTTTAGCATATCAATTTCCAATGCTCTAATTCCACATTCCTATTCCCCATAATCTAATAGAGATACTGAACCATATGTGCAACTATTTGATCAGCTCTTCATATGGGCAGAAAAAATATTCACCAGCCCCCAAAAGATACAAATCAGCTTGTCCTTTATAAATATAAAAATGATTGAAAACAACAGTGCTTTTACTGTTAGCCAAAGGAAAATATCTATCAAAGAGCAATCTATTTCTATAGAAGCTAGGTCAACTTTCTAAGTTTGAATGCAGCTCAGCAATATAAAAATTCTTGTCTGCATTCACAGAAATTGGCATTCTTTACTCACTGAAAGCCAATAGATAACATCTGGTAATGGATGAAATAAACCAATGATTTCTTCCCAGTCACAGGGCAGACACTCTCATAAATACTTTTTTGTTAATGGATTGTTTTACTTTTAGCTCTTCCTCCATGAAATGGTATATGCTATAGATTATATTTTTTCTTTTAAATTAAATAAGACCCATGAACCAGAAAATTTTGGTGCACTATAAAGGTGTATGCAGAGAGAAAAAAAAAAGTTTTTTCTGCTGTTAATTTGCAAATATTTTCTGATTTAATCATAAGCAGCGGATCCCTGGGTGGCGCAGCGGTATAGTGCCTGCCTTTGGCCCAGGGCGCGATCCTGGAGACCCGGGATCGAATCCCACGTCGGGCTCCCGGTGCATGGAGCCTGCTTCTCCCTCTGCCTATGTCTCTGTCTCTGTCTCTCTCTCTCTCTCTCTGTGTGACTATCATAAATAAATAAAAATTTTAAAAAAATCATAAAGCAGCATGGTCTGAGGCTCAAAACTAGTATGAAGCATCCAAATTTATTATGCTTTATCATCTTGGGTGATTGCTTTGTTCTAGCTGGACCCTTTTTTTGTTTTGTTTTTAAAGATTTTATTTATTTATTCATAAGAGAGACAGAGAAATAGAGAGGCAGAGACATAGGCAGAGGGAGAAGCACACTCCATGCAGGGAGCCCAATGTGGGACTTGATCCTGGGATTTTAGGATCACGCCCTGATGCTCAGCAGGCAGATGCTCAACCACTGAGCTACTCAGGCATCCCCTAATGGGACCCTTCTTGTGGGCTATAGACAAGAAGTGAAAAATAAAATTAAGACCATACCAATCTTTTTTTTTAACAGCATACCAAGCCTTATCATTTTTATCTTTAATTAGATCCAAAAGTATTCATAACAAATGAGGGATTTTTATGGGTAAAATACCACCAATATTCTCACTAAATGACTTTAAATGATAAACAGGACACATTTCTTAATTTTCTACATAGAAAAGATTTCTCTCACATGTATTATTATTTTTCAGATGTACAAAGATGCTATTGTATTTAATAAAATAATAAAATATTCACTAAAAAGCTTTATTACAGTCACAATAACTGTTTTCCACTATGGATTTTCTTACAGAGAGTAAAAGTGAAACCAGTATTATGTATGTATATATGCATGTGTCCAGCAGGGACAGGAATGACATGACATTTTGACATTCAAAAGCAGTCCTTGGGGCACCTGGCTGCCTCAGATGGTAAAGCATACGACTCTTGATCTCAGGGTTGTGTGTTCAAGCCCCACATTGGACGTAGAGATTGCTTAAAAAATAAAATATTTTTTAAAAATCGTCCTTAAAAATAAAAATCATCCTTGCACTCAAAAAGATTTCAAATCACTGCTATGTGATTTGTTGCATAACTTCTTTGGATACAACTTCTGTTGTGTACAGTGACATCATATGCAGCATCAGCTATCTGTATCATGATTAACAACTAGCACATGAATAAGACAACCAACAGAATACAAAATGGCTTCAATTTTCAGCAAATGTCAAAACATACATTTACATTTATAAGAGTGCTATCTGCTTTTCTTTTTAAAAATTGCATGAATTTTAAGATGCTAGAATTTAACACAGTAAAGGAGACTGTGACACAATCTCTTCCACTGGAGATTCTAAGAGATTTAATAAGAGAACAAATGAGAGGCTATGTTAGGTGGAGTACTGGGCAGTCATGCCTGATGATTTTGAATGTGCTAGATGGTGTTTTAAAGTCACTTACTGCCAAAGGTCAATTAAAACATATCAATCATTCCTTATTCTTTTTTTTAAAAAAGATTTTTTTTATTTATTTGAGAGAAACAGAGAGGGAGAGAGAACAAGTGAGGAGAGGCGCAGAGGGAGAAGCAATCTCAGGACCTGGGGATCATGAGCTGAGCGGAAGGCTGATGCTTAACTGATTGAGCCACCCAGTCACCCCAGTCATTCCTTATTCTTAATGCACTATTAGTTTCACACTAAACTTGGAAACTTTATTAAACTATATGTGAATTTCAAGTAAAAACTTTAATAAGAAACTTTTGATTTCTGAAAAAAATGAAATGTTGTGTTCACTCAAATAGTTTCAGAATGGAGAAAATATTGGCAAAGAAATTATAAGGGTTTTTTTGCCACTGACTATTAAAAGCAAGAGGAGCCATCAGAGAAATTCTGAAGAGAAGGTTCATTTTGATGAAGTAAAATTTATTTCAGGAACATAGTCTCATGAGGAAGAGTCTGTAGTAGTTAAAATGCACTAACAAAACAAAATGAAAAATGGAATCTCCTTGTTCATACCTTATACACATATAAAAGTCTACAAATGTTAGCATATGGAAAAGGTATTAGACCCAGAAGAAAATGCCCTAGGTTTTCCTATTTGAATCTATTCTTTTATTCCATCAATCCTTTCTCATTTATAAGCCCCAACAAAGCCCATCATGCAACAAGTACAATAGTTAATGTTACCCTCCAAACTCAGTCTCTTACTCTCATTATGGTGAGGTATGATCCCAGCCGTCTTTGATTAGAGACAGAACAAACCATGTCAAAAAAGAGATTTGTACCCACTGGTTAATCTTTCCTATAGCAAATGGGAACTATCTTGCTATAAACCCAGTTGCTATAAACTGGGTTTACTGGAAATAACATACTGCTATAAGCAAGAAATTTAAACAACCCTTAAAACACTTACTAAATGGACATAAGAAGTGAAACATTAGTTGTTTCTCTAGCAATGTCTAGAAGAGGTTACCCAAACTAGCCTACATAGTGTTTGCTATCTTCTATCAGTATGATATCAAAGTAATGGTTAAAACAATATATTCTAATTTCTCTATTCTGAGCAAGAAAAAATGTTCAGAGAAGTTGGAATAAGGGAGACTAGCATGATATTCCTTTGCTAAGATACTCATAAGAGAACAAAAGTAATTGGATAATAACAGCTGACTCTTATTAAGTGCTTCCTATGTTCCAGGCATTATACTAAACCGTCATGCATTATTTCATTTTTTAAAAGATTTTATTTACTTATTCACAAGAGACACAGAGAGAAAGAGAGGCAGAGACATAAGCTGAGGTAGAAGCAGGGTCCCCTTGGGGAGGCTGATATGGGACTCAATCCTTGAACTCCAGGATCATACCCTGAGCCAAAAGTAGACCTTAACCACTGAGCCATCCAGGCGTCCCATGCATTATTTCATTTAGTACACTAATAATATCATGTTGGTGTCACTATTATCCACATTTTACAAAGAAGTTGAGATCCATAGAGAACTTGACCAAGTTCCTACTGCAAAGAAATAGCATAGCTCTGTCTACTTCCAAATCCAGTGCATTTAAGCATTACTCAAAACTGCTTCTAAAAAAAAAAAAAAAAAAAATCAAAACTGCTTCTATAGGATTTACCAGGTTTGTGAGTAGTTCTTGTCAGCACTATTACTTAAACATAAAAAGCATTCTTAGACCCAGAGAATGTAAAATGCATAAACAACATATGTAAAATGAAGCTGAGAAAAAAATTAAGTACATAATCGACAATCTTCCCTGTTTTCACTTATCCTTACATGAAGATCAAAAACCCACAAGTTTTTATAGTTCTTTGCCACATGTCTTTTGTAGACAGACTCTTTCAGCTATAATCCTTGCCATCGTTATTTTGACTTCATCACTTAACAGTGTCTGGTATATTGAATGAGTGAATATTCATCCATCTGCTTGAACTGAATTCAATCCCTGTCCTAAAGATAAGCTTGAAAACAATCTGAATGATATCAACTGCATATTACCATATAGTTTTACAAGAAAGCTGGTCACCATCAAATCAACCCTTGCACCATATTGCTTCTTTTCCAGATTTCTCTTCTAATATACATTATAACATGATCAGGTTTACATCTTGAAATAGGAAGAATAATCTCTTTTTCAACTATCCAGCCTCACAAGCAAAACTGGAGAAAAACAAAGAGGAGTTACCTTTCCAACTTTTATTTTCACATTTCTTTGAGGTGAAGTTGAGATTGAATATTCTCAGCCACCCAGGAAATGAATATCAAATTTGCTACTGAACTAAAGAGTGTTCCATGGTTTTGTTATGTCTATGACAGGGTGCTGCTACAGTTAAACTTCAGCACATTAAGCAATGGTTCAGCTTTCTGGTTGCTTGCATCATAACCTGATGGTTTATTATTTTGGGCATTAGTTAAAAAGAAGGAAAAAAACCTTAGAGCATATAATCTGGAAAGGTTCGTGTTATTTGAAGACTAGAGGCCAGGATACAAGAGTAACTTGATTATGAAAAATAAAGTTTAAACAAATGAATTTATGCACATGTGAACCAAAAAAATAGAAAAAGGTGCAGCATAACCATGCACTCATCACAAAATGCCTGTGCATGTGACACTGAGCCAGAGGGAGAGGGAGTGGTGGAAATACTAAAAGTATGTGTTGCTACTAATGTAAATAGTGTTTATGACCCTATTCATAAGCCTTTAAAGACAGTTGTTAGCACTGGGCACCAAGTCAGGGCCTGGCAGTAGAATAACTCTAACAGTTAATAAAAAACACAGTGAGAACAGGATATTAATTTATGCCTCCTGAGAGTTACTGTATTCACAAATGATCATTTCAGCACAGCAATTTTTGGCCACCTTTCAGGAATGAAAGTACCGTAAGACTAGTCTGAAACAGGAATAAGGGCAATATGCCACCTTGCAGGTAACAGATAAACATGAATCCTTTCTTGGGAAAGCAGAAGGACCTTGAAAAAAAACAGATTTTCTAAGAGAGCCCAAATGCAATTTGAAAATGGAAGAGGAAAATGAAGAAAGAGAGGAGAAAAAGACAACTCTTGTAGTTTTAGGCTGTCACATAAAATGCATAAACCAAATAGGCCCTAAAGAACAAAATGGATGAGAAAATTTTACTCACTCATAAATGAGAAAAATCATAAACTCTTTCCTGTCTTCTTTAGAGGCCCTAGAGGTGAAAGAGAGGTGAGGAACCATAAATTTCTATACTTCCTTGCAGTGTGTTTATTTCTGTATGGATTCTGTCAGATATAATCCTAAAAACTCATAAAATCCAGGGCTACTTACTAAAATAGTAAAAATAGCAAGTGTTTCTGATACCATTTAGGATTGCAAAATACAGAACTGCTACTACAAAATGTCTTTGAAAGTTAAAAGCAGACCACTTGACAAGCATCCTCGAAGCCCTAAAACGAGCTGCATGCATTCTTTATGGTCTCTGTCTTCAAAGAGCTTACAATAGCTGGAAATGCACAACTAATTCATGAAAAATAATTTGGTAGCAAAGCAAGACAACAAATAATTAAGTTCCAAAAGAAGTGGTGCAGAATAAGGATTGTGAAATTCCAGAGGAAGGTGATTAAGACCTGGCACTAGGGAAAGTTTTGTTGAAATAAAGATAAAAATAATAGCTACATCTTATTTAGAATTTATTAGATGCCAGGCCCTATTCTAAGCACATTTGTATTAATTCATTTAATCCTCACAGCACTCACAAGGACAGTTCCTATTCTGTATATGAAGAAACTGAGATAGCCAAGTACTGAATTGCACTATTTTGTCACAAATCACTTGAGTGTTCTGGAATCCCTTTTCTTCTACTCATCTATTTGTCCATGCTTACAATTGTCACATGTTGCAATTATTATAACTTTGTTCAAGTTTATATAACTAATAAACCAGGAATCAAAAAAAGATAGTAAGGTTCTAGAATCTCCTCTCTGGATTATTTGAAATTTGAGAAAAAGAAGAATATGGAGAGATAAAGGAAAAAAGAGGAAGCCTTATAAGCAGACACTGTTTCTGCAAAGAAATCCTAGGATTAATCTGCCCTGCCTCCTTCTGCTTCTATACCCATCACTTGTAATTTTTGACCAATTTCTTTCTACTCTGACCATCTGATGAATACAAAATTATCTGTCAGTTTTACCACTAATTTTAGTTTTCAGAATTTTTCTTTACTGCTAATAAGCACAAAATCAAGCTTAAGATAAAACCAACAAAAACACCTTTCCTATGTCCTCTCTCCTTTCTTTTTACTTAGACCCTGACGGGAAAACCCAAGATATTTGAAGATAGCTCTGAGTCCACCAAAGGAAGACTAATCCACTTACACAGTAAAGGTCCTTAAAACTTTTCTAAGAGTACCAAACCTTTGGGATTGAGGTGTGATTGGTGGATAGGGAAGGAATGTGGCCATAGCACTGGGCCCAGTGGCACATATTCAAGTTTCTCACATTACCTTTGCATTCACAATCCCTGTTGCTTGCAACTGTGCTCTGACTTAGCACTGAGGTCAGCAGAAGAGCAAAGATCAGAGATGAAGAAAGATCCTAGGAAGCAGAACTGGAGAGAGAAAAAGAGGGAAAAGGGGAAGAAAGTTCTGTTCCCTTCCCTTTTGCAGCCATCAAGTCTGACAATTTCAATCCTAACCTACCCAACTGTATTATGGTGAACAGAACAAATATCTGAATAGGGAAGGAAGAGCCTAGCAAACATCATATTCACTGCAGTGGATAGTGACAGGGGGTAGGGAGAGGAAAGATGACCATGGGGAGCAGTGGGACAGGATAAAGCCACAGAAAATAATACATATTTAAACAAAAACTGCAAATATGAGAAAATTAATCACCACAAAGGTAGTCCAACTAAAGAGGACAATTAAAGAGGACAATTCACACCCAAAGAGGTATAGTTAATATGGCAATTTGAAAATATCTATTAAATTCTTCAAAATAATAATGAAATGGTTCTAGTTAAACATAGTGGATTAAACACATGATTTTAGCTTTCTTCCATATCTTTAAAAAAATTTCCACTAAAAATAAAAATTTCACATCCTAAAAAGATAAATCCACAAGAATAAAAAAAAAAAAGAGAAGAGAGGGCAACAAATGATTCACATTAAGATTTTTGGAAGCTAGAAAGCAGATAAAGAGTGAACACTGAAAACATACTGGATAAAGCAAAAGCTAATTACTTACAAGTGTGAAGACTGATTTTATAAATAGATTGTAATTAAAAGACTATAGATTCAGAGACATCAGGCACAGCTAAAGGCAGCAGTTCCATACTGAAAATAGTAGGTTAAGTAAAATCTATACCCCAGTTTTGCTTATAATCATTAAAAACTAGGTTTTATCAGGGCACTTGGGTGGCTCAATCAGTTACGGATCTCTTGATTTTGGCTCAGGTCATAATCTCAGGATTGTGAGATTGAGCCCTGTATTGGGCTATGCACTGGGCATGGAGCCTACTTAAGATTCTCTGTCTCCTTCTTCTTCTGCCCCTCCCTCCCTAAAAAACAAAACAACAAAACAAAAACAAGACAAAAATCAACTATTATATCTCTAGGTTAGGAAATTAGAGGATTCTTCTTTGGGGTAACAAACCAATCCAAAGAAAATGTCTTACTAAAAATTCCTCTTAATAATAACGTTCAAAGAAAAAGTACTTGAAAAAAATGACCAGGCCCTTGCCTGATAATTCTACAATGAAGCATACTTTGACAAGCCCACTCCCTGTCTATGGACTAGTTAGTATCTTTCAGTAAAATATCAACGAACAGCCAAATATTATGTAACACAGGATAAAGTTTATCATATGAAACACCAACAAAAACAAATGAGAAAAAATATATGGAAAACAGACAATGCAGCAGGCAGAAAACTTAAAAAAATGTTCTATGGTTAACGTCCTCTGATATATAGGAAAATACATTGCATATATGAAATAAGAATAAAATGTTGTAACAAGAAACATTCAGAAAATGTTTTAAAAGAGCACTTTCAAATATCACAGAAATAGGATTTTAGAAGGGTTAGAAGATAAAGCTAGGAGGAATTCTCCCAGAAAATAGAAGAAAAATACTGATATATAGACAATATAAGAGAAAAGAAATTACCTAAAGGATCAGACCAAATGGCCCAGAAAAAAAGAGAACAGAGAGAATGGAGAGAAGGTGACTGTCAAAGAAATAACATAAGAAACTTTCTCAAAAGGACATTATTTTCCACATGGAATGGGCCTACTTTGTATATAGCACAAAGACTAAAAATTGCCCATAGAAAATATATCAAACTGGGTTTTGAGAACTACGGATTACGAAAAGTCCCAAAAGCTTACAAAGAAAAAAAAAAGTATATAAAAAAAGTCAGAAATAATAATGGTTTCCAACTTCCCAGTTAAGACTAAAAACTTTAAAAACATAAATTAGTACTTCAAATTATGAGGGACATTATTTCAAATCTAGAATTCTATACCTGAATGTAAGCCTGGAATATATTTCCAGACATACATTTTTTTTTCAAAAATTTTACTTTGCACATACCCTCTCAGGCTACTAGAGGATGTAATTCAGCAAAACAAAAAGGAAACCAGAAAAAAATTGAAAAAGGAACACATGGGATCCAGGAAATAAGAGAATCAACACACGAAATCCTGGGAAGACAGTTGTGTAGCAGTATTAGAGGGCAATCAAATCCAGATTGTAACAGGAGATCTAGGAGGAATATCTCCAAGAAACACAGATTCTTAATCTGTTATCATTGGATTACTAAGAGTTCACTAATAAACTTGGGTGAATAAATACAGGGATGAATTCAAGACAAGAAGGTGGAAAAATAACCAACCTCTCCTCAAAAGCATGTATTAACTCTGGAGAAAATAAAAAGTAAAATGAAGGAATGAGACACAGTAAATGATTCAGAAATGAATAAGCTTTACATAAAACACTAAATTTTATGTTACTGGAAGGAATTAAGAAAGCAGAACCCTCACCTTTTTCATATTCCACAGAGAAAGGCTGCATAGAATATGTAAAATTAAAAGAGAGCAACATAAACATGTTATTTAGAAATATAGAAATAAGTAACAGAAACATCTAAAAGATTGGAAAATAGTTGCTACGAGGAAGCAGGAACCAGAGGTGGAGAGGAGCATAACAGAAGACTCCTGATTTTAATTACAAGCTTTATAAAATTATTTCACCTTTAAAATTATTCATTTGATCTATAACTTCATCTGTTTGATAAAAAATTATTTTAAAATATAAAAACAAAGGAAGATTAGCATCCATAAAACAAGACAGAGATTTAGGCACAAAAAGATTACAATAAAAAGTGTAATCATGAAAAAAAAAGTCAACATATGGGTGAATTAGTAGAAGTAGAACTGAAAGGAGATTTAGTAAAGAAATTTCCCAGAATGCAGCACAGAGATTTGAAGAAGGAAAAAGGTGAAGGTCAATTGAAATGTAGAAGGGAAAAGTTTCAACAAACATCCAAAAGGAGTTCCAGAAATATAAAAAATTGAGAATGACAGAGAGGCAGGCAGCACATCAAAAGCATCAAGGAAGTTTATAACCACAAATTCCAGATCTACTGGATCAAGCGTCTCCATTGTTGCAACCAATGCATCTACCTGACTCTACAGTTTTGCAGGTAATTCAGGTGAGCAGTAAAGATTAAGAAACACTGCTTAAAACTATATTGAATAATCCATCTCATTAATTACCCTGGACTTTCATATAGACCAGACTAGAAGTTAAGAATATCATATTGGAATCCCACCCTGGACCATATATGAGCCATAGGGCCTTGAAGTCCCTGTTAATCTTCTGGGAACTTCAGTTACCCCACAGTAAAGTGCAGGAACCAATACACTTCCAATCTTACAAGTTTTGGACAATCAAATATTTATTCACAATGACATAGGCACTGGGTTAAATGCTTAATACACAATCTCCTTGAACTTCAAAACAGTTTTATAAGATAGTACTATTATCAGCCTCATTTTATAAATGGAAAAGTAGAGAGGCCTAATGCTTTAAATAACTTTCATGTGAAAGTTACTAATATTAAGTTACCTGAATTTATTTATCTAGCAATTCACTCTTGTGTATTAGTGCCTATACAGAGTTAAAGAACTCAATTAGAACTTATTAAACTCAACACCAAAGAAACAAACAATCCAATCATGAAATGGGCAAAAGACATGAACAGAAATCTCACAAAGGAAGACATAGACATGGCCAACATGCACATGAGAAAATGCTCTGCATCACTTGCCATCAGGGAAATACAAATCAAAACCACAATGAGATACCACCTCACACCAGTGAGAATGGGGAAAATTAACAAGGCAGGAAACCACAAATGTTGGAGAGGATGCGGAGAAAAGGGAACCCTCTTACACTGTTGGTGGGAATGTGAACTGGTGCAGCCACTCTGGAAAAATGTGTGGAGGTTCCTCAAAGAGTTAAAAATAGACCTGCCCTACGACCCAGCAATTGCACTGTTGGGGATTTACCCCAAAGATTCAGATGCAATGAAACGCTGGGACACCTGTACCCCGATATTTATAACAGCAATGTCCACAATAGCCAAACTGTGGAAGGAGCCTCGGTGTCCATCGAAAGATGAATGGATAAAGAAGATGTGGTTTATGTATACAACGGAATATACTCAGCTATTAGAAATGACAAATACCCACCATTTGCCTCAATGTGGATGGAACTGGAGGGGATTATGCTGAGTGAAGTAAGTCAATCGGAGAAGGACAAACATTATATGTTCTCATTCATTTGGGGAATATAAATAATAGTGAAAGGGAATAGAAGGGAAAGGAGAAGAAGTGGGTAGGAAATATCAGAAAGGGAGACAGAACATAAAGACTCCTAACTCTGGGAAACGAACTAGGGGTGGTGGAAGGGGAGGAGGGCAGGGTGGGGGTGAATGGGTGACTGGCAATGAGGGGGGCATTTGACAGGATGAGCACTGGGTGTTATTCTGTATGTTGGCAAATTGAACACCAATAAAAAATAAATTTATTATTAAAAAAATTAAAAAAATAAAAATTCAATTATCTTAATAGTTTCCCCATTTTAGAAATTAGTGCAACCTTGTTATGAAAATTAGCTGATTAACAATTTTATTAAGGAAAATTAAGATTACCCTAAAGAAACCCATCTGCAAAAATTATGAACCTCTCCTAAAAAAAAAAAAAAAAAAAAAAAAGAACAAAACAAAACTGTAAGCATGCTCCCTTTATCACTTTAACACCAATTAGTCAAAAGGAAGTTGGTGAATGAGTGGGGAGGCCATATGCAAAATGCTCTTTGAGGACTGTTCCAAAGAGGGAAAAAAACTTAAACATATATGGAACATTTGCTCCATTTGGTTATAAATGTAACATCAGAGTGTTTGCCAACGTAACTCTAAAGGGTACTCTCCTCGCACAATGACTGCTGAGCAGTTTTTTAACTGAGTTACAATCAAACTGGCACTAGGGAGAGTAAAAACCATAAACTGAATTCTCAATAATATGTTTTCAGGCAAAGGGCTACATGACTATTTCCAGATTTGACTGCTAGGATTCATAAATTCCAAAGGCCTCATGCTTCTCCATATCACAGTGTAGTTAAGTTCGCTAGTCCTGTTGTGCCCAAGATCACGAATCCGAGAAACCACCAAGGAGCCAACACCGATGCAAAACACACGAGGGTTTATTTACAAGCTCGAGCCTGGGTCCAAGTATACCCGACACAGTGGAGCAGGGACTTGGACCCCTAGACTAAGAGGTTTAGCAACTTTATAGAGGCCAGTGGCCAATGGGATACGCAGAAAGTTGCACAGTCTTGCTGGTCCACTTGCAGGTGGCCGGTGGCCGATTGAATTACATTTTACCCTACAGTATCCATTTGAACTGGCCTATCACTGAGCCAGATTTCCGGTTAGGGTGTGCCCTGGTCTTTGACTAGGGCGGGGCAGTACCCTAAGCAATAAGCAGGTCAGCACAAGGCGGGTGCAGCACAAAATAGAGTCAGTCAGTCCTGTTCTGCTTGTCCAAGGGTAGGGGATTTTGTTAAATTTCCTGGGTCCCACAGTCCCTGTAGAGAATTAACTGCTTACAAACCTTAGCAATAAAGTCATCAGTTTGGACCTAATGAAAAATAAAGAGAAGTTGGCACCTAAGCAGAACCTGTGAGAAAACAGAACAGGTTGAATGCAAGCCTGTGATTTTTGTAGCAGAGCACTGTAAAACAGAACATACATACAGTAGGATTATTCACATTTTAACCTAATGCAGGACTTTGAAAGCCAAATAAATGCTTCCAATAGACTCCACTCCGTAATAATTCTTTTGGTCAGTGCCAAGGGTAAAATGAAAAGCACAAGTTTCAATGCTGGCAAATGTCATTGTTCCTAAAGACTATTTTCCCCAGAGGTTTAGGCGGTATTTCTTTACATTTTCTGTAGCTTTGATACGAAAGAGCTTGGTTCCTGTCTCACACAGTCGAAGACTGAATCTCTGAATCTCGCTGAGGACAGAAAGTGAGCAAAGAGAGAGAGAGGTTTATTAAGCAGAGATACAGAAAAAGTTCTCAAAAATGAGAGGGGTACCCACAGGGTTCCCACTGAGGGCTTTTATGGTCTGTCTTTTCTAGGAAACTGGGAAAATTGGTAAATTTCTTGTCAGTATGAGAGCAGATATTTAGAACAAATATGGTGGACTTGTAACAAGATGTTTCTTGTAAATATCATGAGCACAAACAAGGTGTTCCCTTTTCTCTGGTTAATATCTCCTCCATAATATTTCTCTACATCTGGAGTTTCTGTGAACCTAGTAGCCATTAAAGGGGGATACTACCTAACATTTTGGAGCTAGGGCCAGGTTTATTTTTTTGTTTTTACTATCTTATCTCTATTTCCTTGGGATGGGTGGGAGCCTGACAGCTGGGGCCTTTCGGTGTCCTTGGGGTTTATGGGAGCCCACAGATTCCTGGAAGCCTGACTCTGGGCCTTTCCCTTATCTTTCCCTGCCTAGCCCCTCTGCCCCTAACTTGTTCCTACATCAGCTTAATGGAAAGGTCAAGTTAATTATCTGAGACTCCTTCTAAATAATTGCAAAATAAAAACTAAACAACTTTCAAATGTGAGGAAAAACTTGAGTGGCCCATACACATAAGCCTATAGCCTGCAAATCTGAAGTGTGCACTGAACAGAAGAAGCAGGTGTTCAAAGACCAGTTAGATAATTAGATGCTGCAGTATAATGGGTTTTACCAGTAATGACAGCTGCAGAGATCACTGGAAAACCTAACTCTAGAACATTGGAGTGTGAGGAAGGTAAATGGAGGAGTATTAAAATCAATGATCTTCCTGACTTGACTCTGAAACTTGAAGTAACTCAAGAGAAACCATGGAACTAAGTATCTAAAAGCACCACCTTAGCCTTACTAAAGCAAAAGCCAAAGAAAGGATTAATAACAATGTAGCCTCCATGTTCTGGGTACATGCTCTGTGCCAAATACACTGAGAAGCTCTTTCTGTGCATTAGCTCATTTAATTTAATCCTCTCCACAATATTATTAATCTGATTTTACAGAGGCACCTATTTAGTCTTAGTGAGATTAACTAAATTGCCAAGGTCACAATGTTTATAATGGAGGAGCTAGGTTATGAACAGATCAATATGACTCCAACATATGTCATTTAATGATCCTGAGAGTTTCAAAAATTCCATCATTTATCAAAATTTTTTTCAAAGATCAGTTTAAAAAGTCCTAAATAAGATTCAGATAGCCTCCTACCTGTATGTAACATACAACCACAAGAATAGATTGAATCAGAGATGAAATGGGATCATATTATGTAACAAAACATGCCTAGAATCTCTCACAAGGAGAGGAATGGCACCCTACAGTCTGTGCTAGTGCTGAACAGTTCAACTTACTACTATGGTCTCAATAGTGAGTTGAAATCCTCCCTTCAGTTTCCATTCATTGGTTCCATTCAACTCTATTACACATAGAAATAAGCTGAATCCCTTCTGCACATTCTTAGGTAGCCAGCATGTCACCTCTCTATCTTCTCTTCAGGTAAAATAGCTTTGTTTCTTCAATCTTCCCTCATATTAGAGTTTTCATGGCCCTTGACCCTCCTGTCTTCATCTAAACTCATCTTTTTCTTTATAAATATCTAAGTATAGTATCAAATCTGAATAATACTTCTGGAATGGTCTAACCATTGGGGAGTATAATGGAACCATTATAGACTAGTTTTGCTACAGATGTTATTACTCGAACCTGAAATCACCTTAGCTGTTTTGGCTGTCATATAACACTACTGACTTATTCGTATTGGGCCTTCACGTTTTTTGTTTTTTGTTTTTACACAGACCCTCATTCTAGACAAGAAAATTTGAGGTTCTAAATATAAAATCCTATATTTATCTTAAAGTTTTTTTTTTCTTATAAAACTTCATTAAATCCTAAACTGTCAAGGTAGATTTGAGTTACTCTAAGCCAAAGACTGATAGATGTTAGATCCTACAGAGTTGTTTTCCCCCTCTGCCATTTTGACTAGCAGTAATCTAGATGATGGCTGCTCTGTCAATCTAGATCCCAGAATGAGGACAACATTGTTGTGAATCAAAGCCCTCTGGTGACCCGTGGTGAACATGCAGTGGAACAAGAAATATTCCTTTGTTATTTAAACCATTCAGATTTTGGAGTGGCACTTTACTATGATCTGGTCTAACCTGGTGAATAAGAGTTTTGCAATATAGCATCTGACTCCCTAGGTACCAGATGCTAGTTCCAGCAGTCCATCTGTGATACAATTCCAAAAGCTAATTCAAAAAATTCCTCACTCATTCAATGTTACTAGAAAAGAGCTCTTCAGAATTGCTTCCCTATCTGGGAAATTCACTATTACCACCACTGTATGTACACACACACACACACACACACACACATACACACCTACCTTTCTCAGATTCTTTTTATTTTTTAAAAGATTTTATTATATGTGAGAGACACAGAGAGAGAGGCAGAGACACAGGCGGAGGAAGAAGCAGGCTCCCTGCGGGAAGCCTGATACAGGACTCAATTCCAGAATCCTCAGATCACAACCTGAGCCAAAGACAGATGCTCTAACACTGAGCCACCCAGGCACCCCCTTAAGTTCCTTTCTCCATTCAAAAACATAATTCTGTTTTTGAGACTGGTTTTAAAGTCTAATGACTCCCTTACTCTTGGACTGGTACATCCTAAGATGGATACATGCAATTCTTGTCCAAAGGACTACAATTACAGCGTCATGCTGTTTTCAAAATGCCATCAGCACACTACAAAAAATCCTGTGCTGTTTACTTTGGTGGATGGTTAGGGTAAGATTATATTATTGGAAAAGGGAAAGAAAGGTTTAAATAAAAGTTACAAATGGAATTTCTAATATATGACAAGAGGAATTTGACCTTCAATCAAATAGGTAGTCTGGAACAGCTCATCCTGCCCATGGGTCCTGTCCCCATGCTTTAATAAAACCACCTTTTTGCACAAAAAATAACAATAACAATAAAATAAAATAAATATTCTGGGAAGATACCTAAATAGAAATTTAACAACTCTCTCAGGAATCACAGATGTATTACTTCAGCTCATATTAATCAATTCTGTACTCAAATAGTGATAGTTTGACATAGTATGTCACTTAATAACTACTCACTGTTTTCTAATTATCTCTTGTGTATTTTTCTTGTTTTCTTAATTAGGTTATAAATAAAGGGCAAATAAAACTTTAAATTTCATTTAAACCAACGACATCTCCCAGGCTTGTGTATAAAGGCTGTTTATGCCACTACCGTACCATTTTGATAACCATAGCTTAATAATATTCCTCAGTGGGCAGCCCCAGTAGCTCAGCAGTTTAGCACCGCCTTCAGCCTACGGCCTGATCCTGGAAGGCTCCCTGCGTGGAGCCTGCTTCCCTTTCTGCCTGTGTCTCTGCCTCTCTCTCTCTCTCTCTCTCCCTCTCTCTCTCTGTGTGTGTCTCTCATGAATAAATAAATAAAATCTTTTTTAAAAAATAGTATTGCTCAGAATCCGGATATGTGAATGGTTTCTGCAGTGTTCTCCTTTCTCAGAATTTCTTTAGGTATTCAGTCTTTTGTGGTTCCATATAAATTTTAGGAGTGTTTTTTCTACTTCTGGAAAAACAAACAAACAAACAAAAAAACAAAACAAAAAAAAAACGCCACAAGAATCTTGATAGGGATTGCATTAAATCTATAGATGGCTTTTGGTAGTATTGAGATTTTAATAATATTAATTTTCCAGTCCATGGAACACAGGATAAGTTTCCATTTGTGTTTTCTTCCATTGTTTTCATCAATCTCTTATAGTTTACAAAGTACAGTCTTTCATCTCCCTTGTCAAATTTACTATTTTATTATTTCTGATGCTACTGTAAATGGAACCAATTTCTTTTTCATAAAGTTCATTGTTAGTATATAGAAAGACAACTGATTTTTGTATGTTAATTCTGTACCCTGCAACTTTATTGAATTCATTGTTTAGATCCAACAGATTTTCAGTTGAGTCTTTAGGATTTTCTGTATATAAAATCACATCTTAATCAAGAAAGGATGCTGTATTTTGTCAAATGCTTTTCCTGCATCTACTGAGAAAATCATATGGTTCTTTCCTTTCATTCTATTAATGTGATATATCACATTGATTAATTTGCATATGTTAAGCCATCTTTGCATTCCAGGGATGAATCCCAGTTGATCATAGTGTATGTCCTTTTATTTTTTATTTTTTTATTTATTTTCTTTGTATGATCCTTTTAATGTGATGCTGAATTTGGTTTGCTAATATTTTATTGAGAATTTTTATAACTGTATTTACCAGCAAACTGGCCTGTGGTGTTCTTTTCTAATAGCGCATTTTTCTGGTTTTCAGTTCATGACAATGTTGGCTTCATAAAATGAGTTTGGGAGTGTTCTTTAAATAGTTGATAAAATTTACCAGTTAAGTCACCAGACCCTGGGCTTTATCTTCATTGGAGATTTTTGATTACTGATTCAATCTCCTTACTAGTAATTGGTCTTTTCAGATTTTCTATTTCTTCCTGATTCAGTCTAGGTGGGTTGTATGTTTCTAGAATTTTTGTATTTCTTCTGGGATGTCTAGTTTGTTGGCATATTGTTGTTCATAGTAGCCTCTTATGATCCTTTGGATTTCTGTGGTATCAGTTTTTTTTTTAAAGATTTTATTTATTTATTCATGAGAGATATATATAGAGAGAAGCAGAGACACAGGCAGAAGAAGCAGGCTCCATGCAGGGAGCCCTACGTGGGACTCGATCCCAGGACTCCAGGATCACGCCTTGGGCCAAAGGCAGGCGCTAAACAGCCGAGCCACCCAGGGATCCCCTGTGGTATCAGTTGTAATGTCTCCTTTTTCATTTATAATTTTGTTGATTTCAATTCTTTCTCTTTTTTTCTTGGTTAGTGTAACTAAGCATTTGTCAGGTTTTTTTTTTTTTTTTTCTTTTCAAAGAACAAATTCTTGGTTTGGGTAATCTTTTCTTTTTTCTTCTCTGTTTCATTTATTTCTGCTCTAATCTTTTTTTTTTTTTTTTTAAGAAAGAGAGAGCAAGAGCAGGTGGTTTGAGGGGTGTACAAAGAGAGAGGGAGAGAGAGAATTTTAAGCAGACTTCACACTCAGTGCAGAGCCTGAGGGAGGGCTTGATCTCATGAGCCCAAGATCATGACCTGAGCTGAAATCAAGAATTGATGCTTAATCAGCTGAACCACCCAGGCCCTCCATATTTCTGCTGTAATTATCTTCTTTCTTCTGTTAACGTTGGGCTCAGTTCTTCTTTTTCTAGTTCCTTAAGGTGTAGAGTTATATTGGTTATTTGCTATCTTCCTTGCTTCTGAACATAGGCATTTATTGCTATGATCTTCCCTCTTAGGACTGATTTTGCTGCATCCCACAACTTTTGGTATGTTGTTTTTATTTTCATTTGTCTCAAAAAAAAAAACTATTTTTATTTCCCCTTTAGCTTATTCTCTGATCCACTGGTTGTTCAGAGGAGTGTTAAATAATTTCCATTTATTCATGAATTTTCCAGGTTTCATCTTATTGTTGATTCCTGGTTTCATGCCACTGCAGTCAGAGAAGATAGTTGGTATGATTTCAATCTTCTTGAATTTGCTAAAACTTTTTTGAGTTTAAAATATGATCAACCCTAGAAAATGTTCCATGTGCAGTTGAGAGGAATGTATATTCTGGCATTGTTGGATAGAATGTTCTGTATGTGTCTGCTAGGTCCATTTCATCTACCACATTGTTCAAATCCACATCTGATCTTCTGTGTCGATGATTTATCCATTATTGACAATGAGATATTAAAGTCCCCAACTATTGGGATCCCTGGGTGGCGTAGCGGTTTGGCGCCTGCCTTTGGCCCAGGGCGCGATCCTGGAGACCCGGGATCGAATCCCACATCGGGCTCTCGGTGCATGGAGCCTGCTTCTCCCTCTGCCTGTGTCTCTGCCTCTCTCTCTCTGTGACTATCATAAATAAACAAAAATTAACAAAAGAAGTCCCCAACTATTACTGTATTATTGTTTATTTCTCCTTTTATCTCCATTAGTTTTTGTTTTATATATTTATGTGTTCCACTGTTGGGTACATAAATATTTACAATTGGTGTATGTTCTTAATGTGCTGACCCCTTTATCATTATATAATGACCTGCTTTGTGTCTTTTTACTATTTTAGTTTAGAGTCTATTTTTTAGGCTTTGGGGTTTGGGGTTTGTTTGTTTGTTTTTTGGTTACCATTTAGTTGAAATTTTTTTTATCTCTGAACTCTCAGTCTCTGTTTTTGAGGCTTAAGTGAGTCTCTTGTGAGCAGCAAATTTCTGGATCTTGTTTTTTATCCATTCAGCTATTCAATGTCTACTAATGGGAGAATTTTATCCATTTTTGTTTAAGTAATCATTTTTAGGTAAGAACCTTCTATTATCATTTTGTTCATTGCTTTCTAGTTGTTTTATAGATCCTCCAATCCTTTTTTCTCTTATTTTTTTGTGTTTTGATGTCTTTTGGTATCAATATACTTTGACTTCTTTATCATGTTCTTTTCTGTAATAACTACAGTATCTTGGGATCCCTGGGTGCCTCAGCGGTTTAGTGCTGCCTTCAGCCCAGGGCCTTATCCTAGAGACCCAGGATCGAGTCCCACATTGGGCTCCCTGCATGGAGTCTGCTTCTCCCTCTGCCTCTGTCTCTGCCTCTCTCTCTCTCTCTCTCTCTCATGAGTAAATAAATAAAATCTTTAAAAAATAAAAAAATAAAATAAAAAAATAACTATAGGATTTTCCCTTATGGTTACCATGGAGGCTTATACAAAATATTTTAGGCTTACAGCACCCTATTTTAGACTGATAACAACTTCAGTACAATTTGTAAACTTTACATTTTAACTTCTCACATTTGAGGTTACTGTTGTTACAATTTCCATATTTTTATATTGTCTAACTAATAACATATTATAGTTGTGGTTATTTTTACTGTATTCATTCTTTAACTTTTAAGCTAGAGTTTTAAGTGAATTATGCACCACTATTACCATATTTCAGAATCTAACCATGACTATATATTTACTATTACCCATGAAATTTGCACTACCTTTTTATGCTTTTATGATGTTAATTAGTGTTCTTTTATTTCCATTCAAAAAACTTCCTTTAGCATTTCTTGTAAGGCAGGTCTGGTAGTAATGAACTCCCTCAACTTTTGTCTGTTCAGGAAAGTCTTTGTCCCTTCTTCACTTCTGAAGGAAAGTTTCACTGGATATAGAATTCTTGGCTGACAGTTATTCTTTCTTACAGTGTTTTGAAAATGTCATCCCATTCTCCCTGGCCTAAAAAGTTCTGTTGAAAAATCTGCCTATAGTTTTATGGGGGTTGGGTGGCTTCCTTGTATGGAATGTCTCTCTTCTCTTGCTATTCTTAAAATTCTTTCTTTGACTTTTGACAATTTAATTATAATGTGTCTTAGTATAGCCCTATTTATGTTCAACCTAGTTGAAGTTCTTTGGACCTCATGGATCTAAATATCTATTTGTCTCCCCAGGTTTAGGAAGTTTTTAACCATTATTGCTTTAAATACACTTTATGCCACATTCTCTTTCTCTTCTCTTTTGGAATTCCCATAATGCAAATATCATTTTTTTAAGTATCTTTTATATAATTGCTGTTGGCTTTCTTCACTCTTTTTCATTCTTTGTTCTTTTTGCTCCTCTGGGTAATTTCCAATGTCCTATCATTCAGGTCACTTATTCTTCTGCAGAGTCAAGTCTACTTTTGAAACTCTCTATTGAATTCTTCAGTTTGGCTATTGTATTTTTCAACTCTAGAATTTCTAGGGTTTTTTCATTTTTGTTTTTCATGGCTGTGATTTTCTTGTCAAACTTATCATTTTATTCCTGTATTATTTTTGCTGATTTCATTTTGTTGTCTGGCTGTGCTTTCCTGTAGCTCACTGAACTTCCTAGGAGGTTCATTTTGAATTCCTTGTCTGACAGTTCATAGATCTCCATTTCTTTAAGGTCAGTTATTGCAACTTTACTAGATTCCTTTGGTGCATCATATTTATATAATGTTTCATGATCCTTGATACCATACACTGGTATCTACATATTTGAGTAATCAGACTCTACCAGATGTTACAGGTTTACTTGATAGAGACAATTATTCACCAATCACCTCAGTTTGAGTTTCTAGGTATGTTTACTAGTAATGGGCTTAGACAGGTGAAGCCTGCTATTATGGTCTACTTTTAGGTGAAGCAACTATTGAAACTCTGAAGACAGGGATGAAAGATATGCCATGGCCTGAGAACAGTTAAATAAAACTGCTGGCTTTGATTTCTACCTAAGTGAGGCAGTAGGGAGGGTTCCATACTTGCCTGGATTCTCTGATCAGGATTACTAGATAATAGAGACTGACTACTATATTCAGCAGTGGATGGGGCTATGAATTAACTTCTCTGCCCTGGCAGGGCTGCAGGATGGGACTTGGAGCCTGTATAACTTGTTGCTTGGGTATCGAAATCAAGCCAAAATGTGCACTAAATTCCCTGGTCTGGTGACGGGACTGGTTTTGCTCTACAAATGGGGGAAGCCACAGGCTGTGCCACTGCATGAGGGCTGCAGCTTCCCGTATGCTGTGGTTAGGTTCCTTGGTCAGATAAATAGGCTGTATTCTGTGATAAGCAGGGCTACACATTAGATTCCCTGCCTGGGTGCTGTGGGAGAAGCCGTTCTACAGCTGGTAAAATTTTGTTATCTTAAACTGATCAGACCCCAAGTTCCCTGACTGAATAGGGCCACTGGCTTTGTTCTACTAACTGGCTTTGCTTGCCCACCTGTTGGCTCAAGTGCTACTGGGCCACACAACTTCCAGGAGTGTCTCCAGCCCTTCTAATGAGATGAGGACAGAAGATGCTCTTCACAGCAAGTGGCTCTATGTCTCAGCTTCCTTGCCTGAGTGGGAAGTGGAGGAACTGCTCCAGGCTACTCTCAATTTCCAGAATAGGTTCTGCAGTTGGTAGTGACTGAGAGCTACACTTAGCCTTTGCTATGAATTAATCCTCCTGCCTATGTGTAGCACAAGAACAGTCCATGCCTGATAGTGGTTTTGTTCTAAGTTATGACCAGCTTTGCTTGCCAACCTTTCACCTGGAGTGCCACTGGGCCACAATGCTCCCAGGAATTGTCAGTCATCCTGGTCAGATGCAGGCAGAAGATACTCTCCACAGCGGTTGGGGCTATGATTCAGCTCCTTTCCTGGTCAATGGCAAACCAAGCTCTAAAGTAGGCAAAATTCATTTGAGGATCACAATCAGGGAGATTTATACCCTGCTGAGTTCCTTGGTCACAAAGTGCCCCTGACTTGATTCTGCGTATAAACAAAACCACTGCTTGGGATTACTACCTGGGCACTGCAGGTATGAACTTGATCTGCCAAGATCCATGTGCTGGTTGTTGACCTCACTGTGACCAAAATCCAGATATACTTTTTTAATCTTTTTTTTTAATTCCAGTATAATTAACATAGAATGATATATTAATTTCAGGTGTACAACACAGTGATTCAACAATTCTGTACAATGCTCATCATGGTAAGTGTACTCTTAATCCCCTTCATCAGTTTCACCCATCCCCTCACCATCCCTCCTGGCAAGCACCAATTTGTTCCTTATATTTAAGTGTATGTGTTCTTTGTCTCTTTTTTATTTTGTTCATTTGTTTTGTTTCTTATGTTCCACATTTGAGTGAAATATGGCATTTGTCTTTCTCTAACTTATTTCACTTAGCATTATACCCTCTAGATCCATCCATGTTGCTGCAAATGGCAAGATTTCATTCTTCTTTTTGGATGAGTGATATTCCATGACATATATTCACCACATCTTTATTCATTCATCTATGAATAAATATTGGGTTGCTTCCATACCCATCTGGTTACTGTATATAATGCTGCAATAAACACAATGATGTATATAACTTTTCAAATTAGCATTTTTGTTTTCTAGGGCTAAATAACAGTGGGATTACTGAACCATTTGGTAATTCTATTTTTAATTTTTTGAGGAACCCCCATACTACTTTCCACAGTAGCTTCCCCAGTTTGCATTCCCACCAAAAGTGCACAAGGGTTTCTTTGTCTCTACATGCTCACCAATATTTGTTTCTTCTTGATTCTAGCCATTCTGACAGATGTGAGGTGATATCTCATTGTGATTTTGATTTGCATTTCCCTGATGATTAATGATGTTGGGCATCTTTTCATGTGTCTGTTGACTATATGTCTTCTTTGGGAAAATGTCTGTTCATGTCTTCTGTCCATATTTTTTTAAAGATTTTATTTATTTATTCATGAAAGACACAGAGAGAGAGAGAGAGAGAGAAAGAGAGAGAGAGAGAGGCAGAGACACAGGCAGAGGGAGAAGCAGGCTCCATGCAGGGAGCCCGATGTAGGACTTAATCCCAGGACTCCAGGATCACTCCCTGGGCCAAAGGCAGATGCTTAACCGCTGAACTACCCAGGGATCCCTGTCCATTTTTCAATTGCTTGTTTGTTTTTTTTTGGTGTTGAGTTGTATACATTATTTATATATTTTGGATACTAACCCCTCAAAAGACGTACCATTTGCAAATATCTTCCACCCTTCCTTTGACTGTCTTTTTGTTTTGTTGATGGTTTCCTTCATTGTACAAAAGCTTTTTTACTTTGATATAGTCCCAATAGAAAAACCCAAACTTTTAAAACAAGCAATTAAATCATTACAAATTTGAATATTCAGCCCCACTAAAACATTTTATATAAGCTGATATATTTAAAAAAAAACAGATTACTGTAGTACAGATGATAATAACAAGTAAAAACTTAGCAAAATTACTAGCTAGAAATCAAACTGCCCATTATATCTTACTTTACACCAGCGATTCTTAATGTTTTATGGGATGCAGATTTACTAAGGAATCTGATGAACACTTCGAACAAACTTCTACCCTCAGGAAAATAGACACACAAATTTTACAAGAATTTTACAGAAAATCGTAACACTGAGTTGTGAACAATATTAAAACAAATAAACCAATTAAGATCTAAAAGTCTACTATTAATTGGATGAAGTCTCCAACTTAAAATGAGTTACCTCATGGGAACAATTTAATAAAATGGCACTTAGAACCCCAAGATAGGCCACAATATCAGTAAGCTATGTGGATAAAATACCATATATGTAACTTTTTTAAATAATAGAAAACAACCCCTACTAACTGGAATTGATAATTACCCTTTGAGTATCTACTGTATATGTAACTGAAGTAGGCCTATCAGGTATGCAAAAAAAAAGTAGAAGACTTGGCCATAACTCTTTAGATAAGGATTGCTAACTATCCCTCAATATCTTTTCTTCTACTTATGAAGAACCCTCAATGTTTGCCTGGCCTTCAGGCAACCGGAATAAAGATTACATTTCCCATCCTCCCTTGAAGCCAAGTTCTAAGTTTTGGCCAGTTGGTTATAAGTGCAAGTGAATTGTTCTACTTTTGGGAAATGTCCTTAAAGGGAAAGAGCTCCCCCCTTCCTTGCTTTACCTCCTTCCTGTTGCTGCAACATAGACATCGTGGATAGGGCTTTTGCCTTCATTTTAGACTACATAGTAATCATTAAAATGGAAGCCTCACTTGGTAGAAAAGCAAAATAGAAGGATCCCAGGCCTCTAACATCATGGAGAATCATGCCAGACCCTCACTCAGTTTATACATGAGAGAGAAATAAATGTTTGTCTTGTTTAAGCAGCTATTATTTTGGGTGTTTGATCACTTGCACACAAACCTAATCTTCCTTCAAAAAGCTTATAATGGTATTGAGTATGAAAACTAGTTTATGTGAAACTATGCAAGTAAAACAGCACAGCCAGTGTTAAATTAAAAACCAGCTGAGTTCCAGTTGTACAAAAGTTTTCAGTTTGAAATGGGATGTATTTTCCCATAAGAGTAATTCAATAAAATTATGTTTAAGAGACCCAACATAGCCCACAAAAAGCAAAAGCATAACGTGGTTAAAAACTTGTACTTCAGGCTCAGGGAGCCTGCTTCTCCCTCTGCCTATGTCTCTGCCTCTGTGTGTGTGTGTCTCATGAATAAACAAAATATTTTTTTAAAAATTGTACTTAAGGGGATCCCTGGGTGGCTCAGCGGTTTAGCACCTGCCTTCGGCCCAGGGCATGACCCTGGTGTCCCGGGATCGAGTCCCCGCATCAGGCTCCCTGCGTGGAGCCTGCTTCTCCCTCTGCCTGTGTCTCTGCCTCTCTCTCTCTGTCTCTCATGAGTAAATAAAATCTTTTTTAAAAAATTGTACTTAAAAAATTTTAAACAGGGATCCCTGGGTGGCGCAGAGGTTTGGCGCCTGCCTTTGGCCCAGGGCGTGATCCTGGAGACCCGGGATCGAATCCCACATCGGGCTCCCGGTGCATGGAGCCTGCTTCTCCCTCTGCCTGTGTCTCTGCGCCTCTCTCTCTCTCTGTGACTATCATAAATAAATAAAAATTAAAAAAAAAAATTTTAAACAGTAAAATAAGTAAATTAATAATATATTTGAGCTTACAGAATCTATGAAAGTGTATTCAAAGAGGAACAACACAGGACTTCACAATAAACTACAATATTAAAACTGGGAGAAAAATAGTGAAAAATAATAAAAAATAAATGTAAAAATTCATCATTAATGCTGGTACATTTGGAATCATGTAATAAGCTTTTAAAAATGCTGATTCCTGGAACCTACCCCAGACTAAATCAGAACCTGGGGATTAGGGGCAAGGCCCAGTATCAATAGTTTACAAAGCCCCTAGTAATTCTAATGGGTAGCCATAGTTGAGAACTACTGCTGGAGAAAATTAAAAGGGCTGTGACATATCTAAATGGGACATTCAAGGGCTTCAGCAAGTGATGCTATCAGTTTTTTTTTAATTTTTGTCTGGGTTTTACTGAAAAATAACTTACAGGGCACCTGGGTGGCTCAGTCAGTTAAGCATTTGCCTTGGGCTCAGGTCATGATCCCAGGATTCTGGGATCAGCCCTGCACTGCTTCCCTGCTCAGAGAGGAGACTGCTTCTCCCTCTGCCTCTCCCCACTTGTGCTTGTGCACATGCTCTCTCTCTCTCTCTCTCTCTCTCAAATAAATAAATAAATAACATCCAGAAAGAAGAAAGAAGGGATGAGAGAGAGAGAGAGAGAGAGGGAGGGAAGAGAAAGGAAGAAAGAAAACTTGCTTTTAGGTGTTTTATTGTTTTGAAGTTGAGGGTTTTTTTGACCCAGCTATTGTCACACATCACCTCTTACTCAAAATTAAGTTCATTGGAGGTTTATAAATGGACTAAACAGTTTCTACTTTCAGTGTGAATATAACATAATTTCTTCAACTGCCAAAGCTAAATATCCCTCTTAATCAACAGTTTTCTTAACCAAGATCTATATTCCTATCTCTCTCAGGGTTTCTATCTCCAACTCTTTCCATGTTTCTCTCTCCACTGACTTCATGTTCTCCCCTCCTTCCAATCCGAAGAGAGATGCTTCCTCTCATCCTCTCCACTGTCCAGTTTTATGGGAAAGGCTTAAGTCCATGAAGCTGGAGATAGTCAATGAACAGGCCAAAGCCAAAGACTGAGACCCAGAGAGCAGAAGAGCATCATCAATCAACATTATTGAGAACACACTGGGAGTCTCCAGATATAAAGAGAGTTTGCCTGCTGAGAAAGATACTACTAAAAAATATTTTTGAGGCAGTCAGAGAAATTTGAATATTGGCTGGAAGGAATTATCATTAATGTTGTTAGATTGATGGCATTGTAATTATAAGAAAAAACCCTTATCAATTAGATATATTCCATTAACTATATATGTAATTACATGATGTCTGGGGATTTGCTTCAAAATACTGGGCCAAAATTAAATAGGAGTGAGGAAGATGGGTGAAACAAGATTAACAAATGTTGATAATTGTTGAAGTTGGGTAATTGAGGCTATTATACCATTTTCACTACTTTTATGTTTGAAATTTCCCCTAATAAGAAAATTGGCTTGAAATATGGTTCCAACTATAGCATTCATGAGGAAAATAATAGAAAATAAAAATAATAGACTATGTAGAAAATATTAGAAACTGCTCTCTAGATCAATTGGCATGGAGAATGTGTCAGTAAGAAAATTAAAGGAGACAGAGATAAGTGGTATGGAAGGGGGAAAGATTTGATTGAGAGGGGAAACTAGATCCAGAACTTTAGGAGTCATAATTTAACATGTTTAAAAACAAGATAAATAGCCATTCTGATTAGGGGAGGGATTTTCTTTAATAAAGATAGGAATGATGTCACCCCCATATCATGATGTAGGAGATTAAAATTAATTTTTATGGAAAAATATTAATAAAGGTATTAACAATAATAATAAAACTAACAGCAATTGAGTGCTTACCACTTTCCAGGCAGTATGCAAAGTACTTTATATACATTTCTCATATAAGCTTCACAGCAGTCTTATGACCTGTAGGCTATTATTAGCACCCAACCCCTACTCTTTTAATATTTGAAGAAACTGAGCTCAGACAGGTAACGAGAGATTGCCCAAAGTCACACGCTACCAAAAGTCAGAGCTGGGACTTTAATCCAGGTCTGCTTAAATCCAAATCCCAGGTCTTTAATCATCTCGTTATTCTATACCCTCATGTCATTGTAAACTTCTCTTTGTATAAGGAAGTATAAGGGGTATTTGGGGCTGTGATTCCTGGCATCAGTGATTTCCTCTTGTTGCCTGGAGTGTTTAGTAGGAATCTAATAAAGAAATGCAGAGAATGCCTCAGGGAAAGGGTTACAACAAGGCAAGTACACCATACAAGAACAGAAGTACTGTACCTCTGCCAAAGAGGTAAAAAAGAAAAAAGGGAATCACACATCTCTTATACATCCAGAACTGATTAAAAAACAAACAAACAAAACAAAAAGCCCAGCTAGAGAAAAATTGAAGAGTATATATGCCAGGGTTACATTCTACTCTTCGAATCAATTTCCACTCTAACAACAACCCATCTGTCTTCACAATTATAGGTTCCCAGGTTGTTCTGTGCTCTCCTCCAGGGAACCTTTCTCTTAGGTAACAAACTCCTATCTAGATATATCTATTAGGATAGAATAGTATAGCTGTCTAGCCTCCCCCAAGTATTTGTTTTAAGCCTCTACCACCCCTGGTGACAATCAAAACAATCTCCATCCCTCCTTGAGCAGGTGGGGGTTAGAGGGGAGGCATGAGCACTGGAAAGCCAAGAAACTGTTTCCTGGCCCCTGAAATGTGCATAGTGTGAATGACAGATTCCTTATGTTATGGTGTTAGGAAGTGAGTACACATGAATAAATAGTATCCATCTGGGAGCTGGAGGACCTGTGTTTATGTTTCCCACTTCTGGTACTAGATTATCTTTAGTAAGTCACTTTACCACTCTGGGCTTCAGATTCCTTATTTAATAAGAGGGGGCTATAATAAAGAATTTTATAACATTTCTAGTTGCAGAATCCTTTCACCAAATGATAGCTCTCAGGGAAACTAACAATGTATATAACAGACAAAATGTGAAACTACTCTGAGGGTCAAAGGGACCCTTTCCCATGCCTTATTGTAATGGATCATATTAAGGTGCTTCTTATTTTAAATGTTCTATGATTATAAGTAAACTCCTTGTAGCCTGAGGAGAAGGCAGGGTCCATTTGAGCAGCTGCACCAGAGGATCCTCTGGCCCCCAGATGGCTGCCCTCCTTTATCAGTGAGCCTCTTCCTAAAGCAAATAAGCAAAGAAAAAAATCCCACAGAAACAGAGTCCGACGTGAGGACTCAGGGAGCCAACAGAAAACTCAAATCCATCCAGGCAAACTAAAACACATTCCAAGGAAGAGATAAGGTTTATGAAAAGGAAACTAACACAATCACTTAAAAGAATTTCAACATTAAACCACTCAGGCCAGGCTGCCAGGCCACACGGAGGCTACAAAATGTCCAAGGTCGGCCCTGAAAAAAAAAGACTTCACAGGGACGCATGCCTTGATTTTCCTCTTTTGTTTCTCATTGCCCTGGGGTCAACTTCTTTCAGGTCCCTGTGTGTGGGAAGTGGCAGTACATTGTACACAGCATACATTTCTTCTGGCACTGAGTCCTACAGGAACTCAGCATTTTGGAAAAAGGGATTATAGGAAGAGTGACTATAGATTAATAAATCTGAACTTTTACATATATCAGAACAAAGTAGCCAACTCAATAGGGCCACCTGATGAAAAATACAACACCCTGTTTTTGAATTTTAAACAAGAGATTTCAGATAAACATATTTTTTTTAGTATAAGTATACCCTGAATATTGAATTCTTTAAAGTATTGTTATTTACCTAAAATTCAAATTTAACTCCACATCTCACATTTTTATTTGCTAAATCTGCCAATCCTAACCCTCAAGATGAAAACATATTCCAGCTATATTTTCGATATCCAAATCATTTTTTTAAAACTCCTCCTTGGAAATGGCCTTTACAAGATGAGGAACATTCCTTCCCCAAGCCTCTATGGAATTAAAGCCTCAGCCTTGGAGACTGGATTAAATTTCTGAAAACTACCAAATGTTATTCATCAAGTGTGTGAGTGAAATGAGAATGATTAAGCAAGGTGACTCCACTTGGGGCCAAAACATGAGGTGTTGTTCTATGTAAATGAAATTAGGTGTCTTATGATACCCACTGTCCTTATTAACTCTCTATTGCCTACAGAATAAATACTCAGTTTTGTAATACTGCATCAAGGTATCCAGCCAAATCTACCTCTCCAGCTTGTTTTTACCCACTGGGGCCACACAACCTACCCGTTGATGGATCCTTTCATACTACTACTCCTGTTATTGCCTTTAACAAGAAAGTCCTTTTTGGTCCTACCTACCTGATGGACACATGTCTTTCAAGACTCAGCCCAAATGTTACTTTTCCAAAAAGGGAAAAGTAAATCCTTTCTGAAATATGTGGAAGGAAGGATGAAAGGATGGATAGATAGATGAACTAATAAAATTTCTTCATAAAATCTTCTTGCTTCTATTCTCAACTCCCAAACACAGGTTAAAAACATGGGCTTTGGAGTTAGGTAGACCTGAAATCAAATCTTAATTGTGTTACTGAGTAGATATGTGATTTGGGGGGAGAAATTTAACATCAATAAATTGCAATACCCTTGTCTGTAAAACTGGAATAACACACACAGCTCGTCCCACAAAGGGTTATGGGGATGATTAAATAAGAGTAAGAAAAATCACTTGGCATAGTGCCTCACTCAGAGTAAACATTTGATAAATTGTAGCTATTATCTTATTAGTATTACTCCTTTCTTTGTGTTCTGCATTTAACAATTTACACAGCTTCTAGCCAAGAATCACTTTTTTTTTTTTTTGCAGAGGGAGAAGCAGGCTCCACTCAGGGAGCCTGACATGGGACTCGATCCTGGGTCTCCAGGATCCCACCCTGGGCTGAAGGCGGCACTAAACCGCTGAGCCACCAGGGCTGTCCTTTTTTCTTTTTTTTAAAGCATCAGCTCCTACCACACTGTTCCTAGGGGTGTAGAAGAACAAGGGAATGAAAAGGGAGGAATATAATATTTACTGACTCAAACTATGTAAATATATACAGGGCACTATGCAGGACATTACTACTTAACCTCTGTACAAGAGTTACAAAGTAGATAAAATTATATCTACTTAAGAGATGAAGAAACTAAATCGTAAAAGCTCGGTGGTTTACTCAGGATTCAAAGTTAGGTAATGGCATGAGCAGGATTTGCTTCTAGGCCTATCTGACAACATGCCTGCCTGGGCACACCACCCATACAAGAGATTAGTGTCTTTACTTTTCCATTTCCAGCTCTTCCCAAGGTCAAAATGAGTAGTTTGTGGAAATCAATGGAAAGTTTTGCTTAGTAGAGGTAAACTAGGGATTGTGATAAGGAGTAGGGGAAAGCACAAAGGGAAAGACTTGTCAGGCAAAACATAGCAAGACAAGAGGAAGGCTATCTTGTGCCAATTATCTCAATTTCCTTTTTCTTCCTACAAAACTGCTTCATATATGATATTTAATAAATCTTTAACTCATTATTTTTCAGTTAACATCTAATAACATCAATTATAAATGAGTCGTTATACTTTTTAAAATAAATCAAACATTATAGATAACAAAGTCCTCTTTGCCCCTCTTCAATCCTGGTCCCATCCCTACTTCCTCCAAGGTAAAAAGATACTGGATTAGGTATTTGCTCTTTCAGATATTTAAAACTACATTTGCATAGAGAAATGTGTAGCCACATAAAATATATATTGTTTCATGTATAATTAATGAATAAATTATTTTCACTGTATATGCAAAAAGAACAAAAATAAAATAAAATAAAACCCTGATTTACCCAACTCCTATTCTATGTATGCATTCTCTAACTCCAAAATGGGTCTTCCCATTATTTCAGACATTTCTGATAAAGAGATGAAGCTAATTTACTATTTAGTATTGGTATGACCTACTCAAAAGTGGATTCTAAGACAGACATTGCAAAAGAAAACCAAAATAAAGACAACTACCAGAATTCAGAACTGGCCACATTTTTTTTTAAGGTGGTTTGTTTCTTGTTTTGGTTTGGTTTTTTGTTTGTTTGTTTTCACAGAGAGAAAGCAAGAGAGAGCGGGAAGGAGCAAAGAGAAAAAAATCGGCTCCATACCCAGTGCAGAGCTCAATCCTATGACCCTGAGATCATGACCTGAGCCAAAATCAAGAGTCATTTAACTGACTGAGCCACCCAGGTGCCCTTGACCACTTTTTTTTTTAAGTGAAATTCAAGCCAAACTTTTGCAGAATACTTAAAGTGCCTTCATGAGTGGAGCCCCATAAACATAGTTTGAAAACACTTGACTTGGTATTTTCTAGGCCTTTCCTAGGACTGTATGTCTGTGATTAATAAAGTGAGTGCATATCAAATCCAGACTCTGAAAAGGATTCTTTGGATGCCTACTCCAAATATCAGAATCATACACCCATGAGCCTCAGCCAGGTTGGAGCCAGTTCTGAACCTTAAAGAGTGCCTCCCTGCAATGCAAACAGTCCCATGTTGTTTCCCCTTCCTGTACCAAAAAAAAAAAAAAAAAAAAAAGAAAGAAAGAAAGTACACATAGACATATGTCAATTTGTCTTGTCAATTTCCTTGTTGAGACCATATTATAATGGAAAGGTTTTGCTAAGAGCTATAAATAGTAATTTCCTTCAGTAGTGATATACTCTCTATTTCTGGTAAGAGCAAGGAAATCCACCAGCTTCTTCCTGGCAACACTATGCTACTTGCATAAGAAAGTGACCAACTGAAGCAGGATGGTCATATATAAGGTAAGAGGATGGGTAAGGAGCCTGGGAAATGGGAAGAAGCAAGGGTGATTTTACTTCAATCTCCTGAAACTCCATCATCCCATTTCTATATATGAAAAAAAAAAGAGTAGAAAGGTGTCTCTATGGTCTCCCCCTCCCTCACCAAAAATACCACCTGAAGCTCTCCTCCTCGGGGCATGAAGGATTTTAGATTAAAAGAGACTTAAAAGACATATATAGACCAAATAAAGCAAGTGGATCCTTTTTTTGGCTCTAACCGGAAAAGCAATAGAAAAGAAATGCTAAGACAATCAGACAAATCTGGACTGGGTATTAATAACAAATATCAGGAATTATTGTTAATTTTGTTAGGTGTGACATGGCATTGTACTTGAGTCAAAATCTGTCCTTTTTTAAATGCATCCTGGAGTATTTAAGGGTAAAATGCCATGCTGTCTACTTGTGAGGGTATTCTTGAAATTTTCGTGATATTTTCAAAGAAGTGAAGTAAAGAGTATGGCATAATACTGATGGTTGTTGAAACTAGGTGATTAGTTGATAGAGGTTTGCTGAACTTATTTTTGTATATGTTTGGAAATTTCCATAATAAAAAGTTCACTTTGAGACTTCTGAAATGTGACCCTTTCCTTTACCTAACCACATCCCCATGCTTTTCATCTTTCCCACCCATCCACTATATTGATTTATCACTCCAGTGATTGACAGCAGAGTTTAGCAGTTAAGTTGCAGGTTCTAGAACTACATTGTCTGGGTCACTGCCTGGGTTCTAGCATTGCCCACTTGACCTTATGAGAGGTCATTTACCTCTACATCTCATCTGTAAAATGGAGATGTAAAATCTGCCTTTTGGGCTGTTATGAAGATAAATGGGTTAAAAAATGTATTTAGAATAGTGGCTGATATAAGTACTCAATAAGTCTTAGTCCTTATCATAATTAAGTAACTTCTGAAAGTAGGAAGGTATACTACAACATCATCTAGTCCAGTTCTTTGTGTAATAAAAGAAAAATTTAGAGTTAAAACGTTTTTAAAAAAGAAAAAAAGAAATCTGCCTAAGGACACAAAGCTGGATAAAAGGCAGAGCAGATTAGAATTCAGCTTTCCTAGAATCCAGGTCAATGTCCTTATACTTTATTCACTTTTTTTTAAAGTCTTTTATTTATTTATGAATGAGAGACACACACACACACACAGAGACAGGTAGAGAGACACAGGCAGAGGGAAAAGCAGGCTCCATGCAGGGAGCCCGACGTGGGACTCAATCCCAGGTCTCCAGGATCACGCCCTGGGCTGAAGGCGGCACTAAACCGCTGAGCCACTCGGGTTGCCCACTTTATTCACTTTAATACATATTCAATATTGAATCAGTATTTGCCGTGCTCTCTGTGTAGTACTATGTAAAATATTAGATCTTTTAAGTAATTACTACCTAGTTGTAAAATAGTAATAATACTAGATTTTGTACAGTAACTCACTTTTCAAAGTGCTTCTAACAACCTCAAGGGCAGGAAAACTAATCTCTAGTGACAGAAACCAGAATAGTGGTAGCCAATGGGTGGAATACAAAAGGGACATGAGCAAACTTCCTGGGGTGATAGAAATATAGTATATTCTGAGTGAAGTGTTTGTTACAGATATATACATTTTTAAAACTCATCAAATTGTACACTTAAGACATATGCATTTTACTGTATGTAAATAAATTTTACCCCTAAGTTTTTTAAAATCCCTCTACATACATGTATTTTCCTGGCTTCTAAACACTGTTAACTATAGCAAGTAGAAATTTCCTGAAAGTTGAGAAACGTGGAAGCTTTAAAAGGGCACGTTCAAGGATATACAAAGCTAAAGCTAGAAGTAGGTCTCGATTCCTGGCTCAATATGACTTCAAATTCAAGAGTGAACTCAGACAACACAGGTATTAGTATAAATGGAAAAAGAGGGGAAGACAGAAGAAACACTAGCCTTGTTTGGAGAAAATACAGAAAAGACAGGAATCAACACAGAACAGATGCGTTAGGGAAGACTCTATGGGCAAAGTGGGATTTACCCGAGTCTGTCATAAATGCTCTAGTGGCATCTGCCCCTCTCAGAATGCCTCAGGCTATTTGAGAGCAGGAATCATATTGTATGAAGTGGACTGCAGGCATAAATACTATCACCTCAATTTGTCCTCTGGGCCCTCTAATTCTCCTTTTTCATTGTCCCTTGCAACTCCTTTCCAATGAGCTCCTAGGATGCTGTTCAATCCCCTCAGGATAAACTCTGAGCCAAGTGTCTTTACTTTTCCTAATAGCAAAAGCCTTGAGACCAGGAGTAGTAGAACAAGGCCCCAGGCATTCTGTGGGATACAGTGAGTGTTTAGTAGTTAAAAAAAAAGTCCATTGTCCCTTATTATTCCCTCTAGATTTTATCAACATGGAAAATAATGCCCTTCACGCAATGGCAAAGTAAAGTACAATGTGTCTTTAATCTGTCCTTCAGTGTTTACATGTGAGCTATTTGGCACCAAGTAAGCAAACAGAGGTTCACTTAAGTGGGGGAAAAGTTGTCACTTTCACACAATGCATATGAGCTAAGTGGTGTGATGTAACTACTGTCTTAAAGCAGAACTACCCACTAAGGAGTTCTGCTCCTGCTGTTACTGGCTTAGATAGCCTGCAGTTTAACTGCACACAGCTGAATGACTCAGTAGTTCATTGCTGTATATAATTCTCATGATCTACAATGCACTACCCTTTAAAACTGGAAGTTTCCTTTAATCCTTTAGGTGGGGTCCAGTATCATGTCAGAGCTGCCATGTCTTGTGACCAGAATCCTTCTAATGGATTTTAACTTGCAATTGGTATTTGACTATTCCCCAGCCTCTTAGTCTCTAATTGTTCCAGCCCTAGTAGATTTGCTTATCTAATGACAATAAGGGTTCTGAGAGAGACTCCTAGGCTCTAGCAGATAATAACTTCATACCTTACTCACGGGAATTGTCATTTCATGAACACCTACCGTATGCCAGACACTGAATTTTTACAATGACTCTGTAAGATGAGTACTGTAATCCTCACTCTACAAACAAGAAAACCAAGCTACCAAAGTAGGTTGTGGCAGAGCAATAGTTTGGTCTTATGTCTAAGTAAGAGTCCCATGTACTTTTCACTTACTCACCCTTGAATCATGAAATTTCCATGGTAAGAAAACTTCTGTAGCTTCAATTATCTATTAACTCTAACTTTAGTGATTCCTTTCTGTTATGTTAAATTAAAACTTTTCAAGGTATCCTTCAGCACTGTCTTAATTCCTTTTCGGAAGCAAGAGATGGAATTATCTCAGGGACCAATGGCTGGATATTCTTTATTTGTCCTGCTAGATCCATTTTCCACTTACCTCTGTGCCCTGGGAAGTAGCCTTTATGCACTACATCATTTATTTCCTTATCCTCTGGCTTTCAGCTGGGTTTACCCACTAGGAACACTAGATGGAAGTTAAGGGAGAGAAGAGAGTCTTGGTAATAATGATGTTTTCCTTTTTTCTTTTAACTCTGACATCACTGGACACAAGAGAAGTCCTTCAGGTTGGCTGGGTTTATCTACAATACCCACCAGCTCCTCTCCTGTAGCTCTCTTCTAGAACTACAGCTATTCTCTTTGGGGTGAAACTTCAGGGTACTTCACCATTCCTTGTTACTTTCCCTTAAACCTATTTCACCTGAATAAATAGTTCCTAAATTAATTTTTCCTTAATTGTTCCATTTGAAGATCTCATATACTCTGCAGGTTTTCAAACTGATACAACTTGAGCTCTAGAATCTTCTTGATGCTTTGGATCACTGAACAAATACAAGATGCCTTTTCATGCATGCATTTATATATTCATTCCACAAATATTTATTGAGCACCTATTGTGTTCCAGGCACTGGATTTATAATGGTAACAAATGTGGCCACTGCTCTCCTACATAAAATACAGTAAATAGATTAAATAATCACACACAAACTAGAAGAACACTATAATTGTGCCATATGCTATGGCCCAATGAGGGCTAATGAGAGGAGTCAATCTGGTAGGGAGATCAATAAAGGCTTGCATAAAAAAGTAAAACTTGAGCAAAAGACAAAGAGGTGTTTATTGGGCATAGAAGAAAGATCATTCCTGGCAGAAGCTGATGGCTGATAAAGGCTGGTGTAGCAGGAATAGAGAAAGCAGGAGATGCTTGAGGAGATATAAAACTGAAAAGGCTTTGCAGGCCCCCTTGAAAAATTGCCTTTATCCTAGTTACAGTGTGAATATTGGGTTGGAAGGCCAGAGTGGATTGAACACAGACCAGGCAGACAAAGGGAGAAGTAATCTAAATGGTGGTGGGGGAAAAAAAATGGAGAAAATAGATTGATCTTCTATATAAGTATAGAGAGATACTGAAAAATAGCCTTGCTCCTGGGAGATTTCAGTGCCTGATTCCTTGTATACATTAATACAACTGTCTTAGGGCAATGACATCCCAATAAATGGAAAAACGCTGTGGGATGGGGTCAAGAAAGATTATGCTAGGTCTAAGAAAGAGGATGAAACTCAGTAATGCAGTTATATACACAGGGTTGGAACATAAAAACTGTTCCTATATTGACTTCCTGTCTTGATGTCTAACAATTCTCACTCCTTAGAAATTCTGTAAGGAGGAGGGAGTAATTCTAGAGAGAGCTGAGAAACTCAAAGAGACTAGAGTTACCATCTTGGCTCTCCCACTTACTGTGTTGACTATGCAATTAGTTAATTTCTCTGATCTTCACATTCCTCTTCTGTAAAATGAGAATGATAAATATTTCATAGAAGTGTTGTGAGAATTAAATAAGGTAATGTATGTGTATACATATGATGTGTGGCACCCAGGAAATTTAACAAAATCCCCTACCCCTGGACAAGCAGAGCAGGACTGACTCTATTTTGGGCTGCACCCGGCTTGTGCTGACCTGCTTATTACTTAGGGCACTGCCCCGCCCTAGTCAGAGACCAGGGCACACCCTAACCGGAAATCCGGCTGAGTGGACCAGCATGACTGTGCAACTTTCTGCATATCCCATTGGCCACTGGCTCCTATAAAGTTGCTAAGCCTCTTAGTCTCGGGGTCCAAGTCCCTGCTCCGCTGCCTCTGGTATACTTGGACCCAGGCTGGAGCTTGTAAATAAACCCTCATGTGTTTGCATCAGGTGTCGGCTCCGTGGCGGTTTCTCGGATTTGCAATCTTGGGCACAACAGATGTTCACTAATTCAAGTAACAGGAAACCAATTTAAAATAACTTCAAACTTATCTAACATATTGGGAAATCTTAGGTATGACAGACTTCAAGCTTTATTGACTGAGCAGCATAATCAATTTCTAACTTTCTCCTCTATCATCCTTGATGTGTTGTTGACTCTTGAATTGGCTCCACTTGTGATCCAAAGTCAGAAGCATCACATTTAAAGAAAGAAATATCTAAAGTGGAAAGAAATACCTTTTTTGCTATGCCCGACTTGAATGTGGAAAACCTTTACCAAACAACATAGACTTATATCTCATTAACTAGAACCTAAAGTAAAATATACAAGGGCAGGAATATTTGTTGTTTTGCTTACTGATGTATCACCAACATTCAGAATAGTGGTTAGGCCTTGAAAATATTTGTTTGAATGGACTGCATGCCTAATTCTAATCTAGCCACTAATAAAGTGGGATTACCACATACTGGCACTTTTTCTGTAAAAGGCAAAATAGTAATAATCTTAGGCTTCCTGGGCTGCATAGAACCTCTGTAGCAATTCTTCTTTTTTCAACCCTATAAAAACATAAAAAAATATTCTTAGCTCATGGGTCTTCCAAAAACAAGTCTAGGAATGGATGTCCCACACGCTATAGTTTGCTGTCCCCTGGCTTAGATTAATCACGTGGGATGAAATGGAAGGACAGTCAAGCACCACAACCATATTCTACAACCAGTAGAATATGTACAGCACTTAGCAGAATCCTCCACATTGTAAAAAGCACTCAATAAATATCAGCTGTCATTGTTTTTCGATGATGTATTATTTTCCTTGTTCTTGTTTCTCTAGGATAGCTGGACTCCAGAGACCTCTGTTCTATGATAAACCTGTCTTAAGTTGTGGGCTGCCTCTGACTCTGGGCTGAACCATGTCAGCCAGTACACAGAAAGACAAAACATACAAGAAAGAAAATAGAAAAAATAAGCTCAGGGTCAAAAACCAAGATGCACAAAATTAGGAGAGGATATGAAAAATGTATTATGATGGAGGAAATGAATCCTATTCTCAAATACTAGAAAATTCAGTTAAAAAGATAAAATAAATTACTCTCAGAATCTTGAATAGGCTAATAGGCAACCAGTCTCACCAAGATAAAAACCTGTGTTATTTTTAATACAACAGAATTCTTTCTCCAGAGGCCATTGCTATTATATTTTTAAAAATACTGCCTTTTGAGGTTTATAGCTAGTATGTCATCTTCATTGTTTTATACTATCTGATCTTCATCAGCAGCCCACTGAAGCCAGGAAGAATGTTATTATTATCCCACTCACTGATGATATTACACATACTTATTAATATAGCTTGGGACCAACCATAGTTCTGGAATGAGGGGAGTCCTTAATGCCCCGTGCTGAATCCCACACTGATGCTTTTGTTACTAAATTATGAGGAGGTGGGTGGGAATCTCAAAGGAAGGGGTCAGTTAAAGTAGCTATTCACCAAACAGTACAGAAGGGGTTCAATATTTTAATAGTAATGTGGCTATACCAGTGCATACCAGATGACTATGAGCCCACCTATTTTTGCCAAACATAAAAGAAAGGAAGGAAGGAAAAGGAAGGATAAAGGAAAGAAAGAAGAAATGGCTTTTCTAGGACTATAAAACAGTGAATGGCAGAGCTCGGATTCAAAATTAAGTTTTCAAGAATCCAAATCCTCCACTTTTTTTTCCTGTTATCCATTTTCTTTACTTGTATCTTCTGTTTCACATCCTGTGGCTCATCCTAGTTAATGACTCAGATCATAGAAAATAATATCGTATTTAGAGACAGAAGATTTACGTTCAAGTCTTACTTCTGCTATTTATTAATTGTGAGACCTTGGGCAATTCACCTGATCCTACAAGGCTGAGCTTCTTCACTGGGGAAATCACAGCAATTATGTCTGCATAGCAGGGCAGCTGAAGAAAAGCTTTGTAAAATACTAAGTACTATTCAGACATCAGCCATTCACATTATGCACAAATTGGCAGTTTTCATCTTAAAAAACCTGAATGTTGAACTGGAATTCTTTTTCCAGATGAGAAAACTCAGACTTCTGAGAGATTAAGTTACTTGCCCAAGGTCATACAACTAGTGATGATAGAGCCAGGAATGATTTCAAAGCTCTTGACTTCTAATTCATAGCTTTTAACTGGGTGGCCTCCAAACTCACATCACAGGCTGCCTACAAAGATGGAAATGTGAATGATCCTAACTTACAGTCAGTGCTCTGCTGGCAGACCTTTGTCATCAGCTCCTTCCAAGTCTGCAGGAAGAAGGCCTGCTTCTGGCCCACCATACATCTTATATAGTTCAGGGTATACCTAGCCAATTGCTAGGTCATTCCAGCAGCTGCAGGACTGGAATAGCAAAATTATGGAGTTAGCGACAGTATTTCTGCTACAGATATGCAAGATAAAAGATAGCATGGATGGGAACAGAGCCTCCCCCAGAGGGTCTGACTTTCAAGCCCTCATCTGCCACAGGCCAAAGGATCTTGATGCATAGTATGACAACTGAGAAGGAAAAGTTATTCTCAGCTTAGGAAAATCAGGCTAGATTGCCTCAAAAAAGTCAACCCTCACTGAAAAGCATGAGAAAGTCAAATGATATGAATATCCCCAATTCCAGAACTCTAGGCAAACTGAGTAAAGCAACGTGGTTTTGTAAAATCTGTCTTTGCAGTCAGGTAATTTTTGGATTCAGAAACCCAGACATCCACTTACTAGGTCGGGTAGTCATTTGCACTGCCCCCGAAATTTCTTTGTTCGGTCTTCCAGGTATAAGGCTACACTTCCTAGCTTGCCTGTGGTTCGGTGGAGTCATATAATTAATCTTGGCAAATACATCGTGAGAAAAAGGGATGTATGTCACTTCTAGGCCAAGGTTTTATTGGTGATGTGACACTCTCTAGATGTCTTTTCTTCTGGTACAGCAGTATTTGTGATGGTTGCTGCTCAGCAACCTGGATCCCTAACAACAATAAGCAGGGCCCTCCTGCTGACTCACTGTGAACTTGTGACAGAAACCTTTGTGTTTTAAGTCACTGAGATGTGGAGGTTGTTTACTACTGCAGCAAAATTGTGCCTATCCAAATTGATACATTAGCTATATGAATTTTTTTTAATTTTTATTTTATTTATGATAGGCACACAGTGAGAGAGAGAGAGAGGCAGAGACACAGGCAGAGGGAGAAGCAGGCTCCATGCACCGGGAGCCCGACGTGGGATTCAATCGTGGGATTCCAGGATCGCGCCCTGGGCCAAAGGCAGGCGCCAAACCGCTGCACCACCCAGGGATCCCAGCTATATGATTTTTAATAAGCTACTTAGCTTCTGAGTTTCTGACTCTTTAAAATAAGGATGCACATCTTTTTAGGATTGTGAGGATTACCAATAGCTTATGTAAAGCACCTCACAGCTCCTAGCACAACTTTTGTCCTTAAGCAATGTTATCTATTACTATTATAAAAGTCAGGGAGAAAAGCAGGTGGAAGCAGGACATCCTTAAGCAAACACACAGCTCTTAAAGTACTCATCCAGCCACCTAGACATAGAGCTTTGCCAGCCAGGTGCTCCAGCTAGGAGGCCCCTGAATGCCTCTGGTCACTTGTTCATTTTTTCACTTTGTAAATATATACTGAGTACCTACTATGTGACAGACACTACTTAGAAACTGGAACTATAAGAGAGACAAAGTCCCAGCTGTAATGGTCTTTACCTAGATCATCTAATGCATTTGAATGGGTATTTTTCGGATTACCTAACTGTACCCTCAGAGAAAACAAAAAGCCTGGAATTTGTTTTTTGTTTTTTTTTAAGATTTTATTTATTTATTCATGAGAGACACAGAGAGAGAGAGAGAGAGAGAGAGGGAGAAGCAGACTCCCTGCAGGAAGCCTGATGTGGGACTAGGTCTCGGGGCTCTGGGATCACGCCCTGAGCTGAAGACAGGCGCTCAACCACTGAGCCACCCAGGCGTCCTGAGCCTGGAATTTGATTCTTTCTATTTTAGAGATTTTTAATTCCCTGGAAATATTTTTGCATATATTAACAGATTCAATTCTCACTGCACTTTGACAGAAACGCAAGGAAACTATTACCATATTACCATTCACAGGTGCAGAAATTACGGCTGGGAAAATTTTGTTTTTATTAACATCAGTGGCAGTGCCAGATCTAGAATCTGCACTCTCAAGGTTCCTCATTAAGGGCCATTTTCTTTTTTTAATCCCAGATTGACAATAAAAACTTGAATCACTATCTTGCCCACGGATACTCCCAGATAACAACTATATTAAAGTACCATAGGTGAAATACAAAAATGGAGTCATTCTGTGATTGTATTAATAATAAACCGTTACAAATAGGATACTAAACAGAACTATCCTATAACAAATTCTGCCTACTAATGGATTGAATTTCAGGAAGTTCCTACTTCACAACTCCACGTGCAGAAAGAGACCTAAGCACACATTTAATGTAGGTGATTTTACTGCCTTGGTGCAGTATGAAATAAGAAAAGACCAACAAAAATATTTTCTGGTCTCCTGGAGTCTTTATTGTTGGAGTAAATGTCCTAGAAAGCTCGGCCACATCTAGTTGCTCACTAATAGCTCAGCATTTTTAAGCCCATGCCTTAAAAATCCAACATGTCAAGGATCAATTCAAATGCCATCTTTTAGGGCAATCTGGGTGGCTCGGCGGTGGACTGCCACCTTCAGCCTGGGGCCTGATCCTGGAGTGCCGGATCGAGTCCCCGTCGGGCTCCCTGCATGGAGCCTGCTTCTCCCTCTGCCTGTGTCTCTGCCTCTCTCTGTGTGTCTCTCATGAATAAATAAATAAAATCTTAAAAAAAAAAAAATGTCATCTTTTACGGAGACGCTCAGTAGTTGAGCATCTGCCTTGGGCTCAGGGCGTGATCTGGGGTCCAGGGATGGAGTTCTACATCAAGCTCCCTGCGAGGAGCCCGCTTCTCCCTCAAAGTCTCTGCTTCTCTCTTTGTGTCATAAATAAATGAATGAATCAATAAATTTTTAAGTCTTTTTTTTATGAATACTTCCTTAATTGCCTTATCAAAAGTGATATCCTAGCATCCCTCATTTGTATCTTAATCTGGTTTCTACTGTAACCTAAAGTCATATCCAGATGACCGTGAAACAGACTGAGCTGCTGGCTGCATACAGGGAAGTGACGGAAAAGAAGATGAGAAATACAGATCGAGGTGAACAGTGGAGGCCTCTGAATGCCAGACTAAAAAGTTAGATTTTCCTCTATAGGCAGACGTAGCTCCTGGGAAATTTGGAGTATTTACAAAATAGAATCCTACAATCACTGATCTACTCAAAGAAAGGGAGGTCGAAGAGAAATCAGGGTTTCAATCATGTGAGAGTCTAGAAACAGTTCCTTTGGTCTTGATATTTTTCGATCCACATTGGAGTAGCTGGATTTGTTTCAAATCTGATAAACACGCTGCAACTGAACCCCGGAATCGAGACCCGGGAAACCGCGTGCGCCGTGCCCTCATCTGTGAACCCCTGCGGGAATCCTCCTAGATCGCTACTGCCAAGGAAAATACCCCCTGCTGCTTTCCCAGGAGCTCAGAGAACTGCGAAACAGGAGTAGTCTCTCCGCAAAGCTAAGAAGTTGAATTCAGGGACGGCCGGGTGGCTCAGTGGTTGGCGTCGGCCTTCAGCTCCAGTCGCCATCCTGGGGTCGCGAGATCGAGTCCCGCATCCGGCTCCCTGCGCGGAGCCTGCTTCTCCCTCTGCCTCTGTGTGTGTCTGTGTGTGTCTCACGAATAAAAGAACCTTAAAAAAAAAAAAAGAAGAAGAAGAAGAAGAAGTTGAATTCACCACATACTGAGTGGCCTGGGAGAGGGAGTTTTACACAGACGTCCTTGTCCTCATCCCCAGGGGACCCTGGGCTGTTCGGCCGGCACACCCGTCACTCACGGCGACCAACATCCCGACACCGTCCCGAGTCGGGCGTGCAATTCTGAGGCAATTCTGAGGCAATTCTGAGGCGCTCGCTTGCTCGCGTTTAGACGCACGGACTGCTGTGGCGGAGCGCGGCTCTCGGCATGTCCCAAGGGAAACAATGACGGCTCCGCTCCAGCAGCACCGACTCCAACTCACCGGCGGGGCGGGCTGGGCCCCTTCACGTGCCATCTCGCGGGGGGCCCGTCCCGACGGCGGCCGTTGCTCCAAGCCAACCCGCCGTCGCTACCCCGGCAGCACCCCGCGGCGCCGCGCCTCTCAGTCAAACGGCCGCCATCTTGCTCGCCGGCGCGAGTTCCCGGAGCCACTGGCGTGGGCGGCGTGCGCCTCTCTGTCCCTCGGTCATCCAGCGCCCTCTATGGTGCACCCCGGGGACCGCGCCCGCCTGCCGGCCCCGCCCCTCGCGCCCCGCGCTCCCCGCCGCGGGCAGGGCGCCGGCCTTCGCCCACCGCGTGTCGCGCGCTCCCTGTGGTAGCCGCCTCCAGACTTCTTAGATTTACTCCCGAAAGATGGAAAGTTAAGCACCCATTCACGCGTTTTTAACTTCTATCCTTCAAAATTTCCCATCGTCAATTTCGATCATGGGCAGCCCGGCTGGCGCAGCGGTTTAGCGCCCCCTTCTGCCCAGGGCGTGACCCTGGGGACCGGGGATCGAGTCCCGCGTCCGGCTCCCTGCACGGAGCCTGCTTCTCCCTCTGCCCGTGTCTCTGCCTCTGTCTCTCTCTGTGTCTCTCATGGACAGATAAATAAAATCCTAAAAATAAATAAAATCTTAAAGATAAATTTCAATCATTTCAAAGGGTGATATTTCCAGTGCATTGTAAATAGTGACATTTAAAACCAAAACGATTGCATCTCATCTCTTTATAAATCTGTCCAATGAAGTCTAAATACCACAGTGATTTGATATCCGTCCATATGAAAATCAGTAAAATGAACACTTCTTTCATCATGTATTTTACACTGTGTTTTGTTTTCTGTTTTGTTTGAGAGCTAGAGAGCAGGAGCAGGGGAGGTTGGGTGGGGAAGAAAGATCCAGAGAAAATCTTAGGCAGGCTCCCTGCCTGGCCTGCAGCTGCATCTCAGGACTTGAGCAGAAACCAAGAGTTGATGCTTCACCCACTGAGCTACCCAGGCACCCACACTGTTGCTTTTTCAGTCATCAAAAAGAATGCCCTCATAGAATCTGTCCAGAGATGTATATCTCTATGCTTTACTGACCCCCCATCATAGTTCTCTACAACAAAAACATGTTATTCAAATATGTATTTGTTTTTAATTTTGTATATCCATAATTCTTTTATGTTTATGATTTCTTCTAGATTGAGTTCCCCATTAAAATTACGAGCACAAGACTGTTCCAAACAACATATATTACAAAATTTGATAATTCTTGAATAAGAGTGAAATTTTACTAGTCATATCTTTTAATAATATGTAAACATAATATATATTACGTATTATATATTATACATATATGCATTACAAAATATATATTGTGTATTTTACAAATACCTCACAGGAAATGTAGAGCTGAAGTTGCAATAGGAAGGCCATCAGAGCAATGACAGTCTTTTTCGAGGTGCAGAAGGCAGTGGCAACCTCCTTGATTTCTAACAAAACCCTTCAGTGCATATGGGAGAAAGCCCCAATTCCAGCCAGTGATTTGAAAACCTCCCAAATGGAGCCTAAACTTCTCTTTCTAGATTTTTTTTTTTATTGCACTTTCCTTTACCACATGCTCTCTTTTTCTGCCAACACATGTTTTTCTCATTTCTGTTTTCTGCTTAAATGAGAACCTCTCCCCAGGCAATGCAGTATTCAGACTCAGTAAAATTCAGAAATGCTGGGAGGTATGCCTTTCTTTTGTCAAGTGGTGGAAAGGTGACTGTGAAAGGAAAGTTGGGAAAGAGAACTAGAATGACATCCAACTCAGGCTGATCAATTTTAGGACAAAGTAAATGCGGAGCTTTAGGATTTAGAAACGTGTTCCTTAAATCTCTCTCACCCACTCAACCCCTCCCAGGAGTTTCTATGCACCCTAGGGGTATAAGTAATCCAGTTTGTTGACAGCTGATCTAAATAGAGGGTAGATATTTGGATTTCAAACGGCTCAACTGATAGGCATTTCCTGGAAACAAAGTACAAATAAACAGGCAGAAAAGAGAAATAAGTCCTTATTGAGACCAGACTTTGAGTCAGGCACTGGGCTAGGTGCTTTCACACGCAACTAACCGATCTCAGTCCATGCATAACTTTGATAGAAAGATGGAGCATGTGTGAGCTTCCTCCACAGCACTGGCATGCAAATACTATCACATGCCTTTAATTTTTTAATTCAAATCAAATTTGGCTTAGCCTCACCTGAGATAGCTAAAACCCAGCCACCACTTACTTTCCTCTTTCCTCTCTAGGGCAATCCCTGATTTCCAAACAAAAGCTCTGGGTGATGATGGCCTCAGCAGAGGGGAATGCCTAATACACAAAGAAACTTAATTCCCTTAGGAATCAGGCAGCACAGAACTGGATATAGTGCATGTGGAATGTGCCAAAGAAAGGGGAAATTATTTTTTGAACCTCCTATCTTTCTATAACATTGAAACCAAATAAGAGGGGAGCCTGGGTGGCTCAGTGGTTGGGCATCTGCCTTTGGCTCAGGGTGTGATCCCAGGGTCCTGGGATGGAGTTCTGCATGGGGCTCCCCATGGTGAGCCTGCTTCTCCCTCTGCCTATGTTTCTGCCTCTCTCTGGTGTCTTTTAGGAATAAATAAATCTTTTTAAAGAAATGAAAAGAAACCAAACAAGATGGCAGTTAACATCTGAGTAAAACTTCTAGTGGCCTAGCTTCTATTATCCACACTATAGAGGTAAGGTGAGAAAACAAATTCAGGGAGTTTAAGCAATTTGCCTAAAGGCAGACAGCTAGGAAGGGCTATTGATTTAAAATGGCCTTGCTCCAGTTTTAGTTATTCCACTAATTAGATACAGGCATATTTACATTTCGCCCACCCACCCACCCCTCCCCCCACCACCCTGCGATTCCTCTGCAGTTGTCACACATGAGTTTGGAAACAAGACAGGCCTTCTCAGTGGACATATGTAGATATACCTATAAGTGAAACACTGGAGCCTTGGTGAGATTTACTGCTCAAAATAAGATATAAATGAGATGCTTGTGTGCCAAGTGTCCTCCACTTTTCTTGCTTCTTCCATGGACATCTGTGCTTTTGGTTGGCAGAACAGTCACTTGATCGCACTGGGATCATTCCACTGGAAAACTTAAAGCCAAATGGCAATCCAGTCTTTTCCTTTCTGATTCTGTTAGCATTCATAGTACAAACAACACAATTGACCACTACCAGGTACCCAGAGCCCCCACAGTCTGGCTCTGTGGTGTTCTTTAATCAGTCTCTCCTCTTCAAACCTCTAATGAAAGATCTCTTGAGCCTTTCTACCCTCCACCTGAGCTTAGGGTGGAGTCCTCAGACAATAATCCAGGTTCAGTGTTGAGCCAATACCTGATTATCTTCTAATCAGCTCCCATACCAGGGTCAGAGGGAAATATTCTGTAGCCACAGAATTCAATCATTTTTAAGATTTAAGACTTTTAATACATAGTCCCAGAGAGAAAAATCTCATCAATGACTTCCTTTCTACTATTTCAATTCAAATATATTTTTAAACCATTTCTATTTGCTTGATGCCATAGGGCCTATAAAAATAAAATGCTTGCAATAGAGCTGAGGATCTAAAATGTTTAAGAGGAAGCAACTTAGTTTCTTAGTAACAGAAACGGAATTTTCGCTCTGCTTATAATCCTGTGTGTTGGCCCAAAAGGAGAGCATTTGGTAAAGGAAAGTGCAGTAAAAAATCTAGAAAGGGAAGTTTAGGCTCAATCTGGGAGATTTTCAAATCCCTGGCTGAAGAGTTAGACCTTTCTCCTATATGTACTGAAGAGTCTTTGTAGAAAGCAGAGAGGTTGCCACTGCCTCTGTACCTTGTAAAAAAGACTGTTATAACTGATGACCTTCCTAGTGCAATTTCACCCCTACATTTCCTATGGGGCATTTGGTAAAATACATAATAAGAAAACTCTGTCACTAAGGCTAGGAGACAGATAGGTCTGTGTTTGTGTATGTGTGTATCTTTGCCTGGAGGGAAGCTTCAGAGTTACTGCAAAAAAAAAAAAATCAGAAAATTCATATGTGCAAACTGCACTATCTGTAAAATACATAAATAATATCTCACATATACAAGTACTACGATTTGTAAAATGTATATAGATATAAATACTGTTGGGATTAATAAAATATAAATTAATCTAAATACATGGACTAAATTTAGAATCACTACTGTTACATATTTCCTCAGTCTGATTCAACTAATCTCATGTAAGGCTTGGTGAGTCCTTTGTTATTAGAAAGGAGTCTTCATCCTCTGGAATCTTGATAATCACTATGCCAAGAAAAATTCTTCAACTTGGAATCTGATGAGTCATCATTATCCCAGAACATGAACACACACATTGAAGGAAACAAACTCCTTCTCTGAAATTGTCAGTGGGAGAATCTTCACAAGAAGATATAGCCAGACCTATCAGCCACAAATCTTAAGGTCGAGGATTCATCTTCTTCTTAAGAAAGGTAGGTAAAGAGTAATTGAGTAGTATTATAATAGTATTGTAGGATGACAGATGGTAGATGACAGATGGACTTGTAATAAGCATAGCATAACAAATAGAGTTGTTGAATCACTATTATGTACGCCTGAAATTAATATAACACTATGTGTCAACTATACTGCAATACAAAGAAAGAACAATTGGGAAACTCTTGGATAATTATCTCACTAATTAATGGGAGACAGAAAAGTAAGAGGGAATATGAGCCCCACCACTATGGCAGGTTGATTGCATTAATAACCCTGATTTTTCACCTGTCAGGCCCTTACAGGTCTGGTCACGTGCCTTGCTTTGCCCAACAGTATATTAGCAGACATGCCATAAGCAGATGCTTGAAGACCACTTCTATGTTTTTGCTTAATGCTCTTGCCCTCTGCTATGCCATCAGATGGGCATGCCTAGGCTAGAATGCTGGAAGATGAGCAAGAAGTGGAACAAAGAAAATTCCAAGTCATCCCAGCCAAAGTCATTCTCAATTAGCCAATGACCAGCCAAACCGCCAAACCGCCAAACCTGTGGCATGTGAGCAAGCCTCGCCAAGATCAACAGAGCCACAGAGTCATCCCAGAGCTGGCCACAAGAGTGAGACGAGCTAAGGGAAGCTAAATCCATATTAGATTAGCTGAACCTCACAGACTCATGTGCAAAACAAATGTTTGCTACTATATGCCATTGAAGCTTTGTGGTTATTTGCTATGCAGTATTATCATAGTGATTGATAACTGAAACTACCACTTACCAGTTCTGTAACCTTCAACTATAAAGTGAAAGTATAAAGGTACTTACTTCAAAGATTAGCATAAGCATTAATTGAGACCATATGCATGAAATTCTTAATACTGTGTTTGGCATATAGAGAGCTTACACTCTAAAAGTAGTTAGTGATATACAGAGAATGAGATAGAGTGAAAATGAATGAGAGAAGGAATGTGGGAAGAGAGAATGAATTCCTGCTATCCTCTCTACCTTGACCTCAGGGGGGCATTACTGGTTTTTGGCACAAATGGCAGAGTGTGACCAAGATCAATTTTAAGCACTTTAATAAAACTTCGCTGAAGTTCTCAGATCACAAAGGGGAATTAGAGTAAAATGAAGCAAGATGCTCTGTCTTGCAGAGTATCTTCAGCTGTGTTTTCCAACATACCTTTTGTGAGAGTACTGCTTGATATTCACCCTCTACCTCCAGATAGAAGAATTTTTCCTCATCACTCAGTAAGGACCTTGAATCCATCTCAAAGTCCAGACTCATGGGGGCACCTGAGTGACTCAGGCAATTAAACATCTGACTTTGGCCTAGGTCATGATCTCAGGGTCCTGGGATTGAGCCCCATATCAGGCTCCCCACTCAGGGAGACTCTGCTTCTCCCTCTCCTTCCACCCCTCTCCCCCGCTTGTGTGTGCTCTCTCTCTCCTTTCAAATAAATCGAGAAAATCTCTAAAAACAAAAACAAAAATTCTAGACTCACAAAGAAGTAGACTTAAAAGAAGCAGATGTTTTCTCCGTGTCTAAGAGTTGCCTCTCCAAAATTAGGAGAATCAGTGTCCTATCAGAAAATGGTCCCTTCTGTAGATGATGTACACAGAGACCCATCCCCCTTTAGAGGGGATCCCATTACCTAGTCATGATAAAGTGGCCTTAACAAAATAACCACGTCAGAACACAATATAATAGTTTCTGTACCTGTCCAAGATATGTGAACAGGAAGGGCACATTGGGGAGATGAGCTCACGGATAGAAAACAAAACAATGCTGACAGAGTATTTGTCCATTATATGTTCTACCTGCAATGCCAGATCCCCCTCTCTCCCTACTATTTCCATTGTTCCAATTCCAACTCATGCTTCAAAGCCATCCCATTTGGCCTCTTCTCTGAAGTTTTCTCTGATCATCATCCCAGTTCAAATTCCTGCAGGCATTTGTCCATATAGTAATCACATAGAAGAGGGGGGAAATAGAACTCTCACGATCAGAATCCCAGCAATGCCACTCATCAGTAGTGGAATCTTTGGCAAGTTGTTTAATCTATCCAACCTCAGTTTCCTTATCTAAAAATAGAGATGGTAATAGCACTTGCTTTGAATAATGCTGAAGTAGTCTGTTAAAGTACTTGGTAAGGCCTGGCATATGGCAGATGTTCAAGAAATGTTATATATTATTATTATTATTGAAATAATTATTTTGTAGTAGGTGATGATAGTAGCATAATATTTGCCACATAGTAGCAAAATATGTTATTATTATTAATTAGTAATCACTTTATATTCTATATTTTTTACTTTTCCTAAGGATTCTTAATTCACATTAAGAACTTCTTTTATAGTGAGTCCCTTACCCATCTTATCCCCTGAGTGAGATTCCAGATTCTTGAAGACACATTGTTCCAAAACAATTTATCTGTGGATGGCAGAGAAATTTGAGGTATTAGAGTTTTAGTGTTATTTGCTCTCTGGTCAGAAATTGCTAACCTCCCTACTAATGAAAGAAATACTACCGTTATATGCAAGTCCAGCTGTGCTGCTTTATAGGCTAAGTGCATTCGGGGTAGGAGGGACACGTGGTCTCTTTTGCCCTTAGCATCCAGAAAGAATTAATGTATCAGATCTCCAGCATTCCCTAGGCAGGCCAGACAGACAGACAGCCTGGAAAGAGACTATATAAGTTGTGACTGGGAAAACAAGATCTTTCTGCAGTGTTAATAAATATGGCAAACCCCAGATAGCCTGGGTGCCTAGGTCCTAGGCAGAATTTGATTTAGGATTTCATTTTTCCCAGTGAATCGTAATTGTCATGGTCCTAACACCTGTCATCAGAAAAAGGCAAAATGAGTGTAATCACCAGAGCAGTTGCCTCAGGAATACATTCTTTCAGCAATTTGGTTGGAGCAAGCTCAAGAATGTAAGTAATGAGTTGATTTCAAGTGTGAAGTGACCAGAGTTGGCTTAAATACTGAGCTCTCTGAATTTACAGAAGAAAAGAAGGGAGAGAGAGTTATTTTATTATTAACAACAGCAGGAAATCAAGTTATTGAAGACTCGTTTAGTAATGGATAAAATCAGCTCTGATACCAACATTTGTGGTCTGCCTGAACCTATGAAAAAAAATTATTTGATTCCCCAAAAGAGCAATTAGTGATGGGGTTGGCCAGATAAAAAGATGAGAATTAATGGCCAAAAGAATAATTATCTGGGATTACACCCACCTTTTTAAAATAAAGCCAGACAAAAAGATGCCTAAGCAAGGAAAGGGTCTTTAGATGGTAGGGTGATGGTTACCAGTTGACAGTAGTATGCTGGTAATATTATTTTCTTGTTGTCCATGTTATTAAATTCCTTAAAGTTCATATAGGGAGGGCATCTAGATGAAATGAAAACCACAAATCAATGTAGTCATCTTGTTCCTAAACCATCAACTTTGAAATTCCTGTTGCTGATGGCCCAGTATTTTTGAAATCATTTTAGCAAATCAAACTATAATAGAATCTGACTCTAGTTTTGATATTTAATCTGTAACAACTTTTAAGCCTTACCTCTCCTGCTTCCCCTTTTACTCCACACCTGAGCAAGCCATAAGGCCCACATATTTTTTTCTTCTGGTACCAGCAGAACATTCAAACCATGGAAATAATGGCCAGAAGTAACACATATCCTGGCCCCACCCCCACATCCCAAGGTAACTTGTCTCTCCTCTCACTCAAGCCATTCCAGACCGGCTTGAGTATCTGCCCTATTCTCCCTCTGGAAGAAAAGAAATGAAAGGCATACCAATTGAAAAGAAAACTTAAAACTGTCTTTGTTTAACTAGCACACTAGAGGCACCTGGGTGGCTCCGTGGTTGAGCATCTGCCTTTGGCTCAGGCCATGATCCCAGAGTCCTGGGATCAAGTCCTGAATCGGGCTCCACGCAGGAAGCCTGCTTCTTCTCCCTCTGCTTGTGTCTCTGCCTCTCTCTATGTGTCTCTCATGAATAAATAAATAAAATCTTTAAAAATAAATAAATAAAGCACAACTATAAGAAATTCTAAGGAATCTAAAAAAAAAAACTAAACTAGTATGTGAATTTAACAAGTTTGCAGTTTATGGAGTCAATATTTTAAAAATCAATTGTATTTCTATCAACCAGCAACAAATGTAAATGGAAACTTTTAAAATTATCATTTATAAAAACATCAAATCATAGGATTTTTAGGTATAAACCTAACAAAATATATGCATGGTCTGTACACAGAAAACTATAAAACATAACTAAAATCTTTTAAAGACATAAATTGAGAGATATCCTACACTGTGGATCAGAATACTCAATATTGTTAAGATGTCAATTCCCTCCAAAATAATTTATAGGTTCAATGAAATTCCAGTCAAAAATCCAAGCAGACACCTTTTAGAAACTGACAAGCTGATCCACAAAAGTATATAGAAATACAAAGGAACTGAAATAACCAAAATAATTTTGAAAAAAAGAATAAAGTTAATTTCAGGACTTACTATAAAGCTACAGTAAACAAGAAAGATTGATATTGGCATAAAGTTAAACATACAGATCAAAGGAACAGAATTAAAATTTTATAAACAGACTGTCATTTAAAGAGCCAATTGATTTTCAACAAATGTTCCAAGGCAAATCAGTGAGGTAAAGGAAATCTTTTCAACAAATGCTGCTGAAATAACTGAATATCCATATGCAAAAAAGAAAACTCTTTATGTTCTCCAATATGCAAAAATTAACTTGAAATGGATTGTAGAATCAAACATAGTTTTAACAGAAGCTAAAAGTATAAAATTTCCAGAAGAGGCCATATGAGAAAATCTTTGTGACCTTTGGTTAGTCAAAGTCTTTAAAATTGGATACAAAAAGCATAAAATATTTAAAAATAGAAAAATTGGATCTCATTAAAATTGAAAATGTTTGCCCTTCCAAAGACACTGTTAAGAAAGTGAAAAGGAGGGGATCCCTGAGAGGTTTAGCACCTGCCTTCAGCCTGGGGCGTGATCCTGGAGTCCGGGGATTGAGTCTCGCATTGGGCTCCCTGCATGGAGCCTGCTTCTCCCTCTGCCTGTGTCTCTGCCTCTTTGTCTCTCTCTCTCTCTCTCATCCTGTCTCTCATAAATAAATAAAATCTTAAAAAGAGAAAAGGCAAACCACAAACTATTATGTGAACAGATAGTAGCAAAACATATATCTAATGAAGGACTTTTACCCAAATTATATTTTTTAAAATGCTTTGAAATACATTAGGAAGAAAATAACAACAAAAGGAACAAAATTTTGCATAGACACTTTACCAAAGGAAATAATATGAATGGCAAAAAAGTCTCAACATCATTAGTCATCAGGGAAATGGAATTAAAACAATACTTGAGGGGCACCTGGGTGGCTTAATCAGTTAAGCATCCTACTCTTGGTTTGAGCTCAGGTTATGATCTCATGGGTCCTGAGATCTAGCCCCCCAAGGACCGGCTCTGCACTCAATGGGTAGTCTGCTTAAAAGTGTATCTCCCTCTGCACCTCCCCCTACTCTCTCTCTCCCTCTCCTCTCTCTCTCTCCCTCTTTCTCTCTCTCTCTCTCTCTCTCTAAAAATGAATAAACTTTAAAAATAAATAAATAAAACCATAATTGATTATACCACTGAGACTCTAGAACTCCTAAAATCAAAAAGAGTGATAACCCAAAGATTGGCAAGGACATCGGGCAACTGAAATGCTCACAAATTTGGATTTCTTAAAAAGTTAAGCATGCATGTGACCCAGCAACTAAGATTTTAAATATTTACTCAGGGCAGCCCTGGTGGCTCAGCGGTTTGGCGCCGCCTGCAGCCCAGGACGTGATCCTGGAGACCCGGGATGGAGTCCCAAGCCGGGCTCCCTGCATGGAGCCTGCTTCTCCCTCTGCCTGTGTCTCTGCCTCTCTCTCTGTCTCCCATAAATAAATAAAAATCATAAATAAATAAATATTTATGCAATAAAAGTGAAAATACATGCTTACATGAAAACTTGTGCTCATGTATTCATGGCAGATTTACTCATAATAGCTAAAAATAGTGGGAGAAAAACAAATATTCATCATATAGTAAATGGAATAAATATTTTGTGATGTACTTCGTGCAGTAGAATATTACTCAGCACTAAAAGAAATGACTACCAATAAACATGCATGAATGATTCTCTAAAGCACTTTGCTAAGTAACAAAAGTCAGACCAAAAAACAAAACAAACAAAAACATCTACATACTGTATGACCTCATTTACATAAAATTCTAGAAAAGGCGGAACTATAGTGTAAGAAAGCAAGGCAGTGGTTAATGGAGCCAAGGAATGGGGCAAGGGGAAGGATTGCAAATGACATAGAACTTTTTCAAGTGACAGAAAGGTTCAGTATCACGGTTATGATAGTTGCTACACAACTGTAGATATTTGTCAGATTCCATCAAATTGTGCATTTCATCCCATTAATTCTCTCCTAAAAATCTATTCTAAGGAGAAATCGTTGATATGTGGAAAAATAAGCCAAATCGTGTTTATTGCATTTTTAAAATAATGGGGTAATGTCCAATTGCAAGAAATTTAATATTTAATTTCCAAAATCGAAACCACTGCACTCTCCAACATTCAGACCATGATCATGTTACTTTATTTGAGATACTGAACCCACTTTCTTTGCTCATCATCATTTTGTCTCAGAAGATCCGTGATCCCTGACTGCCACTTTATCCCTCATCCCAGTACATCAGACAAGTAAATATATTGATATTTGAACTTCAGTTGTGGATTAAATTCAATTTTCCTTCTACAACAAGTCAAAGATGCACCTAGATAATTGCCTCAGCGTCCTTGAACTGCAAATCCAAGGACAATCTCCAGAGGTCCTCTGGAAATTCCACGATAGAAAACAACCTGCTGAAGGGAATGAGCACTTCTAAAAGGTATCCCCAGTGCCTGACATACAGAAGATGCTTAGTAGTATTTGTTAATTGTTTACTAGATATACTGAGAGTAAAAGCATGAGCAAAAGATTGTTTGGGCTGGTTATTGCCCTGACTTAATCTGGGAGGACTTCCTGAAAGAACTGGAATTCTCTGGATTAAAAGGAATGTCTACACCCTGCCTCCACCCTTGTTACTGTTATATTTGGAGTAATTCCAAAACAGAAATGTTTTCTGCTGGTCTCTAGGATGCTTTCCATCTCATCAGCTGGGATATCTATAGCCCAAACCTATTTCCAATGTTTTCTACCAAACTTTCCAGTAGTGCTGAGGAGGGCTGAGCAAATCAAGCAATGAGCAGTTTGGTCCAAATTCTCCCACTCTTTTTCAATATTTTGGATTCACTAAAACCCCAATCATATTCCTACCTGGCAGTTTTCTATGTTATTTTTCAAACCCAGTGGATTTTCAACAAAACTGAATCGCTGTTTCAAATCTGTTTGTGTTCTATTCCATCCTAACTCAACTTTGCCAGAACCATCCAGTATTTCTACTTAGAAGCCTCCAAAGTTTTATATAAGCCTAAGGAAAGGATAGCAGGGAATTACAATTTACACTTGACCAAACTAAGAGTTTAAAAACCAAATGTGAATAGAGACTGTAGTATAATAAAATCCAAATTATAAATTTTGATTTAGGGTGTAGAAAAATGAATGCATACCTAGGAGTGGGATATTGAGTCCAAAATCTGCTTTTATGGTTTGCTTGATTAAGGCAGGTCACTTAAACTTTCTGAGAAACCTCAGTTTCCCCCTTTATTGTCTAGGAGAACTTGTTTCTTTTATTTGGGTCACTAAGTTCCTTTCAACTCTAGTATTCTATGATTTTATAATGTTCTCTTACAGATGCTTAAGGGAGGCAGTCATTTGGCAAGATGCTTCCCCAGTTCCTGCCTTGTGTCATTGCTTGTCAGTGTGTGCAACAACTGTAAATAACCCAGGGGTTGCAAGAAAAGTACGTGTTGGATCAAGCTGATATGTCTGCTCTTTGCCTTTTGGAGAGGACAGAGGAGTTCCTATGGAACTCTAATCCTGACAAATAAAGTGACACATGTACTAATAAGTTCGCAATGTGCTACATAATCTTCTTTTGAGTTTCACTCAGAATATCAAAGGCTCTAAGAAGTTCCACACACAATAAATTGTGCTTTTGTTATTGGCTAGGAATGCTGAGCCCTTTATTTGTCTATAAAGATTCTCCATCTTTCCTGATCCCAAACTTCCTCTTCGACTTATACCCCCAGACCACTCCCACCAGTCAAAAATAATCTCTCCTCCGCTAAACTAGATCTTTATTTGCATCTGTCTCATAAACTTTTTAATTTGTTTTCTATATTATTGATATATATATAGATATGTCTTATCTTTCCTGATTGCCTGTACCTTGCTAGAGAACAGAGTCTTCATTCTTCAATTTTTTATCTACAATAGAAGACTTCGTACATGTGGTCTATCTATGCATATTTGGTTGAATGGATCAGTCTAGGAGCTATCATCTTCTAAATATACGTACCTTCAGTTGGCAAATAACAATGGAATCACAAATTCTCAAATAGTTAAAAGTTCTCAAAGTTGTAAAAATGACAATATTAACACTACAGGTATAAGCACCAAATGTTACTTCACTGATTCAATTACAGAAAAACTGGATATCATCACTCTTGCATCTTCAGATCTGGAAGTGTGCTTCCTAGTCATGCAATTTAAGGTACCTAAATTGACTTCAGAGGGAAATGTTGATTTCAGGGAATTCGTTATAAAAGGATTATATTATTATTTGTGAATAGCATTGTGTGGGTTTAATATTCAAAGAACTAAGATATTAAAGGCTTTGGTGTCATGTCTTATTTGTTAGAATAGTGATTGTGCTAGTTAATTTTACATTGTAATTATTTAAAAATTACCAAAGAAGAGGTAATAAATGATCAATTATGAATCAATTTTAGTTTCATAAAATATACCCAATATTAAAACCAGACTGACAGAATTAAGCAAATTTATGAAGGATGTGAGTATTGATCCCTAGGAGACAAATATGAATAAGATATAATCTCTATCCTTAATAGGTGTATCATATAGTAGGGTATCTCAACCTTGGCACTATTGACATTTTGGACCAAATAGTTCTTTGCTGTATGAGGCTGTCATTACTAAATATACCTGCTGAGAGACAAAACTGCCCCAGTGGGTAACTTTTGCCTTGCAGGAAGAGATACTTGGCTGAACAGGGTTTCAGAGTCATCTTCTGACCACCAATTTTCATTTTACCATGCTATTAGATATAGGAAATGTAGAAACCTTGGATAATTGTAGACCACATCTAAAAACCAACAATAAATGTTTGATATTAGTTCCTTCATCTGTAGAAGAATAGAATGAAAATAAAAATATTTGTACTTTCTGGGGCTTAAATACATCATAAATAATTCATTTATTGAATTCTTCTTTGCATACAGCAGCCAGCTAAGCATATTTAAGATAAAAGGGTCTGATATGGTTCCATGTGCAATAGAAATCTACTTGAACAACAGAAGTAATAGAATTAAACAAATGGCATCTTAGAGATGATCTACATATTCCTCTGTTTTGTTTTTTTGTTTTTTGTTTTTTTTTTCTTTTTTTTTTTTTCCTCTGTTTTTCATATGAGAAAACTAGATCCAGAAAAATAAAAAAGGTGATATGACTTAAGGACATCTGCCTAGTAAATGAACTTGGGCTAAAACATAAATGGCTCGATTCCAAGTCAATAACTTAGATAAATACCAAATATTAGCTAACTGCTAAATAATGTAAGACAGGTTACAAATTTGAAAGGTGAGCAGAGTAAAAGGAAACTGAATAAGGACTGGAATAGTCTGAAAAGGCAACAAAGAAGAGGAGGGACTCAAGGCAGGCCTTGAAGATCACAGGTGGCTTCAGGAAAGTGATTGGAATGGCTATGGTAGCTTTCCCACGGCCTTGGTGCCAAGCTGGGAATGACATGAGAGGAGATAGAGAGGCAAGAAAGCATCTTATATGAGCCAGGAACTGAGTTCATGAAGGGAAAGAATAAAAATAAGATTTGGGATAGTTTTCAAAATCATTCTGAGGAATCCCAGATTACCTTCTTTTCTGGATATTGTTTCCACTTTTGTTCTTCAATCTGCAAGTGCAAAATATCCTACTGGCTCACAGAGGGCCTTTGAGAGCAGCTTTGCTAGAGGTGAAAGATAACCACAAGTTTTCAGGCACTCTTGGAGCCGCTAGCCTCAAAAGCCATCATCTTTATGATTCAATTTATGAATTCAAAAAATTTTCACACACCAAAGTGCTAGGAACAAAAACAATCTTTGTGTTTCTAAAACTAAAAATTTCATCACTTCTTTCCCTTTAGTATTTGATCTTGAATATTAAATGGGCTTGATTCTTTTTGTCTTACACAAATTAAATTTTCCCTGTGTATCAAGGGATGAGTCTGGCATCAATGAATGGATTAAGTAAATCATAAGAAAAGTGAATCTGATTATATGGCTCAAAAATTGAATTAAATAAATAAATAAACCCAAAGCATGAAAATTTCATCAAAACCTGGAAAAGATCCATTGACAAGACTTCTTCAGGAAAGCAGATGGAAGTCAGCTCACTAATATTTGAGCTTCTTAGAAAGATTGCCTGGAAAAAAGAAAGAGAGAAGCCATACTTCATCATATCAGTCACTTTATTAAGAATGGAGGTGAGCCTTCCAATGTGTGTGCATACATATGTCTGGAGAGAGAGAGAGAGAACGAGATTGTGATGGAGGACTGGCATTGAATCCAGAAGGAAAAAATGAAAAAGGTAGTCAGCAAGTACAACTCTAATACAGTGTTTAATTAGAGTCAAGGTAAATAAAACAGTATTGTCTTTCTCTCACTCTCCCAGGCATTTCTCAGGCAAAAAACAACCCTGAGGCATTGAGTTGATTTTGCCCTCTGTTCAAGCCTTCTAAACAGATTTGCTTAGTACCAAATATGTATTCCTTTTCTCTCCTATAATCAAACTTCACTTGTATGAAAATGTTTAGAGAAGTAGAACACCAACTGGAGGAGACATCATGGTGTCTATTTCAGATATCATTCTCAACCCTATCTCCGAGTCCAGTGAAGGAGGCTGAAGTAGAAGCCAAAGGAAATGTTTTGAAAGGGACTCTATGAGACATGGGGACCTGCTAAGTAAGACACTGATGTTTTAGGTGACAAGGTATGGCTGGGGAAAAAAAAGCTGGAAAACAGGGCCTTCTCCACACCTCTGTGTGAAGCATCTCTTCAGTACAGTGAGAACTGTAGAAAGAACATGAGGAGACTGCACCCTGAATGGGACGATGCTTAGAAAAAGTACCAGCAGTTGGGACTCTGTTGGGACACATCCCTCAAGGAGCCTTTTCGTGTATTGAACACCTCGATAAAAATTTTTTTAACAGATCTCTATGCCAGCCATTCTTTTAGATGCTGAGGATTCCACAGTGAACAAGAAGCAAGGGCAGACAAATGCAATAAGAAAAATAGAACAGCACATGAGAAACTATTTATGAGCTCCAGAGACTCCCAGAAATAACTGGAGTAGAGTAGAGCTGGAAGGCTATAGTTGGAGGCTGGAACTAAGCAGATGAAGATGCAATTCAGTTAAATTTCGCTTAATAGTCTTACTGTGACCCCCGTTCATATATGCACACTGCTGTATACATGCATATATAAAGGCTGTAAGAAAATACCAATATAGTAACAGTGCTTATTATGGGCAGTAGGATTATGAATATTTTCATATAATTTAATATAATATTATCTATATTCAGATGTTATAAAGTAAATAGATGTTATTATTATAAACAGAAAAAATTTTTGATTAGGGAGGAGGTGGCATTACTTCATCATTACTTTGCTTTTGGTAGTATAATTCTCTAGGGGAAACTGATCTTGCTGTTTATTTAGAAGAAATGTGTTTCATGATAAACTTACCAAAACAATGGATTAAGATGAAATGTGTTTCTAAACAACATTATAGAAAGAAGAACTGACAAATTTCTCTGTTGATGGTTTATAATTAAATGTCTAATCTTTTTTTAAAGATTTTATTTATTTGACAGAGAAAAAGAGAGCACAAGCTGGAGGGGCAGTAGAGGGAGAGAGAAAAACAGACACTCCACTAAGCAGGGAGCCCGATGCGGGGCTCAACCCCAGGACCCTGGGATCATGATCTGAGCCAAAGGCAGATTCTTAACTGACTGAGCTACCCAGGTACCCCTTAAATGTTTATCTTAATGTATCTTTTACTCATTTCAACAAAGTAAATTTTTCCAGAACTGAAAAAAAAAGTGGGTAATTATCTCTCTTTAGGAACAATAATAAAAATCAGCTCTATAACTTCCTACAAGATCAATTCTACATCAATAAGTAGATAATTAATTGAACTCTCCAGACAATTCAAGAATTTAAATATCACACCTTTGTCTTGGTGTCTCTATAAAGAGATGCAATGGTTTTCATGTGTTCTATATCCTGTTATCATAAATGTGTACTTTCTACTTCATTTGTAAGGAGTTCCCTTTGAAACATTAGTCTTAAAAAGTTTAATGTTAACTCTGGGAAACAAACAAAGGGTTGCAGAAGGTTAGGCGGGTGGGAGGATGGGGCAACTGCATGACAGGCACTAAGGATGACACTTGATGGGATGAGCACTGGGTGTTATACTATATGTTGGCAAATTGAATTTAAATTAAAAAAAGTAAAAACCAAAAACAAAAAGACCCAAAAGTTTAATGTATGTCTAATGAAACCATGCACCTTAATGTTATCTATATTAATTGCTTCTCCTGGAGAGCTATAATTCAACCTAGTATATGATTCAGTTAGTATTCCTTTGTTTAAAAAAAGAAGCAACAAGAAATTGTATCTAGTTTCTCCCCCTGCAAACCTAATTGCAATTTAAAAAAATGGAAGGTTAATTTTCCTTAAAACAATGCACTTTATACCAACACAAGCCACATGACTTTGCCAGAGTTGGAGAAATGAGTAAGATACAGAGATATGTAGCAAGCCTGGAAAAGCCAGGCTTCGGTGGGGCATAAAAATGAGGGATCAGCGTCAGGACCACAAAAGTGGAAATTCCTGAAAGAAAGAGAGTGATGGCATTGATGTAACGTTGTCCCCAAATGGGTCACTCACTAATTACTGCTTGATGATGATGTTAGTGGCAAGTATGCACCTGTATCACTACTCCCAGAAAATAAACTATAAACACTGATCTGGTTGATTGAGACCTTCAATAGAATTTGTCCAAGACCTTCGAAGAATTTCCAAGGAGGTTTACTGTCCATAAAACATTCATAATTCCAATCAGTCCAAACACCAGGGCAAGCTCATTAGGCTTCAGAAGCCAGAATGGGTCCATCATAAAGGATGCTTCAGACATCCCAGCCAGGACACTCAAATTCATGGTATGTATGTGTACTGTGTCCTGGAAGTGCAGAAGTTAGGGTCTGTTTGTGCCCTTTTAGACCTGATTGTTTAAGAGGTAACCTTTGAAATGAAGAAGTTCCCCCTGTTTAGGTCAGGTTCATTGGAAATCTTGGATGCATTAGACCTTCCTTTAAGCCATGTTCCCTTCAGAGGCCATCTATAAGATTTCCTGGAAAATCTAAAAGAAGATTTCTAAAAGAAATCACAACTCTTCTAAAAGAAGAGTTGTGAGGGCCATCACAGATCGCAGCCAACCTATAGAAACGCTTGACAGCTGGGTCTTTCTACCACATTGAAAGTGTGGGAACTCTTCAGGCAATACTTTACTGTTCAGTCTCAGCCTGCCCTGGGAGCCAGGCAAAGCCAGTTGGAAGATATGAGATATTGGGGCAGCTCTCCTCTGCCTCATGGAGATAAACCAAGTTGGATTCTCAATATACCTCTAAGCCTCGCCAAATGAGCTGTTCTGCCTGAGTGACAGTCCAACAACCTTATTGTAAAAATGCATACACTTTTCCACATTATGAATGTCATACAGCTAAAAATGCAAGCCCTTCCATGATTGTCAAATCACACAAGAGGATGGGAATGGCATTCGTGTTGAATTACAATTCACCATCCCTGTGGTACTTGCCAGAGCTTTCTCATTGCTTCTACTTTTTTTCTCTTACAGGAGAAAAACAGATAAAATATGCTCTGAGTTTTTCCCACTTAAAAAAAGAAACACAGACGTAAGTAAATAGTACATCTTTATAGTTCTTCTCGTGCTTTGAAGGGAGAAAAACAAGTGGAAAAAGTATTAAATACATGAGTAGAGAAGGAGACTCCTTCCCCTTGAAGCTAGAATGTGGATGAAAGAAATAGTCATATATCAGAAAAAAAATTATTTTGACCCACGTTACCAAGCTAAATTCCAAGAATCATCTGGAAAATATGTTCTGAGGCAAATTAATCTGATGCTATTTTGTGGCATTCACCAGTTGGAGTTATTAAGATTTGGGTCATATTTCCTAGTCTACACTGCTGGGGCTTAGAAATTCCCTTATGGAAGCTCTCTTAGATAGGAAGGTAAATCTGTCTAAGAAAAGAGTGAGAATGAGGCAGGTGAACTCGATGCCAAAACTTAGGTCTGCCATTTACTAGCATTGTGTCCTTGGGCAGATGAATTAACCTCTCTGAGCTTTGGCCTCTTCATTCATAAATTGATGATAACAAACTTTGGTCTATAGGCCACCAGTTTTTGTAAACAAAGTTTGATCAGAACACAGCCACACCTATTCATTTACATAGTGCCGATGGCTGCTTTCTAGCTACAGGGACAGAGGCCTTGAGATAGAGACTGGGTGGTTTGTAAAGCTGATATTTGTTATCTTGCCCCTTCCAGAACAGAAAATCCAATCCCTGTAAAACTATAAAAAATATTATATGATAGCTTGCTTTTCTTTTCTTTTTTTCTTTTTTTTTAATGTAAAAAGAAATTGACTTTCAGAAAAGTGTAAATGAAAATCACCCAGCAAGGTAGTGATAGGGCTTTTCATCCCCTCTCCCACCCTATATTCCTTACTGTACTTATAGAATCTCAAATGAAGTCATTTTTCAGGAAGCATATTTAGCATCTTGTCTCATAATACATCTACTATTTTTTCAACTGATTGACTTTCAATTTAAATTTAACTTATTGGGCAGCCTGGGTGGCTCAGCGGTTTAGCGCTGCTTACAACCCAGGATGTGATCCTGGAGACCCAGGATCGAGTCCCACATCAGGCTCCCTGTGTGGAGCCTGCTTCTCCCTCTGCCTCTCTCTCTCTCTCTCTGTCTCTCATGAGTAAATAAATAAAATCTTGAAAAAAATAAATTTAACTTACTGAAACCAACTATTACTATTGACTGCTTTGAAAGTAATTAAAAGTTGTACATAGCTTAGTTCATCCCAAGAATCCTACCCCAAAATATTCTGGATACAAATTTGGCTCAGATATCCCTACTGTGTTTATTATCTCAGTCTGGGCTCAGTTTGCTTTGAAGTCAGTGAGAGCACAAAACATCCCCAGAGCAGGAGTGTGCCCAGCTAGAGCCCTAATATCTGAAAATAAGTTCAACAAAAGCCTCAGAGTCATCCAAGTCATCACTGAGTCAGTGGGTTAAAAACTGAGAAGCACAGACAAATTGGCAGTTAAAAATTAAAGTTTTCCAGAAAGACAGTTCAACTGAAAAAGCATTTTACTTCCACAACACCCTGGCTCACTTACTGATAAGCTACAAAGAGACATTTTTATAAAGTGAATTTGATGTGCAGCTCTGTTCTGTTCACTTCTACCCTCTGAAGTCCCTTGCTATTAAAATAAAAAGCAGAATTTGAACTAAAATTTTAAAGTGGGAAAAAATAATGCAAGTAACACGAGAGAAAAAGCAACTGAAGCAGGATTTCTGTGGGTTTGATCTCTGAGGTTGAAGAAAGCATCAGAACGCACACGAATGGTTCCTCCTAGGCCTTCATGTTTTCTGCCCTTCCACTGTGTAACCTTTATGAAACTACTTGGTTAAAAACAAGAATATTTTTAAAAATAGAATTACTTTCTCACCCAGATGCTTACTTGGTTTACTTGCAGAGATAAAAAGTGCTTCTCTGATCTCAAAATGAACTTCTAAGGTATACTCAAAGTCATACAGATGAGATAACTGAATTAAAAAATAATGCTTTAGGATTTGTGGTTGGTGAAAAATAGCAACTAGATTTGAACAATTGGAGGTTTTTGCTGTTATTTAGACTCTTCTACATTTCATTCAATTTAAGATAATTTATTTTCATCTTTCCTAAATGGCTCTGGGATTGAGAGCAAGTCTCAGACTTGAGGCAGAATTTTACAGTCAAGTTACAAAAGCCTGACAAATTCATAATGGGAAAGCTGATACCATCTTAACACAACAATGTGACTGGCACCACTATTACTGCAATCAAAATATTCAGTAAATAAATTGTTTGCCAGAAACAGACAAGAGAATATGAAATTGCCACATTGAAATAGAGCACATTTTCTGGTTATTCACTGGATTCTGACATCATAACCATTTTTGCACAACACGAGGAGACTTGAGGGAATATAGAAATTCAATCACCACATGCTTGAGAGATGTGGACACATGTGATGGCCAACTTGTCTCGCTTCCTCATTGAAAGCAACTGGAATCTTCCTATAATAAGAAACTTTCAATTCATAAGTATAAGTTCATCAAGAGGATTAAAAAAGAGGGGAAAAAATACTGAAGCCTGATCACATAAAGTAGGAAAAACAGCACAACAACCCAGCTGTCCAACCCAGGGCAGATATAAAATAAAACAAAATAGCTTAGATGCAGGTCTTGGTATGGTGTTCCTTCAGGATGGAATGGAACAGAAAAGAAATGAGAATACAAGAGCTGGTCCCTTAGAGTCACAGAGCTCCATCCCAGTTGGAGCGCCATAGTATTACACGTGTTCATGAACAGATGGGTCATATCTCAGTATTGGTGCAGAGTTTCCCCACTTTCTTATCCCTGATGGAATCTGATTACTTTCTATACTTTGGAAAGTAGATTGGACCTGCTACCACCAATAGAAAAGTTAACTCATGGACTTCCTTTCTGTTCTGTCTTTTTAAATTTTTTAAAAAGATTTTATTTATTTATTCATGAGAGACACAGAGAGAGAGAGAGAGGCAGAGACACAGGCAGAGGGAGAAGCAGGCTCCATGCAGGGGTCTCCAGGATCAGGCCCTGGGCTGAAGGCGGCACTAAACCGCTGAGCCACCCAGGCTGCCCTATCTTTTTAAATTTTGAGCTCCTCTGTTTTCTCAGCTTTTCCTAGGAGGATGCTTACATTTACTTTTCCTTATTGTCATCATCTGGATAGCTTATAATTAATTATATAGCAGTTTCCACTTTTTATACTCTTTCAAACACCCCACAGCCTCCCTTTGCAGTATTATTATTATTATTCCCAGTTTACTCAGGAAATGAAGCCAATATTAACACAGTCACTATTTATATACATGATCCATTTCCACCCCTATCCTGAGAAAAGGATTTATTGTGATTTCACATTTATAAGCATCATGCAGATGACTTTTCCATATAAGCAAAACTTCTTTTTGGACATCAAAACTTCATTTTAACTATTTTGTAGGAAATCCTTCTCAAAAGATTTATATATCACAAAGGATGGGAAAACCTGGATGGCTACATGCAAAAGAATGAAATGACCACTTTCTCATACCATACACGAAAATAACTAAAAATGGACTAAAAACCTAAATGTGAGACCTGAAACCATAAAATTCCTAGGAGAAAACATAAGCAGTAAAATATTTGGCATTGACCATGGCAACATTTTCCTAGATATTTCTCCTCAGGCAAGGGAAACAAAAGCAAAAACAAACTTTTAGGACTACACCAAAATAAAAAGCTTTTTGCACAGAAAAGGAGACCACCAGCAAAACAAAAAGACAACCTACCAAATGGAAGAAAATATTTGCAAATGATACATCTGATAAGGGGTTAATATCTAAGACATATAAAGAACGTACACAAACAACACCAAGAAATACAAATAATCCAACTAAAAAATGGACAGAGGACCTGAATAGACATTTTTCCAAATAAGAAATACAGATGACCAACAGACACATGAAAAGATGCTCAATATCACTCATCATCAGGGAAATACAAATCAAAATCACAATGAGATATCACCTTAAACCTAAGTGAAATCATATGGTGCTTTTCTCTTCTGGCTTATTTCACTTAACACCCTCTAGGTTCATCCATGTTGTCATAAATGGCAAGATCTGGCAAGATCTCATTTTTTATGGCTGAGTCATATTCCATTCTGTGTGTGTGTGTGCGTGCATGTGTGCACATGTGTGTATCACATCTTCTTTATCCATCCATTTCACTTATATGTAGAATTAAAAAAAAAAACAAAGTAGAAACTGACTCATAAATACAGAGAACAAACTGGTGGTTGCCAGAGGGGAAGAGAATGGGGGGAAGAGAATGGGCAAAATAGGTGACAGAGGGTGGAAGATACAGGTTTCCAGCTTTGGAATGAGTAAGTCATGGCAATACAAGGCACAGCATAATGAATATAGTCAGTGGCATTGTGATAGTGTTGTATGATGACAGATGGTAGCTACACTTATGGTGAGCATGGTATAGTGTATAGAGTCCTCAAATCACTATTTGTACACCTGAAACCAATATAACAGTGTGTCAACTATACTTCAATTCAAAATTTAAAAAAGCTTATATGTAACAAAGGATAGCAATGTAATTTAACTTTTTCTTGAAGACAAAATGTTGTCATAAAAATCTTGTCTTTTATAATGATGTATAGTATAGCTTTGTCGGGTTTTTTGAGTCTGGGAATTTCCTCCCTTCTATCAGGCTATCTGCTGTGGTTTCTTATTTTAGTGAGCCTACCTCTTACCGTACCATTTCTGTTTCAAACTCTCCAGAGTCATCTAAACCAATAATTAGATTACCATGTTTATTAAGAATTGTATGTTCGATAAGGTTCAAAGGATGATATAGAAGTTCATGTTAATGAGTTTGTTGCAGAAACTTTAAAAAAGCTATTACACTTTTCAAAGAAAGTCCTTTTTAACTTACTTTCCATTCAGGAAAACCTGAGGTTGCTAAAGTCTAAACTTTAGATAAGCCAGGTGTTTGTGAATTTTGATTTCCATTTTCATTCTCATCTACTCAATTTCTTACATTCTCCCATGAATTATACGCAAACAGGTCTCAAGGCAGAATAGTAATCTCCGAATAATGTGACTTTTTTTTGCCCAGTGTTATTGGTATAATCTTAAATCACAGAAATTTGAGCAATCTATCCAAGATCTCCAAATTACTCAGGAAGTAATTTGTTCAGGAAGAAAAAGAAACAAATGAACAAAAACATTATCAAAGTGGAGAACTGATGCAAAACATCATTTGCAAGCATTATTCAGTTTAAAGAGAAAAGTCCACTGGACTAGACACCAGGAATCCGGTTTTAATGCTAACTAGCTACATAAACTTAGCTAAGTCATTTTATCTATCTTGTCAAAATAGTCTGCTTTTGTTTTTAATTAATGGACATGATTGAACAGATATGATTTTTAAGGTCCCACTCAGCTCCCAGATATCCTGGCAAATTTTAAATATAATATGACTAGCACAAAATCTGTGAGAGCATGACATCTAGTGGCTTCTTCGTTTATATATATTCTGACTAACAATTCCAATGAAGTCACCACTGATGACTACAATCCCATACATTAAAATATTTACAGTTTTAAAACATAGAGGAGGGGGTACCTGGGTGGCTCAGTGGTTGAGCGTCTGCTTTCACCTCAAGTCTGTGATCCCAAGATCCTGGGATCGAGTCCCACATAGGCTCCCCAGGGGGAGCCTACTTTTCCCTCTGCCTATGTCTCTGTCTCTCTCTCTGTGTCTCTCATGAATATATAAATAAAACCTTTTTAAAAAAATAGAGGAATCTAGACCATCATCTAGTTCAACCCACTCCCTTTATACTTATGTCAACTGAGAACCAAAACAGTCATGTCCTTGCTTAAAGACACACAGCTAGAGGTTACCCAAGTCTACTGAGTCTAAATCTGGTGTATTTGTTTGGTTTTTACATTTTTAATTTCCCCACAAAAGCCAAAATAAATAAACAAATAAAAGGCAAGAAATAATGCCAGAAAAGACCAAGGAGGATTTTATTCCTTTGTGCAAGATTATTATCTGTTGACGGTTAACATACTGTTTTCTAATGTTTATTTAGATGTTTAACTAACCCCATTAGTCATGAGGTTCATGAGGCTAGGAACCCCAGGTGTCACTCATTTCTGCAGCCCCAGCACTAGAGTTATACTGAACCTATTACTCAGACTCCAATCTATCCATTATCTTTCTACCTACCTTTCATTCAAGGTTTAATAACATACTGTCAATGCATCCTTTTTAGAATTCAGCGAGGAGTGTGCAATCCTATAAGATATGAATGTAACTGTGTATTTTTAAAATGCAACTGTGTATTTTATGTGTGCCCAAAAATAAGACAAATTTATTGAACTATTTTCTTCCCAACTTTCTGTTCGAAAACTATCTATCTCAGGATGCCTGGGTAGCTCAGCTGTTAAGCGTCTTCCTTTGGCTCAAGGCGTAATCGAGTCTCACATCGGGCTTCCTGCATGGAGCCTGCTTCTCCCTCTGCCTATATCTCTGCCTCCCTCACCCACCGTCTCTTTGTCTTTCATGAATAAATAAATCTTAAAAAAAAAAAAAAAGAAAGAAAGAAAGAAAAAGTATCTTCATTCTGCATCACTTAGGTGGGACTGACCCAATCTTTCTCAGTGCCAAAAGTTCATGATGAAGGGCAGGCCAGTCCCTGCTGTCTTTCCCCTAGCCAAAGTTATTGGGTTGGAGACTTTTTTGCTAAAGGCAACGGGAAAAATGCCTCCTCTTCATCTGGAATCTTGAGATGATATAGACTTGAAATAGCGAGTGGCCGTTTTTCCAACCACATGGAAGAAACTCCTCTAAAATTGTAGCTAGCACATGAAGGAAAGTAGAGATAGAGACTGGCCTGACAATATCAAAGATCCTGAATCTGGCCATTGGTTTTCTTTTTACTTCGAACGTTCTTGAGTGGGTTTCTGTTTCTTGAAAGCAAGTGCTGATAATACTAAGATAAATGACTCCAAAAGCAATTTTTTTTTTTCCAAAAGCAATTTTTGAGGACAATTCTTTCAAATTTAATTTCTGTTTCCATGTAAGACGAGGCAACAGGATCCACTCAGCATGAAAATAGAAAGCCATATCCTAGATATGAAATATAAATTATCTCTTCCTCCAAATGCCTATAGAATGCATTATCTGATTCCACAATTAAATATTTATTGATAGCCTCTATGTTGAGATATTTTATTTCTTTAAGCATATTGCAGACTCCCAAAAGGTACAAATCACAGAATAGCTTAGAGCAAAGCAAGCACTTAATAAATATTTCTTAATGAGTGTAAGGTCTAAATTGTGTGTAACTATTCAGTTATATGTAACACCCTCAGAAAATATTTTATGATAATTATTTCAAATGAAGAAAAAAGAATTTCCTAATTAAACAAAACTTTCAGTAAAGGAGAGACTTATTATATAATTTACAGAATTGTCTCCTAAGTGGCTGGTGTCATGTGGCCCTGACTGCTAGTTTCCCACTAAAATCTGTTCTTCCCAACAATGACAGAAATTAAGCTAGGTACATGACTATCCAGGTAGAGACTGGATTCCCCAGTCTCTAGGAGCTATGCAACTAAGATGGACCAATGGGATGTGAATTGAAGTGATGATGTGTCACTTCTGGGTCTGGGCCTTAACAAATTTGGCTTGGGGACGCCTGGGTGACTCAGGGGTTGAAAGTCTGCCTTTGGCTCAGGGTGTGATCCTGGGTCCAGGGATCAAGTCCCACATCAGGCTCCCTGTGAGGAGCCTGCTTCTCCGTCTATGTCTCTGCCTCTCTCTCTCTCTCTCTCTCTCTCTCTCTCTCTGTGTCTTGTGAATAAATAAAATCTTTAAAAAACAAGCAAACAAATTTAGCTTGAACAATTTCGTTATCTGTTTCCTTTTTTTTTTTTTTTTGTACATTACAATACACGAGTGCCAGCAAACCAAGTGCAACCAGGCAGATGAGAACAACACTCTAAGTCAGGGGCCAGTAAACTATAGCCCACAGACCAGTCACTTGCTTTCTTTGTAAATAAAATATTGGAATACAGCTATCCTATTTGTTTACATAGTGTTTATAGCTGCTTTTGCACTACAATGACAGAGTTGACTGAGTATTTGCAACAAACACTATATTTGTCTGCAAGCCTACAATATTTACTATCTGGCTCTTTCAGATAAAGTTGCCAGACATAGGGATTCACTATGGCTAGAAGAAAGCATGAATGTACCACCATGTTCCTTTTGGCTCCAGGCAAGTTGGACCAACAGAGTGTTCCACTTTAATTAACCCTCCAAACTGAGAAGAACTTAGCTAACTATATATGTCCTCTAACTAGCTCAGCAACTCAGATTGAAGTCTCAAAATCAACCCTGTCAAGTCAGTTCTTGGGAAGATAATTAAAGATTATCCAAAAAGTCAATGGGAAGATGTAATAGTTAATTTTCTGTGTCATCTTTAGTAGGCCAGAGGATGCCTGGATATTGGTAAAACATTTTGGGGGGATATGTCTATGTTTCTAAGTAAGGAAAACATTTGAATAAGTAGACTGAATAAAGCAGATTACCCTCCCCAATTCCAGTGGGCCTCATCTAATCAATTGGAGCCCCGAATAGAACAAAAAAGTTGAGTTAGAGGGAACTACAACGTACCCTTTGGAGATGGGTCCAGAACCTCCAAAGAGCTATTCAAATATTCTTAGGAGGCAAGGGGCATATGATTTCTTGTCTGCATCAAACTTGAGCTCTTATTTTTAAAGAACATTGATTCCTCTAAGGCAAAATTAAGCAGAAAACTAAAAGAGCAAACAGAAGTAAAAAAATCAGTGCCCAAGCTGTGTCTCTAGACCAGTGTCTCTAAGCCCTGGGTGGCAAAGCACGAGGTATTGAACACTCCCCACTCTGCCCCGCAAGAGTGCTGGGGGAGCTACTTTTTAAAACCTGGCAGTCAGCTTTACTCTAAGCTTCATGTATTATCAGGATCCTGGCAAGAATAGCTGGCATTTATAAACTAAGTAATCTGAAGAAAAATTAATAAATGGACTATTTCCAAAGGTATGGGCATGATACAGGGAAAACACAGGATATAGTGTATTACTTTGAACTAATAATATCGCCCTTACTCCTGAAATGTTATTGGGAAGGAGCATCTCATGAACCACTGGATTCAGAGAGCTACTTAGGAAAGACAGTCTAATGAGGGCTATGACATTTAATCAAGGGATGCAGCCAGGCCATGAAGACCCTAAAAGGAAAGTAGTTGAGGAATAAATATAGCCATCTCACCTCCCCTCACTCCTTCTGATTGAATGCCGGTACTTCGTATTGACTAAATCCAATGGGTATTGAGAAAGAAAGAGGATTATTTGATGAAAGTCATTGTCTGAATCCATTCAGGATGCTATAACAGAATACCATAGACTAGGTGGCTCATAAACAATAAGAATTTATTTCTCATAGTCTGAAGGCAGTCCAAGATCAAGGCATCAGCAGATTTGGGCTCTGGTGAGAGCCACTTCCTGGTTCATAGATGTCTTCATGTTGCAACCTCACATGGTGGAAGGGGTGAGGGGGCTCTCTGCAGTCTCCTTTATGAGGGCACTATCTTAGTTTGTTCACATTGCTGTTACAAAATGCCGTGGACTATGTGGCATATAAACAACAGAAACTGACTCACAGTTCTGGAGGTTGGGAAGTCCAAGATCAAGGCACCAGCAGATTTTGTGTCTGGTGAGAGCTGTTTCCTGGTTCATAGATGGCCATCTTCATGCTGCATCATCACATGGTAGAAGGGGTGAAGGAGCTCTCTGCAGTCTCCTTTATAAGGTCACTGATCCCATTCATGAGGCCCTCACTCTCAATATTTAGCACTTCCCAAAGGGTTCACTTTCTAATGTCATCATATTGGTGGTTAGGATTTCAACAAATAATTGTTGGAGAGACACAAATATTCAGTCTATTAAAGTCCGTCTCCAACTTAGACCCAGGGAAAGAGTGGGGAGTAGATCTGGAGGAAAAAATGGAAACTACAACAGGTTCCATCCATTGTGATCCTCAGCATGCATCCTTAATTCAAATGAAAAATTCATGTCATCAGCATATAAACCATTTAATTCTGATTGTTACCCATTCATTCATGTTCCCACCTGAAAACTAAATGTTAGCTAGCATTATTATTCTTCATATAATGAAGAGGGATAGAAATAATAAGAAAAAGAAACAGATAAAATATATATAGTACAGCACTTCTATAGTTGTTAACTAGCCTAAAGCTGGTAGTCATGGCTATCTGCTTTCTCCACTCATTTCAAAGTCCTTTTACCGCCTGATCACATGTCAGCTGGATTCTTTAGTTGGTAGGGAAATCCAAATATTTTATTTCCAGGGTGTACTAGTCTTTGCCGACCTTGTCTTTACTGGATTGCCACAGTTTTACATCAAACAGGACTATTTGTCATAGGAATGTTATAAGGTACTCTAGTGACTCTCTGGGTTCTAAACATAATCTTCCTTGCATTCACTGTAGAGTGGAAACCCAATTTCCCACTGATTAACAGAATTAGGCATCCTGGCTAGTACAGTCACATGAAAGGTGGAGAGGAGGTGAGGAAGTAAAGCTAGATCCCAAATAAAAGGACCACATCCCTCTGTCTCTACTCCATACCACTATGATCCACTCTCTATTGCACAGAATGACATTCCTAAAGCAAATCTGATAGATCACATCCCTCTTACAGTTCTTCATCGTTCCTGGAAAAGAGCCTATGCTCTTTATATCTTGGCCATTATCTCTAAATTCTGGCTTTCTGTCCAAGAGAGGCAGAATTCTTTTATCACCCTCCCATTTCCACATGCCCCCTTATAGACACAGGCCTGTAAACGTCTTTCAGTTTTGTTTTATTGTTTTCCACATGCTGAGGTTATTCTTCACTTGCAAGATTGTCATTCAGCAAAGAAAAGTTAGATCATCCCATTTACATATACATAAAAAGAAAACAGGTAACATAACCTATTTATCCTTAAAAACCTTTCTGGAACAACTAACTAATAAATAGACAGTAAACACATGCTATATATTAATCCCTTGGAAAAGGTGCAACAATGAATACAGTGGTGTAAAATAACATTTGTGTCTTCAGTTAGCCTTATAAATAATATGGAGACAATATTCTTAGACATTAAAATAAAAATTAAAAATGATAAAAGATACAAACACTAAGATCAAAGTAACAACAGAAGTTCCTTCATATGCTTTCATATGACCATCTATGATTGCCAGGAAATAACCTAAGGTGGGGGTAATGCAGTTTGTAAGCAGAAGAAATACAAATTTTGGAGACAAATAGACCTGTGGTCCACTCCTAATCCTTTTCCTAACTGTAAAACGACCAAACCACTTAACCTTCCTAAATCTGTTTCCTCAATGATGAGGTATCATGCAGCATGATCATAGGATTAAATGAGTTGCTCAAAAGGAATTGCTGTTATTAAGATAAGATTTCCACCTGGAACACAGATATTTAAATGAGAGGCACCTAGACTGGAATCCTGTTAAAAAGAAAACCACAGTCCCAAGATGGAGTCACTCATGCTATGCCAAATCACCAAACCAGGGCTTCATACCTAATCTAATTTCAGTTTCAACCTCTTTCAGAAATGTAGTTTTAACAGACCAGGAATTTTCTGGTCACCAATGAGGTCATCTTCCAGGCGCCCCTCTCCATTCCCCAAAAGAAGTTGAAGTAATCAAAAAAAAAAAAAAAAAAAAGAAGAAGAAGTTAAGGTAATCTGTATGATTAGACCCCCTGCCCACTCCCCTAATGATTTCTTGTCCTACCCTCCTTCCTAAAAAACCTTTTCCATTCTTAACTACTCCTCTCCAACCTCTCTTCTATTTGCTGGGTGGGATGATGCCAGATTCATGAATAGCTTTAAAAAGCCTATTAGATCTTCAAATGTACTCAATCGGATTTTTGTTTTTTAACACCCCTGAGTTGTAAATGACCATTCTGCAGACAGAGGGCCCCTGACTGGTGAGGAACTGAAGAGAAGAATCCCATCTCTATCCATCTTGGAGGAAGAAAAATCTCTGGAAAGAAAAGTGGCTTCTAGCATCTTAAGAAGAATGGGAGGTACATTGAGTCCTATGGGCCGCACAGAAAAGGGTGAGGTGAGAAACTGAAAATGTGTCTCTTAATTGCTAGGAGGCATATTAAGGTCTCCAACATTTGATGGATTTCCAAGAGAATTGTATACCTGATATATGCTCTAGACATAAATGGTAACTATGGGTTTGCTAGGGTCTTATGCTGGGTATTGAGAGATGGCAAGATTTAGGTGGATCTGAAGGATAAGTATGTGAACAAGTGAGCAAAGGCCAGGACACAGAAAAACAGTATGTCAGTTTTCCTGGGGTACATCTATTTCACTGGAAGCTATGAGTGCAGAGAAGAAAGATAAACTGGGAAGTGATTAGGATCCAAGCTGTGAAAATCTTTTAATGATAGGATCAAAACAACCATTGCTCTAGGCAATGAAAGACCATCATAAGGTCGTCAGCAGAGAAGAGAGAGGACAAAAGTGAAGATTAATTCCGGGGGATTTTTCTGTATAGCTTCTAAAGAACCTAGAATAAGCCTGAGAGGGTAATTAACCAGAACATTCATTTCCCCAAACATAATGAACTTTTATAGCCCTTTAGAGTTTTCAAAGTACTTTTCATACATCTACTTTTATTTTACTTTCCCAGCAAGTTCCAGAATCATGTGTTAATCTCATTTTACAGCTAAAGAACGCAAATATATCACACAAGGTCCAAACAGGAAACAGATGGCAAACTCGAATTAGAGTAATTTAAAGTGTTTATTTACAACAGGTCATAAAAGGATAGTGGAGGTGTAGAGTACCTGGGGCCAGGAATAGTGGGAAATCTGTAACCACTCGTAGGCCAGGAGCGGTGAGGAAAGCCAGCCGTACTGGAACCTACAAGGAAAGAATTGTGTAGAAAGGATTGCCATGAGATGAGCAGTGCCTTTGGCAGTGAAACATCAGCAGGCCAAAGCAACCTCCTCTGAAGGAAGTGTCAGGGGAACAAAAACCATGATTTTGTTTTCTGCCTCCTGTTAAGGGTCCCATTGGCTGGACGCCACTAGAAGGTAATGACCCAGGAGTCTGTTGATGCAGGCCATAGCTTTTCCCCTTCAACATCTTCTCACATCTTTCCTCCACATGAAAAGTTTATATCCCTAACACGAAAGACACATGAAATCCCTTATGATTATGATTGTGTGTCATCATGGAGTGGTATTGATTCAATAATATCCCCTCATGATACTTAAAGTGTTAGCTACTTCTGGTGTTCTTCACATGTGACAGGAGAAAAGTTGGGATGGGGGGAGAAAGAAGTGATGTGAAACATAATTACTACAATCCATAGTTCTTTCTGATCATGAGGTTAAGTCAGTAACCATAGCACCAGGACAATCGTCATGGGTGTACATCCCCTGTGGCCACATGGAACCCTAAACTTAGAAGGGTCCTGGACTTAGTCAACACTCTCCTGTTGATATACTGAAGCTCCTAATAATATTTGAGCAAGGGGCCCACATATTTATTTTGCCTTGGGTTCTGCAAATTATGTAGCCAATCCTGCATAGCTTCCTTTTTTGGTAAAGATTTATTTATTTATTCATGAGAGACACAGAGAAAGAGAGAGGCAGAGATACAGGCAGAGAGAGAAGCAGGCTCCTCGCAGGGAGCCCAATATGGGACTCGATCCTGGATCCTGGGATCACGTCCTGAGCCAAAGGCAGAAACTCAACCGCTGAGCCACTCAGGCAACCCAATAGCTTCCTTTTTCTAGCATCTATTCAAGTTACCTTAGCCTTTGTCAGAATTTGACCCAAACCTTCCTTCCTTGTCTTTATTGGGTTTTCCATTAGATAACACAGTACTTAAAAAACGGCTTGTTAATATTCTGGGTTCCTGACAAAATCCTCCTTTATATAGCAGAAACCCATTTGGCCTTCACTAATTAGGATCAATTATTCTGGCCAGAACAGCAACTTCCAATTCTGCTTGTGGGTATAGCAGCCTGTGTAGCCCCAAAAGGTCAGGGGGCAGTCCTAACCAATTCATTTGAATCATGACTGTACCCGCTTAGGGACTAGGATCTTCAAAATTATCTAGCCCAAAGTTATAAGTACCAGAAACAGAAATTCTTCAGATGAGTTATTGAGGGTTAATAATGAGAAAGATATCTCCTTCATCCCTGAATTCATGAATTCTGGCCATAGAATTAAAAGTCCCATATATTGGCAAAAGTTTAGGGCATATACCCAATGGTATATTTGTAAATGTTTAACAACCAGCTCTCTGAGAAAACAATAAGCCCTGATTTGTAAGCTTTGCCAGTTTCTCAGGTATAAATATTCCCACCATGGCTAATTTCAAGCTACTAACATCTGAACTCTGTTTTAGGAACAGATATGCAGTATATAGTATTTAACATACTGATAAAATAGACAAAAATGAGCTCAAGAACATAGATAATACTTTATGTAGTAAAATAATTAGGAAGTGGGAAGTTTTGAATATTTATTACCTCTTAAATACAATATTTAGCTTTAGATTATAGAACCATAAATTAAGTATATATGTATTATATATATACACCATTTATATATGTGTATACATGGCAAATATGTAAAGTTATTTCAGAATAAAAGTTTCTATACTTTGTATTTTAAAATCATTCTATATTTACAGGAGAATTGCAAAAAGAATACAGAGTTCCCATGTGCCCTTCACCCAGATTCTTCTAATATTTTATCTTACATGACTATGGTACATTTATGAAAGCTAAGAAATGAACACTAATGCAATATACAAACTAAATTGCAGACTTCATTTGAATTTCATCAGTTTTTCCACTAATACCCTTTTTCTGTACCCAAATCCAATAATCCAATTCAGAATACCACATCGCATTTAATATAATTTAATTTTTAACCACAGCTATGCTTAACAACTGACCTGCAAAATTTCTGAACGGTTTTGCAACTGTTTATATTGTGACCAGGAGCAGATTTTTTTACATTAGTTATAGCTGGCATTTAACTGGAGCAAGCCAGGCACCTGTCCTTATAAGCAGGCTGTATGGGCCTCAAAGAATGGCTATGTCAGTTTTTCCTCACACTGAACACTGGGCTTGGATATTCTATTAGGTATTACAAAACAAAACAAAACAATATTTGTTCTTTCACAGTATTTTTCAGCCAATGTACAAGATGATAAAGTACAAAGGCAACTAATATGTATGGGCTATGGAGTAGTCCTGTGTGATAGTACTAGTACTAGTTTAAGTATGAGGTCTAGGTATCCAGAGATAGATCAACTGCCCTAAAATCTATGCCTGTTTCCATGGTTTTGGAACTGTTTTTAAAGGTAAAGATAAAAGTAAAGGTAAAGGTTAAAAAAAAAAAAAAAAAAAAACTTTAAAAAAATTTTGTGCTTTGTCCAGAGGTTTCACAAGTAGGTTCTTGAGAGTTAAGAAAATTAAAGAATAAATAAATAAATAAAGATTGGTGTTATTGACAACAATAAAAAAAAGAACATGGGCCTTTTATCATAAAGAGAATATGCTCTCTGGGGTACTTGAAGTAGAGAAGAAATTCAATTAAATTATTGTAAACCTAGAGGTTTATAATACAACCCAAAAGTAATTAAAATTTTAAAAAGATAAAAGAAGGCTGGTTGATTATGCTGGGAAAGACAGATGTTCCCTCAAAAATTATTATATTAGAAGAAAGAAAGAAGTGGCATCTTTAAGGAAAGGATAAATACGTATAAAATGGAGTAACTTCTAAATGTAGTAGAGGAGTAAGGTATTCTTCAAAAAAGTAGTAGAAAGCAGGGGTATGTTCAATGTTATTAGATCAGAACAATAACTAAGAGATCCAATGAAATCCAACCTAACAGAAGATGGAAAGCAAGGTCTCTAGACAAACCAGAATAACTCACTTATAAGAAACCAGGATTCAAATACCATAGAAAATACCCTCTTTAAAGTATAGATAGACTCTCTATTTTGGAACTATCTACCAAAGGCTGACACTGTCATGCAAGGTGCCCTAAAGACATTTGAGTTTCAGGTTGACAGTTATTATATCTGTGCCCTGAGTAAACAGCATCTTCTAAAATTGCATCAGCATTATCTTCCGTGCTATTGCCTATATAGATGTATTTTGTATGGTATGAATGTGTGAATGTGTGTGATGATTGGTATCATTTCTAATGATATTCACAATTTTAATATTTTTTTTAGATTAACTGTAAAGAAATCAGAAGAAAAAACCCACATCAGTAAGGACCACATGTCTGATAGCTCTAAATATTTTAGACTAAAACATTAACCAAGGAAAATGTTATTTGGAAAACATTACGTCAATCCAAGTATGATTGGTGGGCAATTTATCATAATGAACACCTTGTAAGTGTAGCGTCACATTTCCAAAGTACATTCACGAAACAATTTGTTAGATACTGTCAGAAGTTCAGCATCCCTACCTCCCCTTCCAACAAAAACTCCCACAAAAAACTCCGTTTTAAGAGAAATAGCTCTCAAATTTTTTATAGTGAAAATATTACCAAATGAATCCCAAACACATTTTGCCTTAGAGATATTATTCATAGCACCTGTCATGGTCAGCATCCTCCCCCCTTTTTAAAAAAGATTTTATTTATTTATTTATTCATGAGAGACACAGAGAGAAAGGCAGAGAAAGAAGCAGGCTCCCTGCAAGGAGCCTGATGTGGGATTTGATCCCGGACCCTGGGATCAGGTCCTGAGCCAAAGGAAGATGCTCAACCACTGAACCACCCATGCGTCCCAGTGAGCATCCCCTCCTAAAGATGCCCACACTCCATAATGAGGAAAGCAGCCATCAGATGCTTTGTGTGATGGCTAAACCATATGACCAGCCCCACAGCCACTGCTAAGCCATCAGATGCTTAGTGTGATGGCTAAACCATATGACCAGCCCCACAGCCACTGCTGAGTAGGCTAGGGGAGATACCTGACCTTCAGGAACAACCAATCAATTCGTAAGCTAGCCTGTGGCCTATGATTATACAGTCTAGTAATTAGCCCTAACTCTCATTCTCCTTGGAAATTTGAACCATGACATATAAAGTAAATTGGTCAGCTGGTAATAGGAGGAGGAGCAGCAAGAGACAAGAGTAACTGAATCATGTTAATAGTGGAGTATTAGAGCTCAAGTCACACCTTCTTGTCACTATAGTTAACTATCAAGCTACAGTCCCTGCCCCCTCCGGGGAGGCCCAATTATTCATTTTTTTCCTGCAGTCAACGTGGCCTGGCTATATAGATGAGATTTCTATTTCCCCTTCTACTTCATGTAGTTTTATTTTTTATTTTTTTAAAAGATTCATTCATTTTAGAGAGAGAGAGAACAAGCATGAGAGAGACCATGAGTTCGGGGGAGGGCCAGAGGGAGAGAATCTTCAAGCAGAATCCCTGCTGAGAACGGAGCCCCAAATAGGGTTCCATCTCACAATCCATCAGATTCTGAGAGCCAAAACCAAGAGTGCCACACTCAACTGACTGAGCCACACAGGCGCCCCTACTTCATGAAGTTTTAGAATAAATTCCTTATTTGTCAAAAATCACCAAATGACTCTGTTTCTTGCAACTAAAAGTGCACCTTTCCCCATTCTCCCTGTAATCAGATTCATACATAACTGGTCATTTCCCAGTGGTGTGTTTTCCTGAGATGTACTACAACCAAAGCAGAACTTTCTATGCATATTTTCCATTGTTGCATACTCATCTTTTTTTAAAAAATGTTTTTACATGAGTGATTTAAAAATTATTATAGATAATATTGAATCTTCTCTACTTCATATTTTTAAAAAGTTGATTATATGCAATCATCTATTTGTAAAATTATTTGTTGTATAGTTCATAAATAATTTTGTTTCACTTCTGAAGGCAGAGCTGTTGAGAGTTACTGTCATAAAAAGTGTATAGGTTAGAGGGCATCAATTATAACACTGGAAGTCAATCAACAGTCTTGTTAGTAAACAGACAAAAGTTGAAAAACAACATATTGTGCTCTGAATCTGGGATCTGTTGGAAGCTCTCATTATCTTTGCTCAACTCTAAATGCACGTATGATGAGGAAAAAAAACCTGATCCTAACATTAGAAGGCACTGTGCCATTGGAATATCTCCCTGAGAGGTTTCCACACTAGCAGCTAATTTTTATAGCTTCTCCTACATTCCCATAGCATATTCAATCTCCCAGAAAAGATTTCTGCATTTTCTTTCTTAGACCAGGACTGGTTCTGAGGTTGAATGAGAATAAGGGGTTAAGAAAAGCTGCTACAGGCCAAGTTGCATAGCAGTAAAAGGAGCCTGCAATTGTTAGCCTATACTGTTCTTCGTCTAGCAAATTCAATAATTTCGATCTTTCTGGTCCTCATTATCCTCATTTAAAATTAGGATACAATTCAGGCACACATATACAATGAACATAATTAAATCATTTTACATTGGAAAGTAAGACTAGATCTTGTTAATTCTCATTCTAATTTAAATACGTCAGATTGGTCTACTTAAGCCTATTAAAATTGTGCATAACTGCTGGAACTTCTTAAGAACACCCAACGAGTAGTAATAGTGATCTACTCTTAATATAAACCTTCCATCCTTCCACATACAGTAATTTCGGGAGTTTGGCTTCTTTCTTTGACAGTACAAATTAAGTAATTTTTCAAATAAAATTTGTCTCAACACTTAATGCCCTCACATTTACTGAACAACTGTGTTCCAGGCTTACATCTAGTAGGTGCTGGCAAAGGATATACAAGTTGTGCTTTCGTTTTCAAAGGAGGAGACAATAACCTTTTGAAATTGTGAAAGTGATTGGCTAGGTGCTGAGAGCTACATGAAGCTACCTGCAGATAAACAGGGAGATGTGCTCCATCCAGTAAGGGTGGTCAAGAAATGGTTCCTCTAAGAAAATGATTCTTGAGATCTGACAAATAAGGAGGGGCTCATATGGGCAAAAAGTGTGCGGGGGAGGGGGGCAGACAGAGATGAAGATGGGGAGAGCCATCCCAGTGATGACATTTTGCAATATAGGTGAGGTCCGGAGCCTACAAGCAAGGAAGAATTATTGAGCCATCTTTGGTGCAAAATGATGGTTTTATTAAAGCGCGGGGCCAGGTTCCCTTGGGCAGAAGAGCGGCTGCCTCCCCTCCCTCACCCCCCACCCCCCGCCAGGGAAAGGTGGCTGATTATATACACCCAGGAGGTGGGGGAAGTAAGCAAAAGGGAGATTTCAAAAGGATTTTCCTATGCTAAGGAGGGCCTACAAGATACCGGAGGCCTTGCCTTCGTCAAGTTAGAGATTGTTTTTCCCTCCAGCAAGGTATTTACGTTAAGACAACTGGAAGCTTCCTGAAGAATGTCACACAGATCCCACCCTGGGGAGGGATTGTTTGTGGGAGATCAGCTGTGCTTTGTCCTCAGCTGGCCCTGCTCCCTCATCATTTGCACGTACCAAAAAAAAAAAAAAAAAAAAAAAATTGTGGGAGAGCACCTAAGGGAAAAAAGTTTACTACGGTTCCAGTTTAATGTGTAGTGAAGGGGCGAGAAAACGGAGCAATCAGGAGCCTTCAAAGCCCTAATTGTTTATTCTAAGAGTAAGGGAAAGCCTCTTAAGAGTTTTGAGCAGAATGTTGCCGTGATCACAGGTGCATTTGAAAAAGGCCATCCTGGTGCCTTTTGAAAACCGAGATGCTGGGTTCCTTGATGTTTGTGTTAGGAGGACACGGAAGGTGGCGGGTTGTCGGGGGCTGACGCTGAGTTGAGTGAAATCCGTTCAGTTCGGGGATGAAGTACCTCAGCTGTGAAGGAGCTCACCGCACTTCCGGTTTCAAGTCAGCAATTGTTTTGGAACCGGCTGGGAAAAAAAGGAGAATAGGCCCGTCCGAGCCCAAGCACGGAGGCTTCCGCGTGAGATGCGTGGAGCCAGCGCGCGCGTTTCCGTAAGCAAGAGCCTCACTGCACTTCCACGGGCCCCCGGACGTGCTCTCCGAGGCGTCCCAGGTTAGAGGCGGCAGCTCGCACCGAGGAAAGGCGCCCGTCCCGGCGTCACCCAGGCCCGGGGCTCGGGGAGCCCGCACTGCCACGAGGAGGGCCCCAGATCCCTGCAGAGGCCCCAGAACTCGGCCGTCACGCCAGGCCCGGCGGAGCCGAAGCCGCAGGACGCTCCGGGCTCCACGCCGGGGTCCGTGCAGTGACCGGGACGCCATTCATGTCCCCGGAAGCTTCCCAGGGGCTCGGAGCAAGCCCCGCCCAGGCGCTACGGTGGCTGCAAAGGTCCCTGACTCACGGCGTGGACGAAGGCGCACGCGCATTGAGGACTTCTAGGCTCAGGGACGGGTTAAAGCCGGCCTCCGCAGGGACTTCAGCGCCCGCAGATCCCTTTCCCAGACCTCCGCTCCGGTTTCCTAAAGGACTGTCACGCAACATGGTTTTCCATTGGTTTACAGGCGGAAGGACCCGCCTTCCCCCGTTGTCGATTGGCTGCCCCTGGATCGGGAGGCGGGGTTTGGGCGCCTTCCGATTGCATCAGCGGGTCCCTTCCGGGCCACGTGGCGCAAGCGCAGTGTTCCCGGAGCCTCCGCTTGGCTCTGAGCGGCCTCGGCTCTCCTCTCGTCCAGGGCGTCGCTTCGGGGTTCCGTGTTCCCGTTCGTGGTGTGTTGATGTCCCAGGAGAAGGACAGGAGCCCTGCAGGGGAGATGGGGGTCGAGGAGAAGCCGGTGAGCGAACTGAGAGGAGCCCGGAGGCCCGCTGGGGCTCTGCTCCGTGTCCGTGGTGCCCGGCTAGGCGGGAAGGAGGAAGCGGCCCGGGCGTGGGGGGCCGAGGGACCCCAGGGGGACTCCAGGGGGACCCCAGGGGGACCGTGGAGCTCCTGGGCGAGTCAGAGCCTCTTTGGGGGGAACGATCGTCCATTTATAAAGTGGGGCAGGACCTTGCAGGTCCGTGTCTAGGTCCATCCCCTTTTTGCAGATGAAGAAACTGAGACCCTGAGTGACAGACTAGCTTGCAGCCGGACGCCTAATTAGAAGCCGAGACAGAATTGGAATCTAGGACTCGGGATTCCCAGCGTAATGTTTTTGATTCCACCTTAGGCGAGAAGAACATTGCAAGACCTCATTTAATCCTAAAGCCCTGTAGGGATGGATAAAGGGCTTCAGTTTAAGGAAGGGAAAACCGAGTCCTTGAGATCTGACCCAACTTACCCACGTTTGGGTGGTTTATAATAAGCGGTGGCGGCCGGGTGACCCCAGGTGACAAACCTTAGAGAGATTACACACTTCCCTTCCTGGTGCTGTAGATGTGCCTTATCACATTCACACATGCTGATCGTTGCATCTTTGAGCTTTCCCTTTGGTGTCCTCCATCCCTTAGGAACAACCCCCAGGTCACTGTCACACCCACCAGGATGACTTAAAAAAAAAAAAAATTATGATCAACAAACATCATGTATTCATTCTGCTGGAAGATGAAGCTGGGAAGGTGAAAAGGACCTAGTGGCTGACATAGAGGGCTTCACAGCCCTGGTGTGTGAGGCAGGAAAACAGTCATTGTGTAGCGTGATCGGCTCGGATTACTGAAAAGAGGGAGCGCCGAACTCTGCTTGGGAAGGGCTCGTTTGAGTTCATTTGGAAATTATAGGAGTCTAAGTTCACCAGGTAAACCAGGCAGGGCAGTGCTCCCCAGGTAAAGGTAGCAAGGGCCGTGAAAAGGCACACCCAGAAGTGCCTGTGAGGTTGCTTGCAAGGGATGAGCCCGAACGGGGAGCTACAGCTCTCAGAAGGACTTGAGATACTTGAAATTGTATTCTACAGGTGAAAGTTTTTAAGCAGGGAAATGTTCGATGTGGATTGTAGTTTTAAAGATTCTGGGGACACCTGGGTGGCTCAGCGGTCAAGCATCTGCCTTCGGGTCAGGATGTGATCCCAGGTCCAGGGATCGAGTCCCACATCAGGTTCCTGCATGGAGCCTGCTTCTCCTTCTGCCTCTCTCTGTCTCTCATGAATAAATAAATAAAATCTTTAAAAAAAATAAATAAGGATCATTCTGGCATGGGATGGAAGGTGTGTTGGAAAGAGGTGAGGCCACAAGCAGAGGAGGCTGTTGCAGCAGTCCAAGTGAGAAGTGGCGATGTCTTAGGCTAAAGAGCCTCAGCCCTAACTCTCTGAAAGGATAAGTCACATAGAAGCTACAATTTTCTCATCAGTAAAATGAAGATGTCCTCTAAGTCAGGAATAGAGTGGGGGAAAATGCAAATGTGCACATTGTAAACTGTATAAATCAAATTTAAGGGCATAGTTTTCCCCGTTTATATTTTTTCACTTAAAAATGATATCTTTATTGTTTTGTAACTTGTTTACTTTTTTTTTTTTGCTTAATAGTCTGTATTCAACAATTTTCCATGTCCACAAATATGTTATGCCATTCTTAACTGGAGGTGATGTAAAGCTATCAAATAAATACATAATTTCTCCTTTCTGTAACAGTAATTATACAGTACCTCATATTATGCATTACATGCATTAATTCAACTTTTTCAGTCCTTACAATTGAACTAGGTTCTGTTATTGTCCTCATTATACAGATGAAGAAATAGGCAAAGAGCAAGTAGCTTGCTCAAACCCAATTTTCTGTAACCAGTACTCATAGCTCCAGTGCTGTCCTGCGTCTTGTCACCTGCGTGGAAATGAATCCGGGACAGATAACTCCATCAAACTACATGACTTCCAGGACATACCTCTCACAGCTGTGCCAGTCTCTGGGGTTGAATTTAATTAAACTACACTGTAGGTACTTGCGGTACTTTCCCTTCAACTCCTAAATATCGCGAGGAAGATAATTCTGTAGCTTCCCTTCCCAATCCCAACTGTGTTCTAACTTTTGGATTGAAATTTTAGGGCGCTTTTACGTAAATGCATAATGCATAAACTCACATTTTTGTTCTGTTTTAATTGGAAATAGAGAACAGTCGCCCAACGTTTTCCTAATTGTTGTAGTAAAGACGGAATGGACCTCAGGGTTCTAGAGAAACCTGTTTTAATGTCGTGGCTCTACTCCTTACTAGCTGTATACAAATAAGCAAAATATATTACCTTTGGGCCTGTATTCTCATTTGTAAAAAAAAAAAAAGTATTTAGAACACAAAATCTTTCTGTTAATTTTCTCCCTTTTCCTCTATCCCTGTTGGTTTGGCAAATACTCATATATGACCAAAACCAAAAATATATAATCAGAAAAACAAGTATCATTCTTTTTCCAGTTAAACGTGCACAAAAAAAATAAATAAACCTGCATACACCTGCAATTTTATCCTTCCTCTTACCAGGGATAATTGACTAGTTACATTATTTTTATAGTAGAGCATTGGCATATAGAGGATCTTGTAACCCTATAACTTTATTGTTTAGTATAGGCTTTAGTTATGTTCATTATTTATCTATTGGCTATAAGTGAACCTGAAAAGTTTATGAAATCCAGAATCCCGGAGTGGGAGAAGTTTTAGTTCAGCTTGAAATTAGAAGTCATATATTTTTAATTTAGTTTATTTTAAAAATTAATATAAGTGTTACATTTCAAAATGCCCAACGGTTATATGGGTAAATAAATAATGGAATATTATTTGGCAATAAAAAATAGTGAAGTACTAATGTATGTAACATGAATGATCTTGAAATCATGCTGAGTGAAAGAAACCAGTCACAAAAGACCCAAACTGCATGCCTCTCTTTAAATGAAGTGCCCAGAATAGGCAAATACGTAGAAACAAAGTAGGTTACTGATTTCCAGGTCCTAGGGAAAAGGGAAAATGGAGCCACTGCTAATGGGTACAGTGTTTCCTGTTGAGGTGATGAAAGTGTTCTAAGATTGACCTTGGTGATGGCTTAATGAATACATTAAAAACCATTGAATTATATACTTGATACGGGTGAATTGTATTCTGTAGGAAAAGATCTCAATAAAACTGAAAGAAATCAAAGACCACAAACATATAGGAGACTATAATAAAGTCCCCCCCTTGTTCCCAGTTCTTCCCTCAAAACTCCTTCACTGCTGATGATAACTTCCCTCCTTAGAGCGTACCACTGTCAGCACCTGGATGGGTATCATTCCCGTGACTTAATGTGTAAACCTAGAAAAATTATCTAGGTTTTTCCAGTTTAATTGTGTGTGTAAGATGGAAATGATAATAATGTCAATCTCACAGGGCTGTCGAGAACCAGATGTGATTGATTGTGGGGAAGCTTTGTAAGTTGTAAAACTTTTGTAGTGCAGTTTGCTTTAGGATGAATCTGTCAGAGCAGGGAAGTAAGGAATTAATTTCTGCAAAGATATCTTCACAGTGTTCCATAATGCATTTCAGGGTTTCTTGACCTTGTGGACTGGATAATTCTTTGTTTGGGGAGGCTGACCTGTGCACTGTGGGATGTTTAATAACCTCCCCCATCTCTACCCACTATATGCCAGTTGCTGTACTCCCCAGTTGTGACAATCAATGTTAGCTGATATTGCCAGGTACCCGCTACGGGGCAGAATTTCTTCCGGTTGACAACCACCAGTATAGGCCAACTATACTGGTTGCCTTTTTGCACAGGACTTAGTACTTTAAAACTTTCTATGGCTTCATGTACTAATAAGTAAAGTCTACATTCCTTATGGTAACCCCATAGCCTTAGATGCTTGGTTGTCTGAGCCCTGGTTAGTCTTAACTGACATGATTTCAGTCTGTTTTAGTCAGCCTGGTTTTATCATTCTCTCATTTTTTTCTCATTCTCAATACTTTTTAACAGTTTACTTCTCCATTCTCAAAATCCAGCCTGTTGAAATTGTCATCTTTTAAAGTCAGTTGTCCTAACTTATTTGACATCTAATCATAGTGCTGCAGCTGTGTTCTTTCTTCCTCTGGGAGCTTCTCACATATGTATGCCTCAGTTTCCCTGGAGAAATTAAATCTGCACACTGTAGGGGTTGGGTCTTATGTTTGCTTCTTTCCTAAGGTCTAACAAATGAAATTCAAGGACTGGAACATTATCAAGAAACTCCTGTCTTATTTTTTAAGATTTGTCTTTATTGCATCGGTGAAAATTTTTAGCCTTTCAAAATCAGATTTACCCCCCTTTTTTGAAATACATGCTAAAATAATATCCTCAGAACTTTCCTGGGTGCAGCATGAAGGAGTGTCTAATTAGAGTAAAATATAAAATCTTATTTCTCCTTTGCTTATGTAGGTTGGTGCTGGGGAGGAAAAGCGAAAGGAAGGAGGCAAGAAGAAGAACAAGGAAGGATCTGGAGATGGAGGTCGAGCAGAGGTGAATGTTTTAGAGCCCTGTTACCAAAGATTGACAGGTGGCACGAACTGTCTCAGACTTACTCTGCGTAAGATTGTAATGGTTTACATGGTACAAGGTGGAACATTCAGGGAGAAGAATTAGGAAAGTCTTAGGGGGAAAAAAAGATCTGCAGCTATTTATTATTAGAAAAGGAAAACAACATTGAAGTATGATTGCAAAATAATCTGGAGTTAGATACGAAAATCAGAGAAAAAGTGTTGGAAGGAAGGGATTGGTAATTAGTTGCAAGATTAGATGCCAGCTGTCCGATCATTTGATTCAGGGAGATATTAGGTGGTAGAGACTTGATGTTTAAGTTTACATTGAATGCACCAGAAACTAAAGAAGGCCCAATTCTTTGACCTGTCTCAGTGTTTCCATGAGGACTTGCTACTAGCGTTTGGTTTTGAGCGAGATCTGAGGCCTCTCAGTTGTAAAGAAATGCTTACAGTTCCCCCCAGCTCACACTAAGAGGAGCTGGCATTTCAAAAGTCAGCCCAGAATCAACCTGGTTTCTGGGTAGTCTGCTTTAGGAGGCAGTTAAACTTGTCTTCCCACTTTATTTTTTGAAGTTGAACTGCTGTGAACCAGGCTTCAGTTTTTGCTTTAGTCATTGCATTTTATTAGAGACTCCTTAGAAGACTACCAGGATAGGGAAGCACAAAGGAGCAGACTCTGTAGAAGTGTACTGTAGCACAGTAAACTGGCTTTACAGAGCTGCTCCTGTTAATGCTGTGTTGCTAAATGTGTAGTGCTGTCATTTACTGAAGGAAGGGTCAGTTTGTAGGTGATCAAGAACTACTAAGTGTTGCTTAGAGCCCTACCTAACCATTTCTCTTAGGTTTTGTCCATTATAGTCCACTGTAATTACGGGGGACATTGTTGATTGTGAATTTTAAAATTTGCAGGTAAATAGAAAAATGCACATTTCCTCATGTTTTTCATGCTTTTGGATACAGTGGTACATGTTATTCTGTCACAGCTTCAAAATTAGCCTGCAAAGAGGAAAGAAAAGGTGCAATTAAAGTACCCTTTAAAAAAAAAAAAAGTACCCTTCTGCATGGAGTATTTTAAGTACAAAACATGGTTTTATATGTCTTAAATGATCTGTCTGGAAAATTTGCAACGAGATGTCCAAGACCTTTCCTCCCTCTCTCTGCTCCCATCGCTTATCTACTTCTCTTACCTCCTTTCTAAGGGCAACGTGCGGGAATTATTCTCTGAATTTGACAAGCACTTGCCTTGAATGGAAGCCCTTAAGTCAAATAAGTTGATAGTTGGTTAAGAATTTTAAGTGGATGTGTAGTCTAACTAGCTGCATCAATTGATCATCCCTTGAACAAGATTGAAACAAAATGGTGGGATGCCTGGGGGGTTCAGTGGTTGAGCCTCTGCGTTTTGCCTAAGGTGTGGTCCTAGAGTCCCAGGATCAAGTCCCATATTGGACTTCCTGCATGGAGCCTGCTTCTTCCTCTGCGTGTCTCTGCCCCTCTCTCTCTCTCTCCCTCTGTCTGTCTTTTACAGTCTTTAAAAAAAAAAATTGAAACAAAATGTAAAAGCCATTTTATTTCCAGTATTGTTCATAGTTATGTGTCATTTAGTTAGAAAAGACCTTCAGAGAACATTGTAAAAGGAAAAAAATCACCTTAATGCAAATAGCAAATGGTAATAATAGTTGTCCATTTAAGATATTAATAGCCCACATGTCTATTGTTACTTATATCTTTCTATTTTTTTTATTTTTCTATTTTTAAAAAAAGTATTACAGTAAAAATTGTAAGAAGACCACATTTAATTCCTTTTGTAACCTTAGTTTAAGACAGGATTAAGCCAGTGCTCAATGATTTGGGCAATCCATTTACCATGTTGAATTAGTAATCATAATTTTTGTATTGTCTGTTTTTATTATTTCTTTACTTTTTCTAAAAGAAAACAAGTATTTACTGATCATTTATTTCTTCATTTGTTGTCTTGCAGTTGAATCCTTGGCCTGAATATATTAACACACGTCTTGAGATGTATAATAAACTAAAAGCAGAACACGATTCTATTCTGGCAGAAAGGGCAGAAAAAGACAGTAAACCAATTAAAGTCACTCTGCCTGATGGTAAACAGGTCAATGCAGAATCCTGGAAAACTACACCATATCAGATTGCTTGTGGAATAAGGTATAAGCTATACCTGTCTTGACCTTCTGTTTGTAACTAAACTTTTTTGGTATTGTCAAGTTTTATCTTCATGATATTTTTATGTTACTGTTTGTGTTTTTAATGTTTATATTATTTGGGATTTAAGAGAATCAAAATGATGTGGAGCTTATACTCAAGATTCAAAATTAATTTCTTAGTCCACTGTGGTCTTAATCTTACAAAGGATCTTATATTATTAGCTCTTCTATTTTGATCATAAATACCGCAAAACCAAGTAGACCGTGTGTTTTACCTATTTTTACTTGGCTATTTTGATGTTAAAAATGAAGGTAGAAATATCACATGGGAATAAAAAGCTAATATATGACACATGAAAATAATGTACTATTTTTATAAGTCCAAAGAATGACCATGTCTGATCTTAAAACTTGTATTGGGTTGGGAAGAAATAACTGAGAATTAGATGCATATTTTGAGGTAGAGTCATCTGATATGATTGGAATCAATAGTTGTTTATAGGAAATGATAAAGATGGGAAAGCATAAATTGATACACATAACTAATACCAGATGTTGGCAAACTGTGGGTCATAGCCTAGTTTTGTATAGCCCAAGACTAAGCATGGCTCTTAAATGATTTGAAAAAAATAAGAAAACTAAGGTGTGACAGGGATCATTTGTGACCCAGTCTGAAATATTAAGCCCCTTACAGAAAAAAGTTGCCAACTTCTGTCTTAAATATTTCAACTTAAAATATGTAAAAATAGATATATTCATTATATCCTTCACCATATTTATATATACATATCTATATGTAATTATTTCTATTCATTTTTCATTATTTCATTCTATGTTGAATTGAACCACCTGCAATCACCATGTGATTGTCAAAAGTGGTTGATTATCATCAGTTTCATGTTGTTGAACATAAGACCTAAAGAACAAGTACATAAAAAGGTTTGGGAACCAACCTGGCTGATTAGCAGTAAGCCCACTCTGCAGCTGGTGAGTGTAGAAGCAGTTGGCTTATGAGCCGTGAATCTTTATTGTGCATGACACTGGTTAGTATTTTTACAAGGAAAATAAAATGTTTCAGTTAATTTGAGCATATTTTCTACCTAAAGTACTCCCACCTTACTTTAAAGGAAGTAAGAAGAAAATTGTAATATCAAGCATTTTTCCTTGTGAGGTTATAAATAACTGGATAGACCTCTAAATAGAAGTTCAGCCTTTCATTTTAGAGGTAACTTTGAAGGGTATTTTGATTAAGATATCCTTCCATTGTTACACGCTGAGATTGTAGCTGTATTGGTATTGAAATTCAGGCTCCTCTTAGTTCAGAACTTCTTTTCTACATTCTTCAGTATTGTCCTCCAGATTACATTATAATTTATTAAATAACCAATTAGAAAATATTTTTTTTGAAAACTGCAAAATTTTGCATAAGGCATTGATCTCCAAGTGGGGTTGCTTATGACATTTTTACAAAAGTCCCATAATAAGTTCTTGCTGTTGGGTAAAGAATTATAGCATGAGTAACAAACCGTTGAAAGGTTTGGATGATGAGTTGTGACTATAAAAGGGAAGAAAAAAGAAGGCGTGCTCCATTTGCTTCAAAAGGTTTTTCTTTGAGGTTTTGTCTTAAATCTGAAAGTTTAGATTACTTTATCCCTTCTTTAGAAAATTCAAGTGATCTAATGTGGTCTGTATATCTGCACATTCTGTAGATAATACAGTAATATCTACATTTTCAAAGGAACTCTGCTTTTAGTGTCTTAAGGCACCATTTTGGACCCTGAGGTAAAAGCTGTTTTCTTCCCAAAGAATATAGAGGACATTAGTCACCTTTTGGTCAATTCTTTAATTTTTGAAAACTTTACACCAATATGATAAAATATATTTCTCCCTGCCAAATCGAAATGTGTATTTTTTTCATTGTATTGGCTTTATATGACTTTCAGAAGGAAAGAAAACAATGGATGTAATCTGTGGGAAGTTCAGTGAATTTAAAAATGAGATAAGAATTTATGGTTTGTCTTCTGATAGTTCTGTCCTGATCCTCAAGTAGGGGAGATTGTATATACTTGGTTGTACTTACACTGAGTAAGAAGGGAACCACCCAACACTGCATGTTTAGTTAGCTGAAACCTTCTGGTGGTAGATTTATTTAGTATAAAGACTGTAAACTTTCCCTTCATAGTGTAGAGTGTTGTCCGCTTTGGTTGAGTGGGTAGGCTATTATAGACTGTCACTTCTCTAGCTACACATTTAGACCTGTAATCTAATTAATCTTACTCAGTTCTCTAGCTACACAGCTTCCAGAACTTTTCTTAACTCCCATCTCCCCCGTCTGCAGTGCCATCTCCTCTCCTTTTCTCCCTTTCCAGGTCTTCTGATCCTTCAGCCCCTCATTACTTTATCCTCAAAGCCTGACCAGACTAATCTGACTTTGCTTGCTTTGCAGTCCTCAGAATTCCTGTGGCTCTTACACTTGGTGTGGTCTGGTAGTGTGGTCTTAATCATTTGGTGATAGTTCATACTGTATACTCTGTGCTGTGTGTGTAGATGACTTTTAAAATCCATATTATAAACAAGCTTTATTGAATAATCCTTTGTTTTACCTATATGCTTGTTATAAATCATACCATTTTGGTCATTTACAGAATTTATTACCTCAGAGAAAAGATCCATTACAGATTTCAAGTAGGAGGAAGGGCAAAGGAGTCACTCAGTGCCCCTTCTTTTTCTTTTTTGGAGTCTACATAGCTTGGCTTTGTGGAAAATGTTTTTTGGAGAAATGAAAAGATTAATCAAACCGCTGAAAATTGTTTATCACAATTGTGTCTGCTTAAATAAGGCATTAAATGTGAAATAATAGTATTCTGGATTTTTGGGATCCTCTACTTGGTGCATACTGGGGGTTTGTTGGTTTTTCCATTTTTATTTCAGAAACCTATAATATATATATATATATATATATATATATATATATATATATGTAATATATGTAGTATTGAGATAGAATAAATATAGTGTTTATTTTCCTATTCTTGTTCTCAGATTAAGTGTTGTACTATAGAAGATTCTCTTTTACATTCTTTTGTTTAAATATATGCTTGTGTGTATATTTTTTAAGTCAAGGCCTAGCTGACAACACGGTTATTGCTAAAGTGAATCAAGTTGTTTGGGACCTAGACCGTCCTCTGGAGGAAGATTGTACCTTGGAGCTTCTCAAATTTGAGGATGAGGAAGCTCAAGCCGTAAGTTTTTATTCAGTAGTCCCTGAATTTCAAGATAAAGGTTCACGTTTTCAGTTTGTTCCTGCTCCCACTGTTAGTGGGTATAGAGTTTATTGGTGTCTCATTGTCATTTCATTTTTCATTTTAGGGAGCAGCATAAGAGAGCTTGCCTTGTGTATTTAAGAAGTGAACTTGACTAAATTTATTTTCATTACTGGATATTTCAGAGATAAAAAATTTCTGGGATTTTTATTAAACTTTTATTAAAAATTGGTAAAGCAAGTAAACATTGATTCTCTACCCTGTCAATACTTAAGCAAGATCTGTAGATTTTACAAATAAAATGGAACATTTCTTTAAACTACTCTCCTTATTAGAAAATTAATTTCCCTATTTCCCTCATCTTAAAATACAAATCTGCTGAAAACACTATGAAAGTCAGCCTGCATTTGATGTCAAGGTTTTCTTCTAATTTCTCCATGAAAGTATACCGTATAAAGAGAAATAAAATCTTTTGTTTTATTATCGTAGTTTACTATGTGTATCACTGGTTTTCAAATGTATTCTACATTCCTTAAGTTTTAATGAAAACTTTAAAAATCCGTTTAATACCTTACAGATTTTAAGAATATAACTTTGGATATATTCTGACTCATCTGACCACCTTAAAAACCAAGTATAGATGACCCCTGAATGATATGGGTTTGAACTGTGCAAGTCTACAAGTATATGGATTTTTTTCTATGAATAAATATCTATAACTATTTTTTATAAAGTAGATATATTTCTCATATGATTTTCTTTTTTTTCCATTTTTTCCCCCATATGATTTTCTTAATTTTTTTTTCTAGCCTACTTTATTGTAAGAATACAGTATATAGTATACAAAACGTATGTCAATTGACTATGTTATCAATAAGGCTTCTGGTCAACAGTAGGCTATTAGTAGTTGGGTCTTTAGAGAATCATTAAGTTACACTAAGATTTTTGACTGCACAGAAGGTCAGCATCAGTAATCCCTGCATTGTTCAAGGGTCAGCTGTACTGCCATTAGATTTCAGTGTCCATATGTTTGTTCTTATGTTTTATAAATGAATTGTGGGACAAGTTACAGCAACTTAGTTTGAGGCTGATAAGGAAAAAGAGAGTGTAATTCTTAAGTAATGTTCCATGGCTCCCTAGTGGCCACAGCAGAGCACATGGGATGTGGGATATATAGACACGTTGTCTCAAAAGATTCTAGCTCATTACAGTCACTAAGTTACATTGTGAGTGGCAGTTGTTTTTAGGGTACAGAATCTATCCCCTTTAATTAATGATGCTTATTTGAATTTAATTAGTTTGGAAACAAACCAGATGATCTCTAAAGTACATAAACAACTTAGTGGTTAAAACTTAAATTATTTTGGCTCTGCATAGAATCACACTGAAGTTTATATATTTATAAATTTAGACTTTTCATGTCTTGGGCTTATTTATAGTAAATTTTATATATCTTTTTCAAGATAGCCATATTAATTTATAGCATATATGCTGAGACCATCCCATTTTTTTCAGGTATATTGGCATTCAAGTGCTCACATAATGGGTGAAGCTATGGAAAGAGTCTATGGTGGATGTTTGTGTTATGGTCCACCAATAGAAAATGGATTCTATTATGACATGTACCTTGAAGAAGGGTGAGTTATATAACTGAATAAAGGAAAATAAATTGTGAATTATTAAGAGTCCATTATTTTTAAAGAGTTCTCAATAAGGAAAGAATATCAAATTTACTGCTTAATAGTCACCAAGTATTTCCACTATCAAAAGTTGAAGTGTTGTAGTAACTTATGAAGTGCTGGTAACTTATGAGAGCTCTGTTGTAGATTGATGGAGGTAGAGCCCTAAGATAATGTCAGGAAGTAAAATGAAGCCAATCATAGAGGTGGAGGGATGGTTCACCAGTGTCTATAATGACCAAAATAGAAGTCACTGAAAATATAAAATATGAAAATAATAATAATATCTAGTTTAAAATTTGAATATATGGGACCCTTGGCTCAGCGGTTGAGCGTCTGATCATGCCCTTCAGCCCAGACAGGGCATGAACCTGAAGTCCCGGGATCGAGTCCTTCATTGGGCTCCCTGCATGGAACCTGTTTCTCCCTCTGCCTGTGTTTCTGCTTCTCTCTCTCTCTGTATCTCTCATGAATAAATAAAATCTTTAAAAATAAAAAATAAAAAAATAAAATTTGAACATATGATTCAAGGGACTATTTCTTTATTAAAACTTTTCATTTTTTTTTTAAAGAAATAGTCCTCCAAGCTACTATGGGAGTAGAATAGAGTAGATGGAGATTAATTTTACTTCCTTTTCCTTCAGGGGTGTGTCCAGTAATGATTTTTCTTCTTTGGAAGCTTTATGTAAAAAAATCATTAAGGAAAAACAGACTTTTGAAAGACTGGAAGTAAAGAAAGAAACCTTACTAGAAATGTTTAAGGTAAGTTAAGTTAATGGTCTCCACTTCAGTATCACTCTGTAATGTTACTTGAAGTTGTCAGGGGTTTTAGTGAATTAATTTGAAGCCTGTTCTTTTCTTTAGAAAAATGTAACTGTTTTTGAAACATGAGGTATTGACATATTTATTTTCCTACAATGTTTCGATAAGATATATTTTGAGTCATTTTAGCTTTAATATTTAAAGATAGAAGTTAAAGGAAGGTTTTTTAAAAATAATTTTTCATATTTTTAGTACAATAAGTTCAAATGCCGGATACTGAATGAAAAAGTGAATACTCCAACTACCACAGTCTATAGGTGAGCATGTCAAATCTCATTAAATGTAAATAGCTGCTGTATATGTCGTTTTAAGTCTTTGTTAAAATTGCTTTCATTTTATCTCTAGGTGTGGCCCCTTGATAGATCTCTGTCGGGGTCCTCATGTCAGACACACTGGCAAAATTAAGACTTTGAAAATACACAAAGTAAGCAATGTAACTTTAAAAACTATATGAATGTATATATCTAGTATAGGTATATGTTTAAACTTCCTCTTAGTTTCTCTTTCTGCCTATTTTTCTGTTGCAAGTGTAAAGATGGATTGACTGCTTCCTGGCCCTAGTCTTTTTTAGCTGAAAATCAGAAGCAGTGACTTGACTTACCATTCATCACCAGAGCCCATGAAGTGGCTCATGGTGATGGAACTTTAGGGGATTCACAAAAATTACACAGTCATGGTTCTAAGAGCTTTTTGAAACTTACGATTAGTATGTGCTTTTGCCCTTTGTTTGTCTAAAGTAATAATTACTTTATTTATGCTTTTTAACCAAACTAGTCCTGCTGGGTTTTGCTGGATTTTTATGACTGAACATTCAAATGCACTTTAAAGTAAAAGAATAAATTGAGTAATTTCAAGATATTTTTGTTGGTTTATTTTCCACTTAATCTTGTGGGAGATACCCTTGCATCCCTGTTTGTGGAGTTGTGGTTTGGTAGGTATTTTTGAGGGAATTAAATGGCCAGCTTTGTACTCTAGCCCAGCCTCAGAGCAACTGTGAGATGTATAGTAAGTGTGCACTTACATACCATTTTTCTTATCATAAGGACTACTATGAATTTGACTCAGAGGCCACTATAAGAAATAACATCTAATTCAAAATAAGTGAGTTATTAACAAATTTGAATATTGTTTCATGGTTAATCTTTGTTTTCAGAATTCTTCCACATACTGGGAAGGCAAAGCAGATATGGAGACTCTTCAGAGAATTTATGGCATTTCATTCCCAGATCCTAAAATGTTGAAAGAATGGGAGAAATTCCAAGAGGAAGCTAAAAACCGAGATCATAGGAAAATTGGGAGAGTATGTTTAAAGAATAATAATGTTTCTAGGCTGAATTTTATGTTCATTTGCATCTTAGTTGTATTAAGTACTAGGATTTCCTTTTAAAAAGATGAGGTAACTTTCCAGTAGTTATTGTGCTGTATGCTATATAACCATAAATCACTTACTGATTAGCTTACTGCTGTCTTACTGTTTACTGTCCACATTATCTTTCTAGGATGTGCTTGGTACCACACTAGTACTCCTTTTAACTACTTATATTAAGAACAAATACTGATTACCTAGTTTTCTATAAAAGAAGCATAGTAGTGTTTTATAGGGCTGGGAGTTATTTTGGAAATTTCCTGGTCTCACTGATTTATTTTAAAGATGTAGAAACTGATTTCCCCTAAAATTAATCTATTTATTGCCCCAGATGACATTGTAAGTCACCAATGGATACTATGGTGTCAGTTTCTTTATCTCGCTACCCTTCAGTGTTTTCTTTTTTTTTTTTTTTTTAAGATCTTATTTATTTATTCATGATAGACATAGAGAGAGAGAGAGAAGCAGAGACACAGGCAGAGGGAGAAGCAGGCTCCATGCTGGGAGCCTGACGCGGGACTCGATCCCTGTACCCCAGGATTGCGCCCCAGGCCAAAGGCAGGTGCTAAACCGCTGAGCCACCCAGGGATCCCCACCCCTCTGTTTTCTAAGCTGGAAATTAGGTTTTATAAAAATATACCTTTCTAAAATTGAGTTTACTCTGTGCCATCAACTACTCTTGTCTCTTGATGGCTTGAGATAAATTCCAGTGGTAAGGAAGCATCAACAGTTGGTGGGGCCCCTCCGTGAGGATTCTGGGCTTTTGTGGGGTAGTGGTAGGCAAGAAAGTAAGGGCATGCTTTTTGCCAAGACCCAAAGTCAGGCAATTTCATCTACATCTTCTCTTCCATTATCATTGTTATTTTTCTGGTCTCTGCTGCTCCTACTTTAAAAAAAGAAAAAAATAATACTCATATCTCAGATCTTTGAGGAATTAAATCTACTATGACAGCTCCTACTGTGGATAGTTGAAAAGAACTAAGACCGCTGCTCCAGGTCATTCTTGGGTAAACTTGATTGGATTCAGGAATGTAACAGTCAGAGAACATACTTGTGCAGAGTTGTAAATCCACTGCAATTCTATGCTATTGAATTGTACACCAGAAATGTTGACAGTATTTTCTTTGATTCAGGAATGACATATTAAAATATGAGCTATTACAGTAGTATTCTGAACTCAGGAACACTGAAGTTTATGTTGATACTACATGCATATATAAACATTCTTTTGCTTTTCTTTTACTTAGGACCAAGAACTATATTTCTTTCACGAACTCAGCCCTGGAAGTTGCTTTTTCCTGCCGAAGGGAGCATACATTTATAATACCCTTATTGAATTCATCAGGGTAAACCATATTCATTATTTTCTTTTGTAAATTTAAGATAGAAGTTGATTATATTAAATAAGTTCCGCCAAAAGGAAAGTTAATCTTGTATTTGAGAGGAAACATTTAAGAGAATAAAAATGCAAATGAGAATTTTCATAAAATGTTTAAAAAATTCCTTCCCCCTGGGGCACTTGGGTGGCGCAGTCAGTTAAGCATCTGGACTCTTGATCTTAGCTCAGGTCTTGATAACAGGGTCATGTTTGAACCCTACATTGGGCCCATGCTGGGCATGGATCCTACTTTAAAAAAAAATCCTTCCTCTTAATACATGATTTTGTCCTTATACATGGGTACATAATAGAGAAGCTAGTGACCTTGAAGTGGGACCTGCAACCCTTTACATGGGAGCTCTGTACACTCTTTGTATTTTCCTCAAAAAAAACAAGTTAGTCTTTACATTGCTTTTTAAATTCTTTATATGAAGTCTTTTAGGCTCAGGTTTGTAAAGAATAATACCGCCACCACCTGCATACTCCCCACCTGATTTACCATACATGTATGTTGGGCTATATTTGCTTCAGATTTTTTTTAAAGATTTTATTTATTTATTCATGAGGGACACAGAGAGAGAGGGGCAGAGACACAGGCAGAGGGAGAAGCAGGCTCCTCACAGGAAGCCTGCTGCGGAACTCAATCCCAGACCCGAGATCACACCCTGAGCTTAAGGCAGACACCCAGCCACTTAGCCACCCAGCATCCCTGCTTCACATTTTTTTTTTTATTGAAGTAATACTTGTAAAGAAAAAAGTTCCCTTTTAGAACCCCTTTTGATCCATTTCCCTCTTTTTCCTAGCAGAAACTCTTCTTTGAAGTTGGCATAGATTCATGTTATTTTATATCTACCTCATACATATGTGCCCTAAATTTGTGTTTGTGTAGTTCAGATTTACATACATGAAGTCTCATTTTGTATCAGTCTGCCTAATGCAAAAATCATAATATTTTTAAAATCCTGTTTATTTTCACTTGTTACTTAATTCTATTCTGTAACTACCATACTATGCCGATTCCTTTATTGATAGACACTGATGTACTTTCTAATTTTCTTATATTACTAATTGTACTAGAGTAGCATTGTTTTGATAGGCCTCCTTATGTATAGGTGCAGGAGTTTCTTTGGTGTATACCTCCAAGTGGAATTTCTAGATTATAGCATATGTCCACCTTGAAAACTTCACTACATAGTATAAAATTGCTCTTTAAATTTTATTCCCACCAGAAGTATGAACTTCTATTTCCTACCTGTTATGTTTGTTTTCTCACAGAGTGAGTATAGGAAACGAGGATTCCAGGAGGTGGTCACCCCAAACATCTACAATAGCCGACTCTGGATGACCTCGGGCCACTGGCAACACTATAGCGAGAACATGTTCTCCTTTGAGGTGGAGAAGGAGTTGTTTGCTCTGAAACCCATGAATTGCCCAGGACACTGGTATTCAGCGGCTTTGAGTTTCTATCAAAGTTTCCCATGCTGCAATTTGTCCTGCGTTGCTCTCCCTCCTTTGAAAGAATTTCTATTTAAAACAAATTATGGAATCAGAAGAATATTTAAATGTAATGTTATTGTACTACCATAACATCTTTCATGCCCACTTAGATCCTCAGATATGTAGACATTCAAGAATGGTAGTGGGGTAATAGCAAATGGGCGGAATATAAAGCAGGGAGACTGAATGCGGACATAGCAGTTCTCTAGATGTTTTTTTTTTTTCCCTTAAACGTTCTTTTAAAACTTACTGCTAATGAATTGACTTCCTTGGGAGATTTTCCTCACTTTGCAGCTGTTCCACTTTCTATCCTTGAAAGTTAGATGAAGAGAGGCTTCAGGAGAAGACTAGGGAGCTGTGGCCACCACTAGCTCGGTCTGTACAGCTCCTAGCAGTGGGGCCTTGACGGTGAGGGGTGAGAGGAGTCTCCCTGAGGGAGCTGGGTTGTAAGTCAGGGAACCAACTAGGTTTGTTCTTAGTTTTCCCAGATTCTCTAAAGTTGCTGAAGCATCTTCAGACTGACAGAACTGAAGCAGTTTTAGGAGTGACAAGAAAGCACAGTCTTTGGTTTCCAGTATATTAAATGATTAGTATGGAACTAAGATTTTTTTTTTTTTTATATGAGCACTGAAAGCAGCCTTCAAATTAATGGAAGTATTGAGCACAAGGATTTGACTCCAGACCCATGGGAATCCGTTTTTATTCTCTCTTGGTTGTGTATTGTTGTATTATAATTTATTTATTTCTGCAAGTGCTTACATGAAGTCCAGAATTTGAGAAATGTTGTTTATATGTATAGCCTTTCATAAAGTAGAAAAGCAGTTTTATTCTTGGAAATTAAATATCAATGGGTTTTCATTTTCTTCTTCAGCCTTATGTTTGATCATCGGCCAAGATCCTGGCGAGAGTTGCCTCTGCGGATAGCCGATTTTGGGGTACTTCATAGGAATGAGTTGTCGGGAACACTCACGGGACTCACGCGGGTACGAAGATTCCAACAGGATGATGCTCACATATTCTGTGCCATAGAGCAGGTATTATGAGACTCTGGGATAAAATATTTTGAAATAATTGTGAAGAAAGTCCAGGAAAGTTACTGTTGTCTTTTTTCTTTTTTTTAATATAAAGATTGAAGATGAAATAAAAGGTTGTTTGGATTTTCTACGTACAGTATATAGCATATTTGGATTTTCTTTTAAACTGAACCTATCTACTCGACCAGAAAAATACCTTGGAGATATTGAAGTATGGAATCAAGCTGAGAAAGTAAGTGGTGTTTTTCAGCATGCTTGAATACTATTGGACTGAAATTAACTTGTTCCAAGAAACACAAGCCTCTTTAAATGGCTAAAAGCAAAGAAAATGGAAATGGCTCCTGAGTTTGAGCAAGTTAGTTTATGTATGATTTTATGTTAAGTTATGCTAAATAACTTCGGTCTTCTAGCTGTAACTTATAAAAGGGTAGAATTGGAGAAAGATGGTCCAAAGATAAAAACTTCCAATCATGAGAACAGATACTAGACATCGAGATGACTGTAGCGAACACTGCTGTGTATACACAGGAAGGTTCATCAGAGAGCAAATCCTGGGGGTTCTCATCACAGGAAGAACATGTTTTTTTTCTCTTCTCTTTTTTCTTTTTCTTTTTTTTATTTTTTATTTTTATTTTTTAAAAAATATTTTATTTATTTATATGAGAGAGAGAGAGAGAGACAGAGGCAAAGACACAGGCCGAGAAAGAAGCAGGCTCTGTGCAGGGAGCCTGACGTGGGACTCGATCCTGGGTCTCCAGGATCACGCCCTGGGCCAAGGCAGGTGCTAAACCATTGAGCCACCCGGGCTGCCCTCTCTTTTCTTTTTATTGTGTCTGTCTGAGATGATGGATGTTCGATGAGTCTAAGTAAATGTAAATCAGACCATCGCGCTGTACTTTTTAAACTTACACAGTGCTGTATATCCGTTACGTCTCAGAAAAAGGGATTTGTGTGTGACTGTGTTTAGGTGGACAGAATTCTAATGCAGAGACTAGGGACTCATAAAACTAATCACAGTGTTTTTTTAGTCTTAGGCTGGAACAGAAGTTGCAGATGACGAAAATAAAAATCATTTTGCTTTATCCTTAGCAACTTGAAAACAGTCTGAATGAATTTGGTGAGAAGTGGGAGTTAAATCCTGGAGATGGAGCTTTTTATGGCCCAAAGGTCAGTATAAAGTGTACTTGAATAACATGATTTTTATGTTGGGGTGAAGAAGACCTACTTTAAATTAGAAAGCAAGCAAACAAGCCTGTCCTGTTATAACACTGAGTTAGCTTTAATCTAGGCAGCATCTTAAAATAACTCAGTCTTTACTTCTTAGATTGACATACAGATTAAAGACGCAATTGGTCGGTTCCACCAGTGTGCAACAATCCAGTTGGATTTTCAGTTGCCCATCAGATTTAATCTTACTTTTGTAAGGTGAGTTTCTGCTGTCTGCTCTGGGTATTTTGTTTTTAGAGGAATATAAAGGGATATATATGTGTGTGTGTGTATATATATATGTACACATATCCACATTAAAACATTTTTTTTCTATGTAGCCATGATGGTGATGATAAGAAAAGGCCAGTGATTGTTCATAGAGCCATCTTGGGGTCAGTGGAAAGAATGATTGCTATCCTCACTGAAAACTATGGCGGCAAATGGTAATTTTTGTCATTGTTTTTGTCTGGACAATGTAAATTGACTTGAAGAAATGTCTGCTGTTCAGTTTAGTTTTGTGGTAGAAAAGGAGATGATCTGATTGGTCACTTCTAGTTAATGGCAAGTGTTCACTAAGGAATCCTAACTGAAACCGAAATTTTTGCTTTAAGAATAATTATTAGTAATTATTTTTATTTCAGAACTCCATTTGTTTGAATGTTATATAATACTTTCTAATTAGGAGTTAACACAAAGAAGCACATTTGTTGTTGTGGGGTTAATGTGGTTTTGATGTTTTTGTCTGAGTGAACAAAAGTAGGCTTTGGGCTTACCTTGTTGAGTATTGCTGATTATAATCAGTGGGTATTTTGACATCCTTTGGAAGCCAGTTACATTTTTAATTGGAAGTACAGAATCCAAACTGATCAACATTTTTTGTCTTGTTACTACAAGATTATGCTTTTGTTGGCAGGGGATGAGCACATAAGTTCCATTTTATTTTTAAGCTGTTTTGTCTGGGCCCACAATTTGTAAAGGCAACTGAAAGCCACACAAGGTGATAAAACACCTGTTTTGTAGAGTCTGCCGTATTAATTGTATTGATGCAAAAGTTTTGTAAAAATGTAAATCTGTTTTATCTTCGTATTGTAGTAATTTCAGTTTTATTTGTAATTTGGTTAGTTTGGACATTAAGGGGAGTTTGTCATACTTGTCAGAGAAATGAACTGGAGAATCTCTCTTCAGTTCTGTTTCAGATCAAATAGGGAAAACATTTTATACATGGTATCTAGAGAATAGGGCGATCCTCAGCAGATTGCTATGTCAAACCTGTGATAGGTGGTTTAAAGCCAGTTCAGGTACAATGTAATAAAACAATTCAAAATAGAGGAGCAAGGAAGAGAAACACTAGTCTAATATCTGCATCAAAGAGAGGATTTGACACATGAAATACTCCAAAGGTGGAATTACAAATGATCAGTTTTTAATAAGTGAAAACAGGAGAACACAGGGCAGTCAGGCTTGCAAGACTCCAGACATAATCAAATGAGGTGCTGCAGGTGGCAGTCTACCTTTGAGGAAAGAAAAAAAAAAGATGTGAGAACACTCATTTTTATCCAATACTGTCACTAGTTATCATCAGTTACAGTTTGTTGAATCCTGCAAAATGGATCTTGAATACCTGAAGGCATGGTCTGGTCCATGTCCGCCATGAAGAATAATTAGTAAGATAATGTTAAACAGTGAATCACTAAATGTAGTTCTTTGTTAACCCCTCTGGCAGCTGGTGCATGGGGTTCTGTTTCCTGATATGTTGACATGCAGGGCATCATCCCTGCCCTCAATGTGCTTTGCCATCTGCCTAGCAAATCAAACCTTAGTTTTCCTGAGTTAAGGTTCCCTTTCTGCTCCAGAATCTGCTCCCTTTAGTCTTTCCTGGATATTGGGGGGTGAGGGGAGTTTTTTAAAGTGGCCCTTGCATATTTCAGGAAAATATACTGATAATGATATTTCTTTGAAAGGCCCTTCTGGCTGTCTCCTCGCCAGGTAATGGTAGTTCCAGTGGGACCAACGTGTGATGAATATGCCCAAAAGGTAATCCTTAAAAACAACTTTTCTTTCAATTTAGAATCACTCAGCTTTTCAAATCTCCAAAGCTATACGTATCCTTGGTAGATCAAGCTGCCCCTGGTATAGAGAAATGTTACTATATCTGAATAGATCACATTACCTCTTTCAGACTCTTCTGTTACATGATCAGAAGACATAATTTGGATGGTGTTTTATATACTCTTGTATATTTTAGTGTTTAGTATGAAGAAATTGTGTGAATGCCCCAGTATGATATGTAATTTCAGATGCATAATGCAATTTAAGCAGCTCTTTGGAAGAGTAATTTTGCTTCATATTTGTAATGTAAATTTCTTCAATTATTTACAAATTTTTTTTTAGGTTTATGGAATGCCATATGCATATTTTGCCCTACCCATCAAAAAGCTACTAACAGATACGTAAATAGCTATTCATATACTTCACACCTTATAGACTAGACCAACAATCTGTTCTGTTGTAGGGACAATTCCCTACTAAGGAATTTCAGATCATTAAAAGTTGTGCTACAATTAAGCATTGTTTCATAATTGCAAGCTAAAAGTAATAAACTGGCTAGTTAAAACACAAATCTAAATACCAGGGAACAATATTGTAACACTAAAACCATGATGGTTCTAGATCATCAGAATAAATTGCAGTAAGGTCTTAACTGTCTTAAAAAATTCATGGACATTAGATCAACTGAAAAGCAAACCATTCAGACATACTATATTTCTGCAATTGCACACAGTAGTTTTGGTTATCGATGATGAAAATCAGTTATGTTCTATAGTTAATTGTTCTTTATCTTTTTTGCATTATGAAAGCTCACATGGTAGGAGAAAAGTCTGTAACTAAATAACTTATTTCTCAACTGGAGACAGTACTGACTTGCCCTCATTCCATCAATGGCAGGGTGGCATTTGGAATTACACAGGGATGGGGATTTTGGTTATCTTGCGTGGACACCGGTCGGGGAGCACTTACTGATACTGAATGACCGGAAACCAGAGGTGCTAAATAGCCTGTGATTATCATTCCAATTCCTCAGTTCCAGAGTAGTGTGACTCACGTGCATGTAAGGGCCCATGTTAAGAAACTAAAACACTAGTGCTTTATTCTTTATAATAGGTTATAGGTGAAAGTGCAGTCTTATCTTGGTACTCTTAATAAACTGTGTAAGAACCCTTCTGAAATTTGCATAGTTAAAAATCCCAGTAGAATTGGTTAATGATCACTTCGACGAAACAACCTATTAGTGAAATGAAAATGGTTTATTCAAACCTTTTTGTTCTATTAGTGGTAATTGGTTGTCAGGTAGATGAAAATTTTAATCTAGTTTAATTTAACTTACAATTAATAAAATTTAGTGTTTTTTTGAAAAGGAAAAATATTGAAAACATTGTTTACTATTTAATATACAAAAACATAGATGGTAAAGTGGAACTGGTATCTTTGAGGGGAGAAAAAAAGACATGGAATAATCTCTAATGTAGATTGCCAAACTTTAGATTCCTGGAAGTTTATTTCAAGAAATCTCAATTTTATCTGGCTGATTTAAGAGGATTTCTTTGTAGGCTGCCAGGGTGACTCAGTAGGTTAAGCATCTGACTCTTGATTTTGATTCATGTTGTGATCTCAGGTTTATGAGATCGAGCCCTGCATCTGTTTAAGATTCTCTGTCTCCCTCTCCCCCTAAAACCCTCCCACCTCTGCTTGCATGCTCTCTATTAAAAAAAAAAAAAGCTTTCATTTAATCAAAAAGTATCTGTTCAGAAAGAAAAAAATTCTCTTTTAGTATTTCTTAAACATGATTATTTTCTTTTACTTAAATTACTATTCTAGAGTTCTATTTTGTTTTTCTTACAGAGTTCTTTTAGATCACATAAAGTTATTAAATAAATAAAATATTTAAAAAGTTATTAAATAATTAGTGTTAAAAGATATTTTATTTTATTTTTTAAAGATTTTATTTATTCATGAGAGACACAGAGAGATAGAGAGGCAGAGACACAGGCAGAGGGAGAAGCAGGCTCCATGCAGTGAGCCTGATGTGGAACTCAATCCCGGGACTCCAGGATCACGACCTGAGCGGAAGTCAGACTCTTAACCGCTGAGCCACCCAGGTGTCCCTAAAAGATAATTTTATGCGGCAGTTTATATTTCATTCTCTAGAAACATAAAAAGCTATTAAGATGCTTTTGGCCTATTGTTGGTGCTATCAACATTTTATTTAAAAATGTTGCACACACAAATGACAGCAATGGCTAAATTCTTGTTACCAATTTGCTGCCTATTTGAGAGATCAGAAACATTACATTCTGTATTCAGCTGGACAGCCATCATTATGTATTAATATGGAGACTGATAAGCAGTTTCCTTGGCAACTATTTAGGGAACTTAAGATATGTTTGCAGAAGGATTTATTTTCTTTTGTAAAGAGGTGATTAAATGTAGCTGATTACCTGAATTCTGATTTTTAAGGATTTTCTGAAACATTTACTTCAAGAGCAAAATACATATCATTTTAATTTTTAAAAATGAAGTCCCAAGTTAATGTATGTTCAGTATATCTAATAGCATTCTTTTAAAAATATTTGCATGACTACCCAAATCACATGTTAAATAACTTAAGATCAAAATATAGTTCTTATCTTAGACCTGAAGAATTCTGTATCTGTTTAAATAGGTACGACAACAATTCCATGATGCTAAATTCATGGTGGACATTGATCTGGATCCGGGCTGCACGTTAAATAAGAAGATCAGAAATGCCCAGTTAGCACAATATAACTTCATCCTAGGTAAGAAAGGAAACTTAACAAAGAAAACCTGCCAAACCTTATGAAAACACTGAAATATTAAGACTTAACCTTAAGAAAATTGTGGTTATCAGTTTAGTTCCTCTAATCCAGATTCTTAAATAATAAGTTTGTTCATTTGTTATATCAAAGGGAAATTTTGGTGTGAAAAAGAATAATCTAAAGGCTTGTTTAAAAATCTTCTTTCCTTAAAAAAAAAAAAAACAAAACAATAAAACTTCTTTCCTTTTATCTCCTATTCCTTTATATTGTAAGTTTTTATTAAGACGGCTGGATTAAGTAAGTACTGTGGTTTGAAGCATTGTAAAGGGATATATTCTTTTAAATGAAAAGATTTTTAAATAGGTCACCCAACTATACATAGTCACCTGAGCATTTTATTTTATTTTTTTCTTAAATAGATTTTTTTTTAGAGTACTTTAAGTTTGTAGCGCAACTGAGGAGAAAGGACAGTTATCTTGTATACCTCTTGCCCAAAATCGACACAGCCTCTTCCACTACCAGCATCCTGCAGCGAATGGGTATACATATCCTTACAGAGTCCACAGATTACATCAGTGTTCACTGTTGGGTTTTGTACATTGTGAGTCTGGACAAATATATAATGACATGTGTCCACCATATGGTTTTGGACAGAATTATTTCACTGCCCCCAAATCCTCTATGCTGCACCGTGGAAAACACTTGCTCTTAACCACAGGCAACTGAATTTTTTTTTAACCGTCTCCAGAGTTTTGCCTTTTTCTCAGTGTCCTATAGTTGGAATCCTACAGTATGTAACCTTTCTCGATTAGCTTCTTTTGACTAGTAATGTGCATTTAAGTAAGATTTCTATGTGTCTTTTCATGGCTTGATAGCTCATTTGAACATTTCAGTGAATCAAAAGCTCTAATGGTGGCTTTTAGGTCCTAGGATCATTTCTGTTCGAATGTTCAATAAAATCCTTCCACCTAACAAAGCTTTGTGTCTTTTGTTTTAGTTATTGGTGAAAAAGAGAAAGCCAGTGGCACCGTTAATATCCGTACAAGAGATAATAAGGTACATGGAGAGCGCACAATTTTGGAAACCATCGAGCGGCTGCAGCAGCTCAAACAGTCCCGTAGCAAACAGGCAGAAGAAGAATTTTAATGAAGAACCTGACCCAGATCGGCTCAGTGGGAAAAGAAGAAAAATGTTTCCATAATGTTAATTTTATACTCTAGAAAACATCAATTTATACTGAATTTGGGCTAGTTGAGCAGTGTCTGCATAGGTGCAGGATCAACTTATTTTGTGACCTAGACAGGTTTTAGACAATGTGTATTTGAAGGAGGTCATTAAAAGAGACATTAAAATGATTTTATTTGTTATATAAACACTGGATCACTGGAAATAAAACATGAGGAATGCTATAATGTAATGTGGGAGAATATTTTTTATAAATTTAATGCAATTGAAAAATAAAAATTTTCAGATTTGATTAAAGTAAAAGACCAGAATTAGATGATGTTGTAAAAATAATAAAAACTTTAATTCACCTAAGTTCCAATGCTGTGTCCTTCGCATACATATATACCCGCCTGGAAGAAATTGTGTGATTCAATATTTATCTCTTCCATGTTTTCTAATATGATGTCAGTTGGGGGTGATGCTTCTCAGGCATAGGATGGCATCTTTTAGGATGTAAACCATTAAAACCAACCATGGATCTAATATAAAGTAGATTTGCACAAATTTTTAAGATGAAGATAAGTCTTTAAAGAAATACATGGGACTGGCAGACTGCTCTGGGCCATAGCCTCCTTGGTTATACGAATTCCCAGTCCTCTCATAAAGGATAATTGTTGAATTTTCTATCAATCGGTAAATGATGATTGGGTGAGCACCACAAAGTAAGGAATTCCTTATGTGTATGTATATTAATTCCTCTAGCAGCCATCTTGAAAAGCCTCTCAGTTCTCTAATGAAGTCACTTTGCATAGATGAATCCTCACTTTAATAAAGAAAACCTTTAATCATAGGGATTATTTTTGAAACTTTATATAATAAAACCTTGCTTGCAAATGTCTTAAGACTTAGCTTTTGATGGGTTTGTAACGAACTTTTATATCTATCTTGACAAAAACTATCTATCTGATACAGCTTTGCAGTCCCAAGTCATGACACCAAACTTTGCAATTCATTTTAAAAGTGTATTTGATTTTTATTTCTTCACAATTCATTTTATCTTAATTTGAATTTTTCTTCAGTTTGAAAAAATTCATATTATAAAATCATTTTAAATGGTTTCCATAATACACAGTCCAAAAGCCAACCCTGGTTTGGCTAATTTTTTTTGGTACTTAATTCACACAAAGCAACAAATGGGTTATATATTAGGGATTCCTTTGAAATGTGTAGAGAAGCTTTATAAACCTCTCAGAAGTTAAAAGATCTAAAAGTGTAATAAAGACAGATTGGCAAGACTGGGAATCAAAGAATTCTCTTTGTAACTGACACCTTAGCCTCACTCAGTCCTCGATCTTTAGGTCTAGTGGAAACATTAGGTGTGGCACAACCCTCTAAGAACTCTTAGAACTGGGCACTTACCCCGTCAAAGCTTTTTTTTTTTATATATAAAGATTTTATTTATTTATGAGACATACAGGGAGAGAGAGAGAGGCAGAGACAGGCAGAGGGAGAAGCAGGCTCCATGCAGGGAGCCCGATATGGGACTTGATCCCCGGTCTCCAGGATCACGCCCTGGGCTGAAGGCGGTGCTAAACCGCTGAGCCACCCAGGGATCCCCTTAAGTGTAGTTCCTTCGTTGTGTTTTGTTTTGGGTGTTTTTTTTTTTTTTTTTTTCCTGGAGTATAGAGACTTGTATTCACCACGTTATCCATCTGTTCTGGTATTTGACTTGAAAGAGCTGAGTTGCTAAGCCTTTATCAAGCATCTGGTCTAGTTTTATGATCTTGGTCATCACATATGCAAGACCAATTTTAGAACAGTGACAGCACAGTTGCAACCAACATGTTACTAAATCTGTAAAGACCAATTTTGTGAAGTGAAATAGGTACCAAACCCAAAATATATACCAAAATGAGTAAAATAGGTGCACCTAAACCAAAATCTGCAAACACAGATTAGGTCAGGAGTACAGAGGCAGGTTAGGAAGGTGGAGACAAATGTAAAGGGTAAAGGAGGTGCCTAGAGTAGTGAGCTGAGTTCACACGGACCCTCTGATGACTCATGTGCCCGATGAGTCGCCTTGTCTACTTCTTCACCTTTATTACAGTGAGGGACACCTGTGTCTCACTTCAGACCCCTGTACCATGATAGACCAGTGCTCCTAGGATTGCTGTGCATGTGAGTCACCAGGAGGGGGTAGGAAATATGACTCATTCTGTAGGTCCTGGGCTGGGTTCCAAGATGCTGCATCTAACAAGCTCCCAACTGGTGCTGAGAGGCACACTTCGAAAAGTCTCCCATTTCCCATTCTGATGGGTCTTACTCAATTCTGCCTTAAAAAAAAAAAAAAATTAAAGGTTGAACAGTAATAAAAGGCTTACGAGGAAACCAGCCTCTTGTCCCTTCGACCCTCACCTGTCTCCACCCTCCCACATAACCATTTCTGGCCATTTCTGTGCTGGTGTATGCACTTGTTCCTGTTTCTAAAAATCGCTGCTCTCTTGATTGATCATTTTAAGAGGGGTTCTTCTACTGACTTGTCCTGTTTCAAAAGATGAGGATTTTAGTTCACACCCCTTCATCTTCTCCCTCCATCCTAATATTTTACCTTTTTGTTAAATCCATACTAGGTGTCATTTTTGCTATGTTCATAAATGCTATTGCTCTAATAAGCCAAACAGTCTTCTATGATTACATTATTTTCTAGTACAATTTTTGTTTTATTGGAGTTAATAATTATCTCTTTTAAAATATTTTCTTTGAATATCTGACTTGACCAGCTTTGCTGTAATCCTTTCACTACAGTTTTCCCAAGTCAAATTTTTTTCCAGCTTTATTGAGATATTATTGACATATGTGAGTTACAATGTAATGATTTGATACACATGTATTGCAAAATGATTATCACAATAAGGTTAACACCTTTATCCTCTCACATAATTACTATCGAAAAGTCAAATTGGACAGACAATTCACTGGTTCCATTTATCTTCTGAGACACATCTCCTCTAGATTCCTGTCTCCTGCTCTAGTCTGGGCTCATGGCATCCGTCACTGTATCAGCTCCCACCTCTCTACTATGTTTGGTTCTCTTTCTTGGATTCCGTGTCTTCCTTTTTCTGGGCTACTTCCGATTGGTGGACAGGATTTTCCACTTGTTTTTCAAAGAAGAATGCATAGGGTTTTTGGTTGAAAACATTTTTTTTTTTTCCTCAGAACTGGGAAAATCCCATGTTTTTCTGCCTTCTAGTGCTTCTATGAGGAATGCATTCCCATTCCCATTCCCATTCCTTTGTATGTCCCCTGTCATTTTTTATGAAAGGTTTAGATCTCTTTTATTTAGTCTTATCATTCTGAAATTTCATGATGATGATGATGTAGGTCTTCTGACTTCCAGTACAGTGAGCAGCCTTTTCATTCTGGAGATTTGTATCCTTCATTTCTGAGAAATGCTTTTCATGCTGCCTTAGATGGTTTTCTCTATTTTCTATTTTAATGACCCTCTATTATATAGGGGTTGGTTTTTTTTGTTGTTTGCTTTTAGTTTTCAAGAGTTCTTTCTTATTCTTGTGTTATTCCTTATCTTAAAGCATCCTATTCTTCCTTGACTTCAATTTCTTTTTTAGAGTATTTGTTTAAACTACATTGAAGTTTTGCTTAGTGCACTGTATTATCTCTACTTTCTTCTAAGTTTTTATGTTTATATTTTGGTCTCTGTCATATTGTAAGTATGCCTAACCGCCCGAGATCCTTGTTGAAGAGTGAAATGCTAAAATATATAATGGAAGTGCATGTGCACATGCACGCTCATGTATGTGTGTGTTTGAGTGTGTTACAGAAGGTAGTTGTAGGCTGGGGATTCAAGGAATTAATATCTAGTGGGCAAATTATTTTCTCATTCTGTTCTGTTTTTAGTGGAACTTCTATTATTTAGATGATCTGCTTTCAATTCCCTCCACACCAATGAAAGGTGCTTGCCAAAGTCCAGAGATACTCTGTGCTGCATTTGACCACTCTCTCTGAAGGAATTTATGTGTTCAGTGGGCGGGGGTTGGGGGGAGGGGGTTACTGGGATCCAACTATGGAGCTGGGGCTTCATAGGCACTGATCACTAAGGACACGATCCTTGTGGAGAATGAGAGGAAGGGACTGATGGAAGAGCGACCAGGAAAGAAGTCCCCAGGCTTGGGGGGAGGATGAGAAGAGAGAAGTAGTAGGGAGTAGGAGGCAGGGATTCTGTCGAATTGATTTAGATTTGCAATGGCCTGCTCGGAGTGACATTTATGCTTTGAAACTATAAAGTCATGTGCTTTCTCTGGGCTTTTCAAATAGTCAATTAGGGAGACTTAGGTGAGCCAATTTCTTCGTGGCATGACTTCTCCAAGTGCATTATAAATCTCCAGTGATGCCAGAACTCCATTTATCCAAGAGGACTCCCCTCTGGCTACTAGTGTAAGGAAATCACTCTGGGAAAGGAGTCTGCAGTCCTGAAAAATTAAGGCTATTTTAATTCCATGCAGCAGAGGGCAACCTTGCCCTTCTTATCCAGATTGATACAGGCTTCAGACTATTAAAGTAAAATCAGTTAAAATCACCTTAGTGCTAGTTTGAACTTCAAGGGGAGATTCTTCTGTTTCCTTCATGGTTACCCCCAATGTTTATTTCCATTATTGCACCTAACAAAGAAAGACAACTTTGCCAATCTGAAGGGTGAAATGTGCTATTTATTCAATGATTTTGTTTCTCCTAGTATTAGGATATAAAATACACCTGTTGAATGAGAGAGTTATGCCTTACTTCTAATTAGAAGATGAGAGATGGCGGAGCTGTGGCTGTGCTGGTGTTCGATGAAGTGTCACCTGAATGTGCAGTCAGGTAGGGTAGCAGTCGATAGTGATGCACACCGTGTCTGTCCCACCCAGATATGATCCTGAAGTCTTACTTCCCATCCTGCTGCTGTGTACATCCTGCACAGCCAGCTTTCCCTTGGGTGGCTCCTTCCCTGTGTCCAAACTTGACTGGACAGGGAAGCAGGGCAAAGAGGCCCAGCTGATTCTCAACTGTGACAGGAAAACACAAAATAGCACAAAACTTTATGATACAGAGAATTACTATTATAATAAGTGACTGGAAAGAAACACACTATTCCCTAAAGAAGATCAGTAAAGGCCTTTTTTTTTTTTTTTTTTTTTTTTTGCTAAGAGGCCCTGTAGGAACATTTTAACATGTTCATTTTAGTTAAATGAAGGGTGTCATGGGATCAGTAGCTGGGGATTAGATACAAAGGGATGGAATTAGGGAGGGGGAGATACAAGAATATAAGGGTTTTAGGGTTTGGGAAAATAATTCCCCTTTCTCCCTCTCCTGGATGTGAAACCAGTTGAGAAAGAGAAGAAGGGAAAGAGAAAGTCTAGCAGCTGGAGAGCCCATCAGTACCTTTATCACTGAGAAACTATTCAGAGCACACAGCCCTGTGTCACGGCAGTGGGCTGGCTGCCTCTTCTTTACAGAGGTAGAAGTGCCTGCAGACAGTCCCGGCAGAGTTGCAAAATCCTCTTCTGATTAAACGTGAGGCAGAGCATTTTCGGGACTAGTTGGTTCACAGTGAGAGAAAGGGGACAGGGCTAACAGGAGGCGGCTCTTCCTCCTACTCACCCACCAGCTAACTTGCCCCCCTTAGTTGGGGAGTGGGGAATAAAGAGAGGTAAAGGGAGGAATCAGGGGATTGAGTCTAGACAGGAGGAGGGAATAACATGCTATCAACAATTGTTGTCAAGGCTCTTAGTCAGAATGCTCCAGGCACTGAGCAGGCCCAGGTAGGTTACAAAATGCCCATCTGGGTGTTTAGGTGCAAAGGTCAAAGCTTCAGACCAAGTCTTTTCTACTCTGAAATGTAGATGGGACTCTGAATTTTTTTTCTGTAGCCACTACTCTCAAAAGTACCTACCGTTTGGAACCCTATCTGCTTACAACTGACTCATAGATAGAGACCCAAGGGCTTTGTTTTTGCGATCTGGAATGAACAGCTTCCATACACCAGCAATTCTCAGCAGCTGCTCATACATGAATGGGAGAAACAGCGCTTATGTGCTAAAATCTTCATCTGGGGCTGCCCTGGGCGATGTGTAAGTTGAGTGTGGACAGGGTGTGGCCACTGGAGCCAGAGGTTGGGGGTCTGGGTTCCAAACTCCAGCTCCGTGCAACCAGAAGTGGTCACATCCCTCCTCTGTGTGGGCTTCGGTTCCATTTCCTGCACAGAATGAGGGGTTTGAATATGGTGGCAACCCTTCCACCTTACCACAGGTTCCTTTTAGACATACTAAAGGAGCACTCCTTACTAATGATATGCCTATGCTTGGAAAAAAAAAAAAGACAACTCGGCAAAGTGTATAGGATGACATTTCAGATAAAGAGTAGATATTTCTAGATGACACGATCGACTATTACTGCTCACTACCAGGATTCTTAGTAGAAAACAGAAACCCCTCCAGCCAGTGCAAGTGGAGAAGAGTTTATTAAGGGATACTAAGCGGTTCACAGAACCTGCTCTAAGGAGGGATTCTTGCCTCACACCTCCACCAAGTCTGCCTTGTAGAGCTGGACATCTCTCCTCATAATCCTCCCTCTCGGCCAGCTGGATTCTCATGGTGCCACCTTCTTCCCAGTGAAAATCTTGCTCCTTGTGCTCTAGTTTCAAGGGAGGTTAGTGGAGGGCTTCCACCTTGAGGAGGTAACATGCAGAAGGGGGGAAATTGTGCAGTGGTCATAGGAAAAGAATTCAACAAGTATTGAGTGACAAAAAACATGACAAATGTGCGTGCCGACTATTGCCATATTGTGCCACAGGCAGAAATCCTGGGGACTGAAATTTAACGCATCACAGTGCATTCGATTTGCATGCATGTGCCCACACATCATGGAACCAGAGAACCATCCTATATTAATTTGCCATCATAGTTCTTGTAATAAATACTTTCTTTACAAAATTCAATTCTGGTGACCAGAAATCATGACTGTGTTCATGGCTCTGGAAAAGGATACATTACATTAAATTAGCCATTGACTATTAATTCAGTATGCAGCTAGATGGAAAGGTTGATTAAGCTGTCTTAAGGTGGGGTTTCTTTGGAGGGGGTAAGAAGAAACTGGCTGGCCAATTCTTAAGTGTTTGTTTTTCAAAGGTTAGCCCTTCTAACACATTTCAAAATCACCCAGGGTCCTTGTTAAAATCCTAGGCTGATCCCTGACCTAACAAATCAATATCTGGGTGGAAAGTCTGGAATATATAGTTTAAAAAGCTCCTTCAGTGATTTCTTCCACATGCCAAAGCTTGAGAACCTCTGCTTTCTGGGGCAAATATAGAAACCTTGCGGGAATATTAATATGTTTAAAGTTAATTAATTAATAGATACAGCAGGGCACTGTTTATATTGCATGATTTCTTCAAGTCTTCGTCGATTTGGGGTAAAGTCTGCTACTTGTAGTCCACAAATTCTGAGGTGAAAATGTCTTACTTGCGTCAGTACATTTGAATTTTAAATGTCTAACATTTCCTGACAGTAGCTCACATTTTTCAAAGTCAATGGTCACAATCAGGGCACCACTGCTTACTGAAGCCATTGAATTGTGGTCTTTGATAGCAGAGCTGGCAACAGGGCTTGTGTCCACCCCCAGCCCCACCCCAAACTGGGCTTTGGCCTCTAATTGGCATATATTTTTAAAAATGTAAATGTCATCCTCCTTCAAGGAAAACTATTCCATCCATGTTTCCCACTAGCTAAACTTTTGAAGCCAGTGTTCCCTCAAACTTACTGTACATCAGAAAAATCTAGAGGGTTTGTGGGGTCTGCAAGGCCTCTGAGTTGCTGCCTAGGATGTGTGTGGGTTCTGCACCCTGGACACTCACCCCAGGGGACACCAGTACAGGAAGCACCCTTCCAACTGCTTGGAGGGCCCTAAATCCCCAAGCTGCGATTATCCTTCTGCCATGATCACCAGGAGAATAGCTGAATCCTAAGCAAAATCCTAATGAGTGCGCTCAGGCTCATGAAGAATGCAGACAAATTGGGGAGGGGGGTAGTCAGAGTGTTGCATCCAGGGGAACAGAACCTCCAGAAAGGTGCTCCTGCGTTGGCTGAACGTGCAGAGATGTTGGCGGTGCCCTCGGAGGAGGGATGAAGTCGTCTCCCCACCGCTGGTGGGCCGTGCTGTGCTTGCTGAGGGCAGCGAAACAAGCCACCTGGACACTGGCTTTAGGGGTTTAACATCTCTGCTTATTCCTTACAACAACCCTGCCAGGAAGGCTTATTCTCAGCAGCCCCGGTGAAAGCGACTGAAGGCCAAACAGGTTGGCTTGCCCAGGAACGCGGCCTGCGAGCCGAGAGCAGCTACAGTGAGTGTTGAGGGAAAAGTAAAGCCAACCTCGAAGTGGGTGAGTAAATGCTATAATTTTTTTGTCTTACTGAAGACAATAGCCCAGGATAGTCTTTCAGATTGCTCTGAAAAACTGCCTCGAAGCTTGTCGATTTATAGGCAAAAAACAGTCGAGGTATAAGTGCTGGCAAGCAGTTCCCCCAAGTACATCCGTGTGTCACGAGGTACCATGTGCTCGATTATAAAAATGAAGGTTTGCTGATTTGCTCATGGGCACATGGAAGACCCTTATGTCATCTTACTACATTATGCTTCTATCATGTCTGATTGGCCAGAAATATTGCCTGCGTGCCTCTGCTTCACGGTTGTCTGGTTTTTGCTGGTTTTGTTTCCTCCTTGATGGTCACAGGAGGCCGGCAGCCGTCACCTACTGCAGGTTGAGTGCCCATGAGGACGGATGAAACTCATGCCTATTTTTTTTAAGATTTTATTTATTTATTTATGAGAGAGAGAGAGAGTGGGGGGGGGGGCAGAGACACAGGCAGAGGGAGCAGCAGGCTCCACGCAAGGAGCTCGATGTGGGACTCGATCCCGGGTCTCCAGGATCAGGCCCTGGGCTGAAGGCGGAGCTCAACCGCTGAGCCACCCGGGCTGCCCCTTATGCCTGGTTCTTAGGGAGCCTTGGAACATAGCTCGGAGTGCAGGTGGCAGGCAGCGGAGCTCAGGGGCGAGCACCGAGCTGCCCGTCGGGCCAGGGGAGCCCGTCCTTAGTGGGGCCGGAGAGGTGCCATTGGACCGACTGCTGATGGCTCAGGGCCAGGCACTCTCGGGTGTGCGAGGCAACCTTGGGAAAGGAAGCCATAGGCCCGTCCCTTAGCAGTGGAAGGGCCTCAGGAAATTACCTGCCTCTCCCAGTGGCATGTTGTAGGGCTTGAAACCCCTCCAAGAAGTATTTTTCTCCTTCAGGCTTCCGTAGCACCTTTTGAGCCTCTAGTTATTATCTGTGAAGCCATTTCGAGACCCTGCGAGAGCCATTTCCCTCTGCAGACGTGGAGACCACCTGGCCCATTAGAGGTACACACGCACTGAGATGCCCAGCCACGAGCTTGTCTCAACATTGCGTTAGGGCTAGAGGTGCAGGTGGCCATGAAATGGCAAAACTCATGAATAAGAATAAGGAAAGAAGTTGTAGCTGGGATCTGTCTAGTGCCTTACCCTCAAGACAGGAGAGAACGAATTCCAGGCATGCTAGAGCAGAATCAGAGAGGCCACAAAACCCCATGTGGCGACGTCTGGGTAAGTCTTCTCTTTCTCTTTCTCTTTCTCTCTTCTTTCCTTCCCTGAAAAACTCAGCCCAAATATCACTAGGTTGGATGGAGCAAAATAGGTATGGATTGTAGGGGGGAGGCGCAGAATTAGTGCAGGGGGTCAGAGCGTAGACGGGGTGAGGGGAGCACCCATGTGGGTGAGCAGCAGGGCAGAGGCCGAGGCCCTGCACCCCTGGGAGTCTGAACATTGTGAAGAGGGCAGCCAGTCCAGTAGAGGAGGTGGTGGTGGCACAGAACTTGTGAACACAAGTGAGGTGAAGAGGGATCTCTGGGAGGGTGGGGAAGGGGTGATGGGAGATATGCAATAAGTAAATCCATGGAGGAGGACATTGGGAGCCAGGTTTCTCATGGTCCAAGAAGGGAGAAAACTCACATAAGTCTCATGATACTCATTTGGAATTGGAGCTATCAATGTGGATCCATGATTTTCAGTAAATATAGATAGGTGTAAAAATAAATATAGATATAAAAGTTTGTGTACACACACACACTCAGATGCCACCTTAAAAAAGTGATCAAAATTAACATTCCTAGCGATGGGACGATGTGAAATTGTGTGCCACCTGATGGGACTCAGTGAGAAGAACATAGCATCCTTTCTGTGATAGTTCTGCCCCAAACTATAACCTGAGCCTTACCATGAAAATATCAGACAAATCTGAATTTAGAGACATTTCACTAAATAACTGGCCTGTAATCTTCAAACATGCCAAGGAAAAGTCAAGGAAAAGTCAAGGAAAGATGGAGGCACTGTGAAGGAGTGAATGGAGAAGGAGAATATGGTAACTAGATGCAATGGGTGATTCTGAGTTTTATCCTATTTCTATAAAGGACATTGTTGGGACAATTCGTAAAACTTGAATAGTGTCTGTGAATTGGAGGCTGGATATGCATCAGTGTTGATTTCTTGACTTTGATGGTTGTTTTGCTGATGGTTGTTTTGCTGATGGTTGCCCTTATTTATAGGAAATAGCCTGAAATATTCAGGAGTGATGGGGGTAACGGGTCAGCAACTTATTCTCAGACAGGTTCAGGGAAAGAAGTTCTATGCATTATTCTTGAAATGTTTCTGTAAGTTTAAAATTATTTCAAAAACTCTATTGAAAGGATTATGTATTTCCTTAAAATTTCTTTTGGGATTTAAGAAGTTACTAAACTTGGGGAACCTGGGTGGCTCTTGATTTCGGTTCAGGTCCTGATCGCAGGATTGTGAGATCCAGCTCTGTGTTGGGCTCCGACTGGGTGTGGAGTCTGCTTGGGATTCTCTCTCTCTTCCTTTCTCTCTGCCTTTCCCCCTGCTCAGACTCTCCCCTCTCCCCCTCAAAAAGTTACCTTTAAAAAAAATTTTAAGGTACAATTTACATAATGAAAATTCAATCTTTTTGGTGGTGTAGTTCAATGAATTTTCACAAACGTATACAGTCATGTAACCACTACAAACAGCATATGGAAGCCTTAACTGTGGATATCTCTTACTTTTAAAACTGGTCAGGAATTAGTTGGGTTTTTAGAGATGCTTTTATTTTATAGATATAAATATTAAACCTGTTATTACACTTCACTATTCAATATTTAGATATACAACATGTAATACTAAACCATGTTTGTCCTTTTTTTTTTAGGATTTTATTTATTTATTCATGAGAGACACAGAGAAAAAGGCAGAGACACAGGCAGAGGGAGAAGCAGGCTCGCTATGGGGACTCAATCCCAGGACCCTGGGATCACGTCCCGAGCTGAAGGCAGATGCGCTTAACCGCTGAGCCACTCAGGCATCCCTAAAATACACTTTTTTTTTTTCTAAAATACACTTTGAATAGCATTTTGTACATGTGTCTACATGCATGAACTGATTTAATTCCCACAATAACCCTAAGAGGACAATATTATCATTATACAACCAGTGAAGGCAACTAATGAGTGTCAGAGTCTTGGGACCCAGGTTTTGAAACTCCAAGGCCATAGCATCTTGTGGAGGGAAGGGAGAGATGTGACTAGGTTTTTCTCATCTTGGAGACCCAAGGTAGAGTGAGCTAATGATCAGTAGGTTGTGGGAAGGGCATGGAATGGAATTAAAGTGAGGTGGAGTGATCTGTGTCATCTAGGAATTGGCAAATGGATGAAATGGCTAAAATTAAGTGATTTTAATGAAAAATAAATAATAGGTATGGGTAAAACCAAAGAACCTATGGTGGGGTCCCAGCTTCTAGTTCTGGGGGTGAGGGGAGGTCTGAGACTCCAGAAGTCCCTGTCGCTCAGTGTTGATTGTGTCCTTCAACCAGAAGATAAAGAATACAGCATTCAAAGGATCGGCATTTGTTCTGTGAACCAAATGGCCAATAAGGACAGTTGATTGCAGCGAGCAGAACAATGGGCCTAATTAACCACATGTAGTTGATAGAGATGCTTGACCCAGTTCTCCGTCCTGCTGCCTATGCCATTTAGAAGGAATTTCTATTTCTAGAACATTCTAGAAAGTTCCCCTTTTACAGTAGTGTTTTCATGGGAATGAAATAAAATGTTTCCAACCTTTTATTTTATTCTTGTGACCTGAGAGATGTGATTCGTGGAAGTGTGTAGAACAGCCTGCAGATTTTGAGCCGGAAACCCATGGTCCTGGGGAGGGGAACCTGCGTGTCCTGAACTCCTGGGGAGCTTGGTCAGGTCTATGTCTATCACGGACTTGGGATCAGTCCTGGGTCTGGGCCAGGTTCTCAGGAGGCAGGACCAGCTCAGAGATGGTTTGCTTAGCTACCCAGAGGGCCAAGGGATGCTGGATAGAAACCTAGGCTGGGCTGAAGATGTCCCTTGTTCAATAACCTTTAAGCATTAAGACCTGTGGTATGACCTTCAGCCATACTCTACCTCCAGGCCCGGCAGATGCTAAGGGCGAGGCTAAAGCAAACATGTCTTGGGTCTCAGATTGGGCAGGGCAGGCGCCAACATTTGCCGGAGGAAAAACCTTAGGCAGATTTAGAGAAACCCTGGCACACGCTCCCTCTGCCATGGGACCTGCAACAGGCATCTGGTACAGACAGGAGGAGGGGTCAGGTTCGTGTGAGGACCAGGAGCGAGTACCCATCCAGTCCCCTGCGAGCTGGCCCAGTGTGCCCTTGGTGGGCAAGTAGGGCAGGACACTGTCTCTGCGCTTCAGCCCCTTGGGCATCCCCCTCCTTGGCTCCGCTCCTGGATGCCCATCCTCTTGTGCCTACACCTTGTCCACTGCAGATAGGCTGCTTTCGAGTCGCAGAGCATGACGTGTGTCTTCTCACCTCTGCCTCCCTCCACTCTTCAGGTTCCAACTTCTTGACCACACACCTCTCCTATGAATTGATGAACAAAAGAAGATTTCAACAGGGACGCCTGGGTGGCTCAGTGGTTGAGCATCTGCCTTCAGCTCAGGGGGTGATCCCAGGTCTGGGGATCGAGTCCCGCATCGGGCTCCTTGCGTGGAGCCTGCTTCTCCCTCTGCCTGTGTCTCTGCCTCTCTCTGTGTCTCTCATGAATAAATAAATAAAATAAAATAAATATTTCAACAAAAGTTATTAAATTCTTCCTATATGGCAGGCAGTGTGCTGGACATTGAAATTCTCCAAACATATGGCCTCTATCACTCACTTGCTGAGTGAGATCAGGAAAAGCAGAGGTTTAGCTGCCACAGTGGGTGGTCAGCTGGCTACTCACACTGAGCCTCAAAAGGTAGCATTTTGGGAGGATGGCTGAGTCCTAGTCTAAGTTCTGACTTCAGCTTGGCAGCTTTAGAAACTGAATTTTATCTGATTTGGAGGAATTGACTTATAATAATCAAGCTCGTAAACCAGAATGTCAATTCATTATATTTCCACGGGTACTTTATCAGTTGATGGTGATGTTTGTATAGGGTGTTGAATGACTTTCTGGTTTGGAAAGTGGTGGAGAAGCACTTGCAGCCATTTATCTTTGTTTGCCTTCTCTAGGCCCTGAAGAGCAACCGACTGCTTTTCCCATGTTTTCTCCTTAACAGATTAATTGAGTCAGTTGGGCCTTGGCTGGCCTTCACAGGCTGGCATAACTAGACACGATTTGCAGTTTCAAATCTTACTGCTTTAATCAAAGGAATTCTAATAATTCATAATAATAAGTTTATATATTATTATATTTAATATTTATATAATTTATATAAATATAAAATATATTCAATGTTTATAATTATTACTTATTAATAATAATTTATAAATTATTAATTAATTTAATTCTTCCTAATCAGGGAGGAAGACCACATACTTTGTCATGTTCTATGAACTCACACCAGAAGTTAGATACTGGTGAGCCTTTCCCCAGTTAGAAGTGAATGAGTGAGGGATGCCTGGATGGCTCAGCGGTTGAGCGACTGAGGCCTTTGGCTCAGGGCCTGATCACGGGGTCCCGGGATTGAGTCCCACATCAGGCTCCCTGCATGGAGCCTGCTTCTCCCTCTGCCTGTGTCTCTGCCTCTCTCTCTCTCTCTCTCTGTGTCTCCTATGAATAAATAAATAAAATCTTTTTTTTAAGTGAATAAGTGAAAGTAGGACATCTTATAAATTTCCTTTCAAACGCTTTTTCCTTTAGACATTGGTGACCACTCTTCCTTCTTTGCAAGGAATGGCTAGCAAAGGCCAAAACAAATGAATATGGAGCAAATGCATAATAACAGATGATCTTTCTTCACTCAGACACATATGTGCATGATTTTTATACCATGTGTTACAGACTATGTATTGAATTGGTTAATATTCTTAAGCCCGTTTCATAAATCTAAGTAGATTCAGGGTGGCTCGGCTAAATCAGAATTCAGCTTTTGGAATGAAATGTTAATATTTCATGATGTTGCTCTAAGAGCCATCGCTGCCGCTGTCTTGTCACCCTGGCCACATCGAATACTGCAGCCAGAGGCAACTTCTACAGGTGGCAGTTTCTACTCAGGGGTGATCTTACTAGTGATGGGAACGAAGTTTATCAGCTCTGCTGTGCGACCATTTTCCTTATTTCACCCTCAACAAATGGCTAGAGAGAATTTACGTTTTGTTCGTGCATGCTCAGCTTACTTCCCGTGCTGACCCTCTAAGGAGGGTCCTGTCATCGACAAGCCCATGTCTGGGTTTTATGCTGCCGGTGAGGAAAGGTTAAATAGACTAGTGTCTGGACAAGTAGGGAAGGACTGGGGCTTCCAGACAACTGTGGGAAGAATTAGGGTTTGAGAAAATTAGCCTTTCTAAAAGTGGAACAACTAGAAGGGAGAAAAAAACAAAGAAATAAAACTGAAGGTTTTGAATTGTATTCCTTCATGTTCTTTGGGAGAGGCTAGCAAAGCTTAGAAATCCTTTCTGCTTGCTTTTGGTTGTGGGACTCTATTTCTTTCAAGGAGACATTGTAACTTGGATTGGGCCACTCAGATGACTTTTCTCCCTGTGGGTAATTTTTCCAAACTCTGATGGCTGGTTATTCTGATTCCCTATGCCCTAATTATTCTGCTTTGTGGTGACTTTTGATTTATTCTATTTTACTGTATTTTACTTCTGAATTTTTCTTTTTAAAAAAGATTTATTTATTTGAGAGAGAGAGAGGAAGAGAAAGAGAGAGAACAGAGGGAGGGACAAAGGAAGAGGGAGATAATATCAAACAGACTCCCCGTTGAGTGCCGAGCCTGAGGTGGGGCTCGATTCCAGGACCCTGAGATCATGACCTGAGCCAAAATCAAGAGTGGGATGCTTAACCAACTAAGCCACCCAAGTACTTTTGAATTTTTTTTTTTTTTTGATGTTTGGGTTAGCTCTCGGCTGCATGGCAAACTCCTTTAGGGTGGAGACTTGTCTTAATACTTCTTTGAATTGACCACAATTGAAAGCGCACCACTCATTGTCTAATGGGCAGTCAATAAAATCCTGGTGAACAAGTGAATGCTGCAATTATGCTGACACTAGGTTTCCACTCTTTTACCTGCACAGACTTTCGTGGCAGAAGAACCAGTCTCACTCATCAAAGACCCAGGACAAGATCATGCCAAACTAGACATGGCCCAGAGGGTTAGCTGCCAAGAAACCTGCTAAGGAGCCCCAGATCTTTCTTTGTTTACTTGGCTAGAGTGGATATTTTCTTCTACTTCTACTTCAGACCTCAGTGGCCATGCACAATAGCCTAGCAAAAATGCATCTTGGAGGAAGCTGGCCTTTGGAATAGCGTCCTGAAGATGTATTAAGAATGCTATGGTATAAATGATAGTAAGATTTCAGCTTGATGAGTGTCTTGAAAAACAAACTCCTTACAAGGGAGCGCACAGCTGTACCACTCTCACTTCTGTCTCCCGGTCCTGTGATCTGACAATTAATCTTAACTGACAACAATTTAATTTTACTCTGACAACAATTTTAATCTAAAAGCAACTCTCTTGTCCCTAGGTTGTTACCCCCTAAGTAAGAAGGAGAGAAGATATGTTTGTCAGCTGGCATCTTCCTTCTTCATCTTCTGAGGTTCAGATGCGCATTCAGATGGATCCAGATTACCATGTGCCCAAACACAAAAAAAAGGAGATTTTCCTTAATGTTCTGCTCTTTGGTAGATCATAAAGGCAACAAAGGGCATTTGGGTTCCCAGCAATACATAACTAACCCATTTCTCAACTCAGGAGGGTTAAGGAGAGCTAATTTAATCTCATGCTTCATTAGTTTATTTGTTGCCTGAAATCAAAAACCGATGCAAAGACAAGCAGCCAAAAACCAATTGCCATTTTGTGCAACTGCTTCCCTGCGGCTCCAACCATTGGACCCATTACCAATTATTTCCACCGAGTTGGAGAAAGGTGTTCCCGTTTATTAGCCGGTCAGGACCACCTCTGTCTACCACTCTGATTTCTCCTCACAAGGGATTTTCTTTCCTGTTTAGAGTAAACGTTGATTTATTTTTTATTTTTTTAAATAATAAATTTATTTTTTATTGGTGTTCAATTTGCCAACATACAGAATAACACCCAGTGCTCATCCCGTCAAGTGCCCCCCTCAGTGCCCGTCACCCAGTCACCCCCACCCCCCGCCCTCCTCCCCTTCCACCACCCCTAGTTCGTTTCCCAGAGTTAGGAGTCTTTATGTTCTGTCTCCCTCTCTGATATTTCCTGCTCATTTTTTTTCTCTTTTCCCCTTTATTCCCTTTCACTATTTTTTATATTCCCCAAATGAATGAGACCATATAATGTTTGTCCTTCTCCGGTTGACTTCTTTCACTCAGCATAATCCCTCCAGTTCCATCCACGTTGAAGCAAGTGGTGGGTATATGTCATTTCTAATGGCTGAGGAATATTCCATTGTATACATAGACCACATCTTCTTTATCCATTCATCTTTCGAAGGACACCGAGGCTCCTTCCACAGTTTTTAAACGTTGATTTAAAAATGGCAAATACCACTTTGTGTGTTGGCCAGGTAGGTTGGCACGGCTTTGCTCTTCCTGAAGACAGCCACCAGGGGGCAGCCCATGCCTGACTAAGCCCAGGTTTGTGCCAGAGGAAGTAAGGATGACCTGGGAGGGACCATGGAAGTGCAGGTCTGAGAAGAGGCAACACTGGGAGAGGTTTGGGAGAGGGAGGCAACTAGGAGGCCAGGAGAACTCCTCTTGCCCTGCAGATCTCTAGAATCAGTCTCCAGAGATGGGTCGTGAAGAGGCTGTGTGGAAGAGGAGGTGGGAGCTCATTAGGCTGCCGGGGAGAATGTGGGGGAATGGAGGACACCCAAGGCTGGGCCTGCTGTCCCCAAATACCTCCTCACTATGGGTTGATAATGTTTCACTCCCTGGAATCCGGGGAGTTGTGGTTCTTGTTCCTGTGTATGGTGATTATGGTGATGTTTTGGGTCAGGGAGTGTCCCGAGAGGCAGGCATGACTGAGCAGCAATGGGGACGGTGCTTGATACTGAGGCCCCCCCCGCCCTGTACTCATCCCTGTGACACTGAGCCACGACCCTGGCTTCCGCCCTAACCAAGGCCAGACTGTGAGAACAGGTAGATCTTTGTCTGCAGAAGAATGGAGGTTCAAATGGGAACTGTGGACACTAGATGTGATAAGGGGGCAGCACAATCAAAGCCGTTGTCCACCATCTTTCTTTTCTATGGTAACATCTTTTCTATGGTACCATTTTCTATGGTAATGATCACTGTCGTGATCATATTCAGTATCCTTTCATCTAACACACCCACTTATCTTAGTTTGGGTTCCCCCAGAGCCTGAGACAAGGACTTCGATGAGAATAGCTTAATTACGGGAGTGATCTCAGGAAACAGAAGTAAGGGATCAAGGAAGGAGAAAGTCAACCCTAGAGTGTGTTACAGAGGTTGCTGCTATGGGCAACAACATCAGCACCTCCTGCAAAGCAAGCAGGACCCCCACATTTGTGCACCTAAGGCATGAAGGTCCTAAACATTTATCCGCCATGTCCACTCCCACTGGTTGAGAGTTGCTCCCAGCAGTCTTAACTCCACTGCCTTTCAAAGCTGCACATACCGGGGGTGCTCTGGAGCAGAAGGCAACCAGACGTATGGCATGTGCTTGAAGCAAGATAACTCTAGGCTCCTAAAGAACTGAAATGGGGCCTTGGGACTGTGACCAGAGGTGTCTGCTATATCAATCAAGCAAGACTAGGCCAGAGTGATGGTTCTCAAAGTGTGATTACCAGGACTGGCTGCTGGAAACTTATTAGAAATGCAAATTCTTGATCCTGAGTCAGAAATCCTGGGCACAGAGCCCAACAATATTTTACATGGCCCTTTCTAGTTGATCCCCAGTCCCACCCAGCCCCTAGAGGCAACTGCTATTCTGAATTTTTTCCACTACATATTGTTTTTGCCTGTTTTCAAATTTTAAAGAAGAATTATATGGTATGTCTTCTTTTGGGTAAAGCTTCTTGTACTCAGCATATGTCTTGAGGTTCTTGCATATTGTTGCATATCTCTATAGTTCATTCCTTTTTTTTTTTAAAGATTTTATTTATTTATTCATGACAGTCACAGAGAGAGAGAGAGAGGCAGAGACATAGGCAGAGGGAGAAGCAGGCTCCAAGCAGAGAGCCGGATGTGGGACTCGATCCCGGGTCTCCAGGATCGCGCCCTGGGCCAAAGGCAAGGGCCAAACCGCTGCGCCACCCAGGGATCCTAGTTCATTCCTTTTTATTGCCGAGTAGTCTCCCATGACATGCATGTATCACAGTTAGCTTGTTGTTTTTGTGGTCGAGGGACAGCAGAATAGTTTCCAATGTTTTGACTATTTTGCATAAAACTGTATCAAGCATTCTTGTGCAAGCTTTTTGGACTGGTAATGTAGTTCCTGCAGGGTAATGATAATTAATAATTAATTGATATGATAAATAATTAATAATTAATACCACATGAATGCTTTACCCTAACTCTCATGGTCATGGACTACCATGACCTGTGGAGGTCGCTCTAACCCAATGTTCTCTCAGACTTTAGCACAGTCTTCTTGCTCGCGGAAGCACCAGACAGCACATTAGCAGTATACCCAGAGGCCGTCTTAACCAGTGAAATCACCAACAAAAAGCACTAAATTGCGAAAAACATGGCACTACATAGATTGTGAAAATTAACACCGTTTACTATATGAGAGCTGAAACGAATGCAGCGCACTGCCTTGTTCGATCTCAGCTGGGAATATGTGTGCAGGTGATGCAAATTTTTTTGCAGCTCTGCGTGTATCAGGAGAGCATTGTTAGTATTATTCATTTGGGAGTCACACTACATTTTAACAAATTGGCGAATTCACAAATATGGAATCCGTGAATGGTGAAGTTCTATTGTATACAGAGCTTGGAACTCGGAGCAGGCAGTGGTTTCTAACCAAAGCACCAGTTATTTGGCACCTGCTCTATTGAGAGGTGGGTCCATGTCCTCTCTCCCGAATGCAGGAAGAGACCTCACTGTTATGAACTCAACTCATTTGTGCAGAAGTGACTGGTGTTTTCAAGGGGGAGGGTGAGAGCAGGGGAGGTGGTAGTTAGCAGGGAGGGTGGGTGCCTAAGCAGAGTAAGGAAGTGAAAAATTACCAAAATTGGGTTAGAGAGTTGGTCAGTGTCAATGTGATTAGATCATCTGTGTCAAAGTGGGGCTTTATCCTCCCACAGGGATTGAGAAGCAGGCAACCTACCCTTCCTGATGATTGTATTTCGAAGGAATGGCTTTCAGTCCTTGAGAAAGACACTCCTGGGTTGTAGGAGATAGACATACATCCTAAAGGGATGGAGAATGGATTTATAATAAGCTTTTAATAAATACTCTAAGAAAAGAGAATCAGGGGCCTCTCCTCAAGCGTTGGCTGGAACAAATGCTAAATTCTTTCCACATGCTAAGGTTTTCCAGACAGAAACTCAACTAGGGTGGGGTGGGTGGGGTGCGAGGTAGGGGTAGGGTGGGCTGTCCCAGGGACAAGGCCTACTGGAATCCATGCTAACTTTTGCTCAAGTCTCTTAGTGCAGTTTGGACGGAGTCATTCAGGCAAAGTTTTTGCAGTTCTCCACATCATGGGGCAGGGACAAATTATCCATCTGTGTGTCTGCATACTGAACCTCTGACCCACAGAATCCGTGGGCACAGTAAAGTGGCGGTTGCTCTTGCACCACTAAGGTTGGGGAAGCTTGGGATGCAGCAGTAGTAACTGGAACATTGCAGTTCATCTCCTCTGGCAGGAGTGGCCCCCAGCCCCCTGCCTCTGACCAGTGTAAACAAACAGCTGGAGAGAGTGCCTTGGGTGGATTGCTCATCCCATCCTTAGGGTCATGGACTGAAGACACTCAGCAATTGGCTGCTATGGGTTGAAACTGGACCAGTACTGCTGTTTTACTTGGCATCCTGCCCACAATTGGCTCTGGGATAGTGTAGGGTGAGGGGGTGAGGGGTGGAGGGGAGAAAGCCAGTCAGCTGCCATCGGGGCTTTATTAACTGCCATGAAAATTGGATTAGCATGTAAGAGCTTGGGGGCGGGGGGAGGTTTGCAGTGAGAAACTGTGTAGCAGGGGAGGGACAGAGAGGGGTGTCCAGGGGGATTTTCATAGTGGCCAGATTGTAAGAAAATCGTCATGTTACAGATGATCAAATCTGACTTCAGAGAGCACTGGATCTGGCCTTAACCATTTCCACCAAAGAGCCCCAAGTGAGGGGAGAGACCCGGGGGCCTGACTGAAGTGGCACCCCACAATTGAGGACGTGCCCTTGGAGTTTCCTATTTTATTTTATTTATATATTTTTTAAATTTATTTGTTCATAGAGACACAGAGAGAGAGAGAGAGAGGCAGAGACACAGGCAGAGGGAGAAGCAGGCTCCATGCAGGGAGCCCGACGACGTGGGACTCGATCCCGGGTCTCCAGGATCACACTCCAGGCTGCAGGTGGCGCTAAACCGCTGTGCCACCGGGGCTGCCCCTCCTATTTTATTTTAAAGATTTATACTTCATACACTACAATTTGTACTTTATTATTTTTTTTAAATCCTCTCTTCTCCCAATCTTGCATCAGATCAATAGTTCAGAAGCTGCATCATGATTTTCTATGGTTTGAACAGCCCTCAGGCACCTGGACTTAGTCCAATGGCCTTGCTGCACAAGTAGACCTGTCCACTTGACCATGTCGGGCATGGCATTAAGAACTGGGGAGAGAATGACGAATGAGAAGTGACTCTTACCATCAGGGAGCTGATCACACATTGGGAGACAGAGATGTAAGCGAATGATTGCCCAAGACTTGCCCAAAGTCCACAACTTGGTGGTGGTGCGACAGTGACCGACATCCAGGTCTGCTCCCAGTAGGGTCTGTTTGCTTCCCAGCATACTGCCTCTCCTTCAAACGCTGGGAATATCCCAGAAAGGGGATGAACATCAGACATTAGTAAAGTGGAAACGTTGGGCTCCTTAGTTTTCAGCCCCTGGATCCTGCATGAGAGGGTAGTTCACAGGACACCCGAATATGTTCCCAAATACCATTCCTGAAAGTTGCTTGAATGTCTCGAGTGCCTATAATTAGTTGTCAATTACTCGCTATGATGGTTAGTGTAGCTCTCTGTGTTGGTTCTGAATGGATTACCAGAATGATCTTTCACCTGTCAGTTGCTAGGAGAACTCCATGTGCCTTGCCAGCTCCTTTACTTGGCATCAGCACATTTTTATTGAACACATACTATGTGCTAGACAGTGAGCTAAGTTCCAGGAACAGAAATAACAATATCTTCCTTCTCTTCAAAGGGCTGAGTCTGGAGGAGTGGCGTGTTGGTAAAAGAATTCTAAGCAGGTCCGTGGTAGCCTGGAATTAAGAATATAGTTGGTGGTAGTTTAAGAGTTAGTTTTCCCTGGATCTGTTCCTACCTGTCCTAAGTGAATTCCAGACCCTGCAAATTCCCGATAGTTTGGGAGCAACAGGAGAATGTCTGAGGTGGACTAATTCTCTTAATGATTTACCCCCACACCTCAGTGTTTTCCTGTCCTGCCCCAGCCTCCAGAGGCACCGTCACAGCTGGCATTTGGGCAGGAGACCCCTCCAGCTGGCTCATGCCTGCTTCTTTGGGAATCCCCTGATATGACCTTGGCCCCAAGCACCCTAGACCATCATTGCAGAGGCTGCAGGCACTATCACTGAGGACCCCTAGTCCTGGAAATAAGCCCACGAAGCTGGAGCTGGAGGTGTGCTAGGCTGTACCAGTGAAGGAGGGAGGCTGGGCTTGTCCAATGAAGGCACAGGCAATGCTCGGTTGGGGAATGAGCACAGAGGCAGGACCACTCTCTCATTAACCTCTGGTCTTGTTTTCTACTACTCCTGCCATGTCTGTCTGTGATCTTTAAAAAAAAAATCATACCCTCATTTAGGGTTTATGGAAAAGGAACCTTTTTATTTATTTATTTATTTATTTATTTATTTATTTATTTATTTATTTTTGGGAAACTTTTTAGATAATGCCTTCTGTGTCCCCCCTCCCCCCACCATGTCTCTTTCCTTCATGCTACTCTTACCTCTTTCCCATAGAAGCAAGAGGCCTCAGGGTTGGTAGTATTGAGATACCCTTTTGGAACTGTTGTGATGCCCTTGTCAAGAGCTCTTCCCAGTGCAGGAGGGAATGGTCAACATTTAATGGCCATGGATGCTTTTAATGGGTTAATGGGTTGAGTGATCCATCTCTCTCTCTCTTTCTCTCTCTCTCTCTCTTTCTTCCTCTCTCTCCCTGACTTCCATCCTTCTTGAGCCTGAAACCTGCAGATGTAGAGAAGAATAGGAAAACTCATTTCCCTCTGCATCCAAAGTATGCTGTCCAGGCCAGCCTTACCTTTAGTAAAGCTGCTGTTTCAATCTGGCTGATTATGTCTATTCTGTTTGTGTAGGACCCTCAGCTGGAGGAGGAGGATTTTTCCAAATCCCCAATATGCCATTTTTCAATTTTACTTGCATTTGGTTTATTACCCGTGGCTCTAGGGTCAAACGCCTGAGCCCCCAGGGGCTGATTTGAGCCTCTTTTGGATCTATGCTCGCTACCCTTTGTCCCCTCCAACATTAAGATGCTTTTTCAAGCAGGTGTGCTTTGAATCCTGATAAAAATGTTTTCCTCTTTAGAGGTTTCCTGACCCACCTCATCAGTCCTTTTGTGAATTCTGAATTTTAGGGTGAGCTTGGTTTTACTTAACCCAGAAATGCTGCTGCTCACTCCAGGGTGATAATTGTTCGAGTACAGTTTTTCAACTTCAAACCTTTGACATTCTGAACCAGATACTTCTTTGTTGGGGGAGGGGCTGTCATGTAGTATGTTTAGCAGCATCCTTGGCCCTACTCACTAAATCCCTATAGCACTCCCTCCCCTCCTTCCCACCTTACAAGTTATGAAAACCAAAAATGTTTCCAGATATCGTCAAGTGTTTCCTGGGGACAAAAAAATCATTCCTGATTAAGGACTGTTGTTCTAGAGAAAAACAGACAAGGTGAAGGAAGAGCAGAAAAGTGTCTCAGTCTTTCTGGCAGGGTTAGTGTAGGCTTCTCAGGGGGAAACAGCATTTGAGCTGAATTTTGTGGGATAAGAATTTCCTAGTCATCACAGAAAGAAAAGTTTTTTTTTTTTAAGATTTTATTTATTTACTCATGAGAGAGAGAGAGAGAGAGAGGCAGAGACACAGGCAGAGGGAGAAGGAGGCTCCACACAGAGAGCCCGACGCGGGACTCGATCTGCGGGCTCCAGGATCACACCCTGGACCGAAGGCAGTGCTAAACCGCTGAGCCACCCGGGCTGCCCAAAAGAAGAGTTTTTAAGATACAAATAAGGAGGTATTCATGGCTCTCTGTGATGTCTTCTTGACCAAAAAATGATTCCTACCATTCCTATGCCTTCAAACATTCTAGGGATAGCCCACAGATGCCTGGCTTTTGCCAGCCTCATTTTTACTCATTCCACCTGAGTCAATTCCATGACCGTATGTCCAAATTCTACCTTCGCTGGTCACATTTGCTATGCTCTATACCATTTTGGAAAAAGGATTGGATTTCTAGAGCAAGATCCTCTAGAGGTGGGTTACTTTCTCTTAAACATTATGCCTACATGTTGGATAGATTGAGAGAATAGGTTGTGCTGTGAGCTGCAAGTCTGAATACACTAAACCTGGTATCGAGGAGAATTTGACCTCACTTCAGATAATTATATGGTAGATTGTGTCCGTTGTGTAATCATTCACTAGAAGAGACCTACGTTGCCCCTCATCTGGGATGTGATTCATCTGGTGGGATAATGCTCTAGGAGCGGAATAGGAGGGAATCTGCACACAGTGTAGGAGGAAGAAATTGGTATCCTCCTCCTCCAGTTGCTAAATTCCAGGGTAACCCTGGTGGGTGGTGGAAGTCTCACAGCAGGAATAAATGAATCACATGGGAACACCAATGAGTTCAGCCATTTATTAATGCCATGCAATGGCAGGCTATGAATACAATCTGGTTTTAAATACTGAGGTACCCACCAAGGTACCCCTTAAGGAGGCTTGGCTTTGCAAAGCAGTGCTGCACAGAGATGCAGGGATAGCAAATAGGTTGGGCCATATACATCATACAACCACTTTGGAGGACAATAATAGGTAGAACTATGTTTTTTTTTAAATGACATAACTTAAAATAATAATTAATACGAATAATAATATTTGAATTAGCAATGCAACAAAACAGGAGTAGCATCCAAAATGTTGGCTAAGTTACAGCACCAGGCAGTTCATATCATGTGGTCTCTCCCCTGAAAGTGAATCGCTGTGTACTGAGCACCAGATACACTGTTCCAGGATTTCATCTTAAAGTTAGAGGAAGAAGAGCTAAGACCTGCAATCTCTGGGGTGGTAATGTGTAGCTTTTAGAGTCTGAAGAATTTTAGCCAACTGATTGGGAAATTATGATACAATACAAATCTCTCAAATTGGTTTCAGAAACTTGAGGAAAGTTATCAAAAACGTTCACTAAATATCTGAAAGCACCACATTGGGATGATTGCACCAAGAAAATCCATCATAAAACAAGTCATTCCCACGAAGAGGCAATTGTCATATCCACAAAATGATTTTTTAGAGAAGTATTCACGGGTCTCTTGAAATATTGTTTTCTCATGGTGCATTAGGTTTTAATGTTCAAGAATTAAATTAGCCCACCGCTTTTCAGAGTACAGTGAACTCTACCATGTGAAAGGCAATGTAAACCAAAGTGGGCTCAGAACCTTGCTGGATTTAAGCACCAGACACTGGGTGGCTTCTCTGGTTCATGGGAGATGTGTATCCAGTGTGTCTTGCTACACTTTTCACTTGCTTGTTCAAGGTGGGAAGAAAAGAAGACAAGTATTAAACAAACCAATGATGCAGCTCTGCGCTGTCCCTCATGAGTATCAAAGGAATGGAGAAGACAGCATGTAAGTTCTTGTCTTCAGAGCCTCCCCTCTCCGATTGCAAGCACAGGGACCTGTCAAAACCCTGATGATCCAAAGCTGAGTGACTGTCAAGGTAACAACTGTGTCAGATGACTAACAGCAAGGGCTATTTCTATCCTGGAGACCAGAATGATGGATGCCACACAGCTATCCCACAACACAGCCTCCAAATAGGAAGTGAACGTGTGCATGATTAGGGGCTAACTTCCTGTCTTTGAGAAACTAGAGAAAGGCCTAGAATAGAGTATCTGGCCAGACCCTCCCTACATGTCTATCATCCTCTCCACCATGTGGGTCATAAATAACATGGCCCATTTTGTGAATTGGGAAATCTGGCCTTGTTGAGTTTGCTGAGGTCAGTAGAGATCTGGGTTTGTTCCTGAGTTTTGAAAGACTAGTCATATCCAGGTCTCTGATGACATGCAGAAGCCCATGATAGCTAGTACAGTACCAGGTGAAGTAACTCAGCCCAGATGACTAAATTCAGCCCCCTGAAAGTCCACACTCTACTTGCGGGATAGTCTGTGAAAAAAAATCAGTATATCCTCCACTCACGTCACCAACAATTTTTAAGTCTCTTCTCTCTAAAATGGTTATTTCACCAGAGAGTGTCACCAGCCACTAATGTTTCATTTAAAGACAGAGAACACAGGAATGTCATTATCAAGAAATAAACCCCCTGGCTTTAGGTAAACATATCTGTTTTCGTCCTGTTTCTCTTCTTAAGTTCCCTCCCAGCCCCAGTGTTTTATTTTCCACAGGAATTTATCAGAATAATTACACATTAATGGCTTGAAAAATAAAAGCACATCAAAAACAATTTTAAACTTCTGGTATCCAAGCAGTAAAACCGGCATTGGCCAGCAACACCATTACACATCTAACAGCTGTAGATGGACTTGCCCACTCGTACAAGTATCTATAGGTTTATACTCGTCCTGCCACCATCTAGATATTAGCACCGTTTTTCAATAGCACCATTCTGCTGAAGGGGTAGGTAATTCAAGGGAGCTACGGGACACTGTGCTCCTGGTGAGTAGTAACTGTGCTGGGCCTGCGCATGAGTCTAATATGCTGCTCCTTACATGAAGGCCACATCCCTGCCTTCCCCCCTGTCAAGAGCTGGTTCTGAAGACTTCTTCCCCTTGAGGCCCACCCACCCACCCATCCTTGCTGTCTGGGTTCAGTTTATGTAGATGCCTCCCCTTAGAAACTAGGATATTTGCCTTGTATTTGAGACCACAGCCTCCTGATAGGTGGTGAGAACATCAAGAACAAGCACTTGCATGTTCATTTTACTGTTTTGGACTCTCCTGACTTACCTGCTCCCCCTTCAAAAGTAACTATTGGGAGTACTGGGGAGTAGGTCATGTTTATCTCACTTTTGAGTTGTTTTTTTTTTCTTTCTCAAGACTAGAAGTTTGTATCAAGTTCTTGTACTTAATGAATTTTACCTGGTCCTCTGAAATATTTAAATCTTGAGCTCCATTCTCATCCTAGGGGTAGGTGGGGAGGTATTGTAGCCACGGACCTGGCTATGGCAGCTGTTTGTGTAAACGCCCAGCAGTGGAAAGACAGTTGGACCTCTGAGTTGACTCAGGCAGGGAACATGCTGGAGAGGAAAAGTCAGACAGGAAGACTCATCTGTTCTTCTCCAAAGGAAAGGTATTTGGCAGGAAACTGGGAAGAATAAAGGTTCATGTTTCTTTTCTTATACCAGAAGAAACTGATTTCTATTCATTTCCTCTTTAAGAGTTTTTCATGGAAATTATCCTTGAGTCATAAATGTCTTCCATGTAATTAAGCTAAATCCCTTACCCTTACTAAATCCTACAGCTTCTGATGATTTCCTCTTATTCTTGTGTCTCTAAGTAGGCACAGGAATCTAAACAGTCCAGATACCGCATCTATAGGGACTGAGTGATATAGCCAGCACTCTCTCTCCCTGCCCCAGTTGAGTACTGGCTGAAGAAAGTGGCCCTCTGCCTGGGGGAATTAAAGGAATGTTCCTGAAAGCTTTCCCATGACATTGACATATGAAACAGCAGCTTCCTCAAGTAGGGAGGGAAAAAAAGGATGATTTCACAAAGGTAAATGGATACAATTATTTGTTCCCTGGATACATGTGGTTCTAGTTCCTGATACTCCTGAGGCAGTCTGGGAAAAATCTGGTGCCTTTGTTTTTATTTTTAAGGGGGAAAAGACATCATGTCACTGACTTACCTAATTTGGCACCTTTCCCCAGGAGCCCATCCCAGGAGTTGCCTGAACCTCCTGGATATCTCACCTGCCTATCAAGGAGCAGCAGGCACTTCAGTCCCATGCCTTTTACAAGGGCATTTTGTGACTAAAAAACACAGTGAATTTTGTTTTCAGCCAAAGTTGGGCCCAAAAAACCTCAGTGAAGTGGTCCCTGGGGCTATAACGTGGGAGAGTCAGTCAGTGGGCTGCTGCATTCCGTGGTGCGGGGTGACTTCCTTCAGACTTAGAATCCTTTGGGGTTTTTGAGCGACTGTGGCTTTCTTGGCCTTCGGGTGTGGACGATGCGGGTCTGGGAACAGGAGAGGCAGCACTGAGCCCTCACAGTGGGCACAGAGCATTTCTTCATGGATTTTAGTGTTTGGCAGAAACTGGCTGATAAGTTGTCCTTGGTGCAAAGTAAATCTGTGGAAGGAGAGAAAAATAAGAAACACCAAACAAAAAACAAAGATTATCCTTTGTAAGTGAATGAGCACAATCTCTATTAATGGAAGATGTTATATGTCTCCCAAGGAAGCCTTCATAATAGTTCATAGTAGCTGACATCCACTGAACACTGATTATGTATCAGAAACTGTGCAAAGTACTTGTGCTAAACTGAATTAGCGGTCACAATTCTTCACTCCTGTGTCACAGTGTTATAGACGTCCCCACCCTTGCCATGGCTGCCTGATGGGTAGTGAATACTTCTCCACTGCTTGACTTTGGCTTCAGCTTAATACTTGCTCTGGACAATGTGATATTAGTAGACATGATCCCTATGGGGCCTTGGGAGATGCAGGAGGATGAGCCGGCCCTGATGAGCTTCTGCTGTCATCATGAGAAGGACCTGGTTCATGCAGCTAGTGGGCCACAGAGGATGGGAGACACATGGAGTGAACCTAGACTGAACTTACAGCTGGCAGCCAAGGCCAACCAAGGCCAAGCCAGATTAGCTGAACCTTAGCTGACCTGCAGGCGCTGAGTAAAATCCCCATGGTTATAGTTTTGAGGCCTTTAGTTTAGAGGTGTTTGGTTCTGCAGTATTGTCATGTGATAGTTGAATGCAATGTTTCACATGCATTGCTCCACTTAATCTTCCCAGCAGCACCATCAGGTAACTATGAGCCTTTCTTTCCATTATACAAACGAGGACTGCAAAGCCTACAGAAGTTAAAAATCTGCACAATGTTACCCAGCTGGTAAGTGGCATAGCCGGAGCTAAACAGAGACAGTTTTGGCTCTAAAGCTTACGCTTTTATCAATCATATCATTCAAAGCACCAAACAATATAACCCAGCTAGCCAACTAACCAATGTATTCTGAGCAGAGCTCAGCCGAGCAAAAGATTCAGATACATAAAATGTCATCACGGCTCTCCAGGAATGTACCATGTAGGTGAAAGCATAAAGATCCACAGGTAATTCCACAGTAAGCGTTCAGTTAGCTACCTGGCTTCTAACCCTTGTTCTATTCTGACAGCTCTAAGCAGGTAAGTCCCTCGTGTTTTTCCTTTGGCCCTGATTTCCTTATACGTGATGCAGGGAGTTTCTCAGGGGCCACCAACACCCACATTCTAGGGGTGGTACTCAGACTGGACTGGTTCACGTGCTCCTGGCCTGGAAGAAATTCAACAAGGTCCCCAAGAGCTGATTTTTCTTCTCTATAGTGAAATGGCTTCAAATTTTGCCTGAGTGCCTCTCAGAGCTCTCCGGTTGCCTTTCTTTCTTCTTTACAGAGAAGATTTGAATAATTTTGAAGAAAATCTTCTTCACAAACAGGCTGCTGTCCTTTGTAAATAGGACTGTCAGTAAAAGTAGAAATTGAGGTAATATTCCCTTTATGCAAAAACTGTGATAGTATTATTTCCTCTTTATGCTTTTGTTCCCCTTCAGGTCATGAAGGAAAAAAAACCCAAAGAGCAAAAAAACCCAAAACCTTTTTATCTCCCCATGGCTCATCATTCCCTTGACTCCATCTTGTTTTTTGTTTTGTTTTGTTTTGTTTTGTGAAGAAATAAATGTCTTCTGCTAGCTATCAGAATTCTATTTTGTTTGCATGTTTTAATGGCACTTGGGAATCGGTAACACACAATGTTCCTCAAACCCCAAAAGCCTTCACTGCTGATTCTTTTCTTCAGGCCTCTTCTTAAGCCTATTATAAAATTCAATCTCTCCTAAAATCCCACAGGAAATTTTCTTAGGTGCTCTGTTTCAGAAGGAGTACATGTTTCAGCCAAAGATTCCTATCATGGAGTAGGAATTTGGGCCCTTCATCTCCCATAGCTCCACCAGAGTGGTTGGCATCCTCCGTGGGGTCTGGACCATGCATCATGTGTGCTGCTGTTCAGAACAAGGCAAGGATTCCTTTCTAGGCTCCTGGCTTTGGAATAGGTCTGCTCCAGTTTCTTAGCCAGCATCTCCTGAAGCCCTTGTGGATGGTGGCTGGAAGAGGTGCATCTGGCATGGCTCTCTGTCCCATGTCCTCTCTGCCACGAGTATGTGAGTGCTCTGGGGCTACTTCAGGAAAGGAAGGAGGGAGGAAGTGTGAAAGCTCAGCTTGCATCCCATATCTTCACGAAGCTTCTTTCGGCCATGCTGGCTCACATGGATCCCTTCTGTCTCAGGCTCTTAACTTGCGTTATTACTGTAATATTTGCTCAAACATGGTACTATGTTCTATCTTGAACTGCTCTGTAAGTGGTAATGTGAGCCTTTTCTGCTAAGGCTTGAGTATGATCTCTCAAGGGTGTCTACCATTCTAAAAAGGGCTTCTTCCTAGAGACTCCCAAAGCCCTAACCTGTTGTGGGCTGAACTGCATCCTTTAAAGTTTAAGTGTCCCCAATCACTGGTACATGCAAATGGGACCTTATATGGAAATATTTCTTTGAAGGTGTAATAATGATATAAATTAAAATGAGGTCCTACCAGAATAGGGTGGGCCCTTAATCCAACATGACTAGTGTCTTTATGAGAAGAGGAGGAGAGACAAGTACACACAGTGAAGAGAAAGCCATGGAAGACACTGACATCAGAAGGAAACTGGCCATGTGATGACAGAGGCAGAGACTGAAGTTACTCAGCTACAAGCCAAGGAAAACCAGGGATTGTTAGCAACCACCAGAAGCTAAGACAGAGAGCATGGCCCTATCGTGACTTTGATTGTGAACTTCTGGCCTCCAGAACTGTGAGAATACATTACTGTTGTTTTAAGTTATTTATCTCTTGGTAGTCTGTTATGGTGGCCCTGGGAAGATAATGCACCTCTTCCCCTATGACAGTGATAATAACAGAAATACAACATATTAAGCCCTTATCATATACATACCAGGCAATGTACTTCATATACACTATCTCATTTGATCCACGTAGAAATGTACTTGTAGGTATAGCTATTCTTTTAAAAACTGAGGGTTCCGGAAAGGCTTAGTAATTGGCCCAGCATCACATAGCTGGTATGCAGATGGTGGCTGGGATTTGAATGTTGCTTCAGTGCCTCTAAAACTCTGCCACCAAGAGAATGAAGCTCTTGTACTGGTTACTGAGGGTCACAAGAGACCCAAGAGAGGGTCACATGGACAGATCTTCCTTGAAGAGAACATCTTCCTTTGCTCAACACACAGCCCTCAATTGTCAGGTTAGGTTGACACCTACGGGGTGGACAGAGGCTCAACGACGCCTGGTGTTCTTGCCTGGTCTTGGGAACCATGAGATCATGAGCCCTGGTTTTCAAGGGTCCTTGGAGTCCGGCGAGCATGCTGGGTCCTGGGGTCCTCCCGTTTGAGGACTTGTAGGAAGAGCAGAGGATAGTGGTGGCCTAAATTGGGAGCTTGTGTTCCAGGCCCATGTTTAGCAGCTCATTTAGACGATGACCATGAGCCCAACGTTGTGGCATGGCTTAACTGCACAGTTCTCTTTATTAGTATAAAACAATGAAGGCTTGTTGTGTTCATCAGCAGACTGGATCCCAGCCGAAGCCCACATAATGCTTATAATTAGGGGCGACTTGGAGAGGAGATCCCAATTTGTCTCTGCCGGTTCAACAGAAATCAAACTTAGAAATTTAAAGGGACAGTTATAAGCTTGTTTCTTTGTTGTCAGCTGTGTCTAGGTTGAAAGGGTAATATTTTGCCCACAAAAGAAAGTTGAACAACAATTTCAGTATTGCTGACAAATACAGTTTCTCTAAGAGTTTGGGTTCCTCAAGGCCAGGGGCTGTATCACACTCATTTCTGTATCCTCAGCTTTCAGCACTTGTCTGAGACATATCTTGTGATCCCTTATATTTGTTGAATAAATGAAAACCTGAAATCTTATTTATCTGGAAGAAGATTTCTGAGTAGAGAGTTTGCTGACTCAAATGTTCATTTGTACCAACTCTGGTTCTAGGTACTGTCTTTATTACTCTCCTTATTCTTTTTCTTGCCTTCTCTACCCTTTATTCCTTAAATGAAAACAAAACAGAACAGAATAACCCAGGAATGGTGTGCATGAGTTTTGCCTTTGTTTTTTAATCATGATGAATGCAATGACTAGAATATACTGATACTCAGTAAGTATTTCTGAAAATATTTTTTTAACCTACTTAGGGTTTTACAGTCTACTACAGAAATGGTAGTTCTGATTTAGAATTTAAATCATTAGTAATTTAGTTGGCATCTAAAGGAAGTAAAATGGCCCAGAGGAAAGCAAACCTGACGTGGAATTCGTATCTGATCTTATGAGAGGGACACAGGGCATATGTTAACTGTGATGGGGGGATGGCTGACAAGATCCAGACACTGAATGATTTATTTTCAAAGCATTTTAGAGGGCACAGGTGTAAGGGTGGCTGGTCAGTTTTTAAAACCAGGGAATTTCTTGAAGCTGCTCTTCATGTTGTTTCTATATGAGTAAGCATGGCTTTGCCTTCAAGAGAAGCTAGTAATTAACTTTTGTTGCCTTGGTAATTGTGAGTGAGTGCAATTCATTGCTATTTACATCCATTGCCAGCCAACTGTTAGTCATCATCTTCTCAGTTGTGAGATTTCAAGATAAAAAATGTCATTTAACCTGGTTTTGATTATTGAAGATTGCACTGTCCAGCACAGTTAGGACCACCTACGTAGAATTTAAAAATAACAGCCCATAGCACTGGACATGGTCAACCAAGACTATATTGCTGCTTCAGTTATAAAAAAATCAACACAACATAGATGGGTTCTACAGCCTTAACATTTTAAAAAACGTGGTTATCATAGAAGGTGATGACATGACATGAAAGGAAGAGGGTCTCAAATTGGCTTCTTGATCTAGAACAGGGGGCTTCTCAAATACCCAAGTCACCTGGGTATCGCATTCAGATGCAGATTCTGATTCAGTAGGTCTAGGATGAGGCCTGAGATCCTACATTTCTAATAAGCTCCCAGGTGATGCCAAGGCAGCCAGTCCAGGTGCCACCACTACTTTGAGTAGCTAGAGTCCAGAAAACTAAAAATTAATCACAATTCTGAAAATGAGCCCTAGGTAGTAGCTTTTTTTGAGTTTCTGTGTGTGTGTGTGTTTTGAGTTTCATGTAAGGTCAACAATAGCCACTCTCAAATGCAATTTGGTCAAGAAAGAAGTTGCACATAACAATCACATCTAAAGCATTTTCTCCCTCAGTGTATTGCATTCAGAATTTCCAGCTTAGCTCACCCGCCTAGCCTCCCCATCCATGTACAAAACCAATCACAGGGCATTCCTACCTAAATGATTCATAGGCCCATCAACAAACATGTCCCAAACAGAACTCACTTCCCTTCTTCATTCCTAAACCCACTCCTGGGCGTCCTGTCTCAGTGAACTGTAGCCTCCTCTACTCAGCTGCCCAAGTCAGAAATCTGGGCTCATCTTCCCTCCTCTTCCCTCAGGAACAGAGTCTTGCCAAGTCTCCCTGTCTGATAGCTCTTGAATCTACTTCCTTCTCCGTATCTGTGCACCTACCACCCTAGCTCATATCACATCATCTCTGGCTTGGGGGACAGCTGCAGTCTCCAAAGTGGGCTCCCTTGTCTGTCTTCCACGTGGCAGCCAGCATGACTTTCTCATGTTCTCACCCCTATCTGGAATACTTCAATGCTCCTTCTGCGCTGGGAACAAAGTCCAAACTCCTCGGCATGCATCCCAAGCTCCAGCTTTCCCCTCCAGCCCTACCATTCCTAACTCCCCATGACCTTCATACTTGAGTTGGACTCCTGTGCCATGACCTTGTATCCTTCCTGAATATTGCAGAAATGGAAACCCTGTCCAGGAACCTCCTGCTTGAGCCATCTACTCATCCTTCACTTCCTCTGCAGGCCTTCCCTGCTCTCTCCAGTTTATGGTCAATGCCCTTTCCAAGAGCTCTTGTAACATCCTTCCCTCCCTCGTCAGTGTCACTGGGTTGCAGCTTTGTTCCTTGTTTGACCTTATGTTTACATGTAGTCAGTCAGTGCCCAGCAAGTATCTGCTGATTAAGTGCATGACTTGTCAACAAGCAACCTCTAGGGAAAGTCTTCTCAGGTTGTGAACTCTGTTGGCAGTCTCCATTGAATGCCAGCCCTCTCAGTTCTTGGAAGGAGGTGAGGAAGAGAGTAACGGACCACAGGCTTCACTATCTCTCATCTTTAAGAATCTTCAGAAAAAGGCTACCACCTGTACCACCAGAATGCTGGTTTTTCAAGAGTTTTTCGCATAGCTGATGATGTCTACTAGTTGGTTCTTTAATTGGGGCAGAGTAAATTCAGCTTGACCCTCTAAATCCCAATTTGGGGACTATATCTACAAGAGGCATTCTCCACTCTGTAACAGATGTAAGTCAACTATCAAAAAATTCTCTCTCCCTGCCTGAAAACTTTCTCTCTCTTTTTAATTTTAAAAACTCACATGTCGGGATCCCTGGGTGGCGCAGCGGTTTGGCGCCTGCCTTTGGCCCAGGGCGTGATCCTGGAGACCCAGGATCGAATCCCATGTCGGGCTCCCGGTGCATGGAGCCTGCTTCTCCCTCTGCCTGTGTCTCTGCTTCTCTCTCTCTCTGTGACTATCATAAATAATTAATAAAAATTAAAAAAAACCTCACATGTCAATGAGGCCTCAAATACCAGTGGAATGGCCATTAGAATTCATGCTTCAACCTATTCATAAACAGATAAGAAAACCGTAGTCTACTGAAATGAAGTAAGTTGCCTAAAGAAGGTAACTGAACTGGTTTGTTGACGGATATTTTTTTCTTTTCAAGTGCACTTAATACCTGCTATTTAAAAATTTCACAACAACTTTTGCAGGCTTGTGTTATTATTCTCCTTATCTCCAAAAGGAGAAAGGCTCAGAGCATTAAATAACTTGCCAAGGTCACATAGATAGAAAGAGGCTGCTGCGGGTTACACACGCATTGCTGTGTGATTCCAAAGCTGGATTCCTTCTACCCCCAAGGAAGGGCATGTGAGGAGAAGGAGACTGGCTTGGCACTCTGGCTCTGCAATCAGCCCACCCTGTATTCATGAACAGGCCACTTAACCTTTCCAGGCTGTACAGTACAACGCACTTAAAATGATGAAGGTGACCGTAGATCATTCAAATTAGGATGCTTCCTGAAGGTGGAAGTTGAATGTAGCAGACAGCAGTCATGTTCCTCTGTTCAAGTCTCCCTCCTCAGATTTGCTGGTCCATTTTCAGGTGTCACCCCCTCCCCCTCATCCCTCTAAGTCCCACCATCCCTATTCTTTAGCCTCTAATACTCAGAGACCCTGGCCCTTTTGGAGAACTGCCCACATAGCCTACTGGAGCTGGCTTGTCTGTCCATGTAGAGAGCTTTTAACACCTGCAAATTCACTTCCCGGGGTAGCCCTTTACAGATGGCTATAAAGTGTGGGAGTGTGGGAGTGTGGAAGTCCAGCCCCCAGGCCTCAGGAGCTGATGGCTCTGACACAGAACTTACACCCCGGAGCTCTCCTGTGGGAGCAGACTGAAGCAGCAGCCTGGTGGTGCCTTCGCCCTCTTCTGTCTTGTTTCCCCTATTCCCTTTATGGTTTTCTTTGGGAGCATTTCTGAAATGAATCCCTTGCACACAAATTTGCACTTCAGAGCTATTTCTGTGGAACCTGATCTAAGACAGTGGTGGTGCTGCATTGATAGAGAAGGCTGTTCATTACTTGATTGGTTTCCTGAGAAAGTCTGGAGCATCTCTCAGAAGTCTTAGAAAAAGCAGAAGTGATTCTCATCTGCATAGGATGACATCAGTGTGAATGTGCTTTGAGATAGGAAAATGGATGAGATAGTCCTTCAAGGAATTACTGTCAAACCTCTCCAAATTGATAGCTTGCTTTGAGTGGAGATGGCTGGCCTCTTCCACATCAAGATCCCTGGCTCAAAAAAGGGATGAAAACTATCCACAATCAATTCATGCAGGACACCTTATGCATGAAAAGCCCTCTCCCCACTGGGCAATGTCATTCACCCACCAGGACTCTTCTCACAGGCCTGCTGGCCGCATTTTTGGAATTCCGGAGGTCTGGGTTCGTGATCACACCGGCATCTGTCTTCAGTTGCATTGTCCTCTGAGGAGACACAATGAACAGTCCTCTTCTGAAAGCCACCTCCACAGGAAGCAGTGCACTGAAAGAGAGGGGTGCACGGAGAGTCACCAATCTTCCCCAGGACCGCCACAGGAACTCCAGCAGAGCATCTCTAATGTCACTGTGGTCAAATAGGGGAAAGTCTCGATTATCAGAGATCATTTTGAAGGAGCCCAAGAAGAAAGCACTACTAATTTGGAGATGTGAATTCAGGAGGAGTCGATATACTGACTGTTGAATTTGGCTGGATGTTGAATTTGGCTTAATTTACTATTGGGCTCTCTGAAGAATGTGGACAAAGGTTGAATACAAGCAAAATAGAACAAAATTTCGTATCTAGGCCCCGGTGCCTCAGAAATCCAGTTTCTCTGAACTAGTTTTGATTTGGGGCTGAAAATCAGACCTGAGGAAAGAGAAATGGGAGAGGAAAACCATGGAAGAATGGAGAGAGAATTTGGAACGGGCCCAGCTCGACTACGTGTGGCCTCAAGCCACATAGATTACACTGCAATGTCCTGAAGTGGCTGCCGGGAAGCAGAAGGGAAGTTCTCTGGCCTGTGAAAGCAGCTTATGATTCCTGAGGATGTAAGAACATGTGTCTGAGTTTACGACATATACTTTAAAAAAATTCTTTTAATTGTATATATCTATAAAACATAAAATTCACATAAAATTCACCATTTTAACCATTTTTTTTAACCATCCACAGCCTTAAGTGCATTCTCACTGTTGTGCAATCATCACCTCTATCCATCTCTAGAACTTTTTTCATATCTCAAAATTGAAACTCTGTACCCATCAAATAAGAGTGCCCCATCTCCCACCTACCCACCCCTACCTCCTGGCAACCACCATTATATTTTTTGTCTCTATGAATTTGACTCTTGCAGATACCTCATATAAGTGGAATCATACAATATTTGTCCTTTGGCCCTTGTGTATTCAATTAGCATAATGTCTTCAAGGTTCCTCCTCATTATAGCATGCACCAGAAATTCTTTTAAGGTGCAATAATATTCCATTGTACGTTTATACCACACTTCGTTTATCCATTCATCTGTCGATGGATACTTGGGTTGCTTCCATATTTCAGCTATTGTGGACAGATACTCTAATGATTAACATTTATATCATGTTTTATTACTTTTAGTTTTATCTTTCTTATATAATCAAAATCTCCCAGAGGGCAGAAACCAGTAAGAAATAGCTACTGAGATGATCCCAAATAAATAAAAGTGCGCAACAGAGGACAGTGGCAAGAACAAAGGAACTTAATCAAGCCAGAATTTGATAAAGAGTACTGGACCAAGATTCCAGAGATGGGCTTTTCCACTTACTGCATATTGTCCTAGATCATTCACTCAACCTCTCTCTTTTTCTGTAAAATAACGTTGTTAGATAATGAACAAATGATTTCCTTTCCTGCTTTCTGCTTATAAGGGTTTAATGATCCTGGATGTTGAAGTCCTTCTACTACTCTTGGGCAGGGAAGATTAAGATGAAAGAACTAATTCCAAGCCAAGCACAAAAATAAGCAAAGAAGTCACTGCTCCTGCATTTATTAGTCAATTAAAATGACTCGTGATAAAAAGAAGTAAGTAAAGTATTTTACTTTATTTTATAAAATAAGTGACTTGTGATAAAGAAGATGCATGAATTTGTGTTGTAGTTAATTGGAGGATTAAGTAGGAAGCACAGTGGCTGACTTGGGTTTTGTTAATAGTAGTAATACTGTGAGTTTGGGGTTTGTTAATGCTCAGTTTCACTTCTTTGGAACCAGTAACAATAAGGAATCTTTGTGCAGAATTGAGCTCCCCAAAACAGAAATGGGGCTGATAACCTCCCAGCTAAGGTGCTAAGGTTACTGAGCAACTGAATTGATCATACCTTAAGCTAAGCTCCACACTAGTCTCATTCAGTTCTGGATGCCCTGTCAAGAGACCAAGGGTTCTCTTCAGTGGGACGCTATAAAACTCTGTTGTTGCTACCACTCAACCAACATGGATGGAATAGAAAAATATGAAGAGGTGGAACCATAGATGTTTTAGAGCTAATGCAAGCATCTTCACTGAATAATTTTCTTGGACTTACTATTGATATATGGTAGCACAGTTCTAAGTGCACAGGAGATATCCTTGAGTTCAATCCTGGTAACAACCATGTAGAGTCAGATTTTTTTTTCTGCTTTTGCTGATGTAGAAACAGGTCCTCCTCTCTCCTGACTTTCCTTTTTCTTATAGCATTTAATGGGCGTGGGAGACTCATGTTCTCCAAATCTGGAAAATTTTCTTCTATCAATTCTTTGCCTCATTTATTTTTTTTTTAAGTTTTTTTTTTTTAATTTATTAATGACAGAGAGAGAGAGAAACAGCAGAGACACAGGCAGAGGGAGAAACAGGCTCCATGCAGGGAGCCTGATATGGGACTCGATCCCAGGTCTCCAGGATCAGGCCCTGGGCTGAAGGTGGCGCTAAACTGCTAAGCCACCAGGGCTGCCCTGACTGCCTCATTTCTATTCCATCTCCATTCTCTTTTTCTGGAATCTTATTTCGATGTTGTATCTCCTGGTCTGATCCTCTACTTACCTTTTATCATAAATTCTTTTTGTCTTTGTCCTCCTTTTCTTGAGAGATTTCTCCACATTATTTTCCCATTCCTACTTACTTTTTTACTTTTGCTATTATAAAAACTCTTAGGTTCTTCTTATATTCTTTTTATATAGCTGCACTAGGAAGCTATGTCATGGATACTATATAGTCTCTTGTTTCTCTGAAGAGATTACTCATAGTTTTTTGGGGAGGGTGAGTTCGATGTTTCTTTAAAGGTCTCTATTCCTTGGAGTTTCTTTTGTTCTGTTTGTTATTTTGTCCCTGGTGTGATAGATTTTCTCGAATGTCCAGCAATCCTAGGCTACTGACTTAAGATGACATACCTATGAGCTGACTGGAAGTTCCATGGAGGGCAGTTACTGAGGGATGGCTTTGTATAAGGTGGTCAGGAAGAGATCTATTGTGGGTTTTTTTTTTCTCTTGAGACTAATCCAGTCTCCCTGCCTTTGTGGAGCTCTGTTGGGGAAAGGAGGACACTATTTACTGTGTATATTTTCACTTGATTTTTGGTGAGATGAGCTCCTTTGTCCCCACCAACTATGATTGATTCCAAGGTCTCTCTTGATTTACCTCTCCAATGAGAAGATCTTCAGGGTCTTCTCAGGATGTCGGATATACCTAAAGATCCAAAAGCCTCTCTTACAAACTTTCAACCAACTCCCATTCCTCCCCACCCTCACTGCTGCCTCAGGGGTACTTGGGAAATTTCTGTTATGGACAGTTTTTAGCTTTGTTGGACATACTAAGTCAATTCTAAGTTTTGCTATCTGCTTCTAGCTTCTAAAGTTGTATTGACTCCTTCTCTGGTATTGTCTCCTATCCTCTTTGTGGATTTGTGGCACTTTTACTTTTTTATGTCTTCTGTTTAATGCAGTTTGGGGAACAGAGGCAAATGTATATGTTCAATCTATCCACATGTGTTACTTGATCTCTATAATTTGCCTTTTTCACTTAATGATAGGTGTTGGAGGTCAAGAGTAATTCCAAAGGCTGGCTTGGTAGGTGTTAGCCACCTTTCATGCCCCCTATTCTTTGATATGCACAATCAAAGAATTTTTGATGCATGGCTCTTCCAAGGAAACTTTAACTCATGTCTACCTCCAAGAGGCAGTTACTTCTCTCTCTCTCTCTCTCTCATGAAATTTTGAACTTCTGTTGTTAGAAATTTTTACAACTCATAAATATAGTTCTACCTCATTCTTAAAAGGGCTATACTATAATAAATTAATAGATTGACCAGTTCTATCAGAGGACTTTAGGTTATTTTTAGAAATTGCTATTACAGACAACATGACAATGAATATCTTTATCATTATCTAGGATTACGTTTGATGGTATATTTGTGGGCTAAATTATTACAGGTAGAACTGCTGGGTCAGTCTATGTATTTTAAGTTTTTCATTGATTTTAATGCTTTCTGTTCTAACTCCAGACATGACTATAACTGAAAAAATGTGCTGGAAATCAAAGAACAAAAACCACACAAAACCTCATTTTATAACACCTAAGTGCTGTAATGAAAAGCAGATTACATTTTTATAGGCAAAGGGGGCTGTTTTTGACAATTGCTGACTTCTCTAAAAGCAGGATATGCCTCACACATCATTACCGTAATATCTGCTGGGCTATCATTATCTTTCTTGCCAGAAAGAGTATTATCCAGCTTTCCTTTACAATGAATAATAAGGTACTAGAGCCTCAGGGAAATTATAGACTTAAAAGGTCCATCTGTAGTTATTAATCTTCTGTGGAATTTTGAGTTCCTGAACGGGCCCAAATTTATAACATTTTCATGATAGCTCATGTTGTGTCAATTATTTTCTTCTAATGGTCACATGTAATTTTGTCACATGCTTATATTATTATCCAGGATTCCAGGGTATTTTTGAAGAGCCTAATCCTGAAACACATTTTTATTTGTTGGGTATAGTCTTTTCAGGTTCTGAAATCAATGACGGATGAAGAAACTTGGTTTTGGAGTAACTAAATTTCTAGTGAACAGAAAATAAAGTCATTTGCTAAGGGGGATATTGTAAGATGCCCAAATAGAAAGTAATTAAATTACATTTACTTAGAAAAAAATAGAATTGCACATGACATTTTCCATTGTTCACGCGACCCATGGGGACAGGGTGAAAGCTCAGTGCTAGCCCTAGTAGACAGTTTAGCAGGATGCATAAACAAAAGCTTGGCCTGACACTAGTATCCCCTTTGGTGATCATCATGAATCAGCATTAGAGATGCCAATGAAAAAAAGGAATTCACAGAAAATACTATGTGTTCTATCAAATGAAGTGGCTGGCATCATTCTTCTTTGTCTATTGGGCATTTTCCTAAGCTATGAAAATTTTTTTATTTTTTGCAGGCTAAATGATTAATGTACAATGTTCGTTTAGCAATAATGAATCATCTTGTTCTTTCTGGATTCAAGTGGGTGATAACTGGAGGCCAGCACAACCTTGAGTTGGATGTAGCAGCAGAAGCTTTTTTCAAGAGTACATGCCAGTATGTGAATTGATCATGGCTGTGCGGGAGCAGCTACACCACCATGAACAAGGAGAATCACTAAGGATATAGCAGCTTAAAAATATCTGGGGCATTATGTTTGGTAAAGTACTGCACTGGCCTGCATTATAACTATCAAAATATACAAGAACAAGCTACTTTAAAAAATATTCGTAGTTGTTGAGGGATTTGTATATGACAATAGACTCCCAGCTATTGGCCTATGATCTGCCCCAGCTGGGGTGGTAGCCAGCTTCATGAAAGCACAACCCACTGGCCTGAACCTTCCATGTCCATGCTGTGTGCCTCTTGCCTCTATCTCTGGGCTTTTCTTATTGAGGCATGAGACACAGTGGGGCCTGCCCAATGCTCACGCAGATGAATAAACCAGGACAACAGGGGATATTAGCCAACTGTAAGGAGACTTTTTACCCAATCCTAAGAGATGGGAACCAGTAGATCATCTCCTCCCTTCCTGCCCCTGGATAAATGACCTTAAGAGGCAGTAGTTCATGAAGCTTTTATAAGGTCTTCTTTTGAGAGTGAGCAACCAGCTGTTCCTGAGTTAGGACAAGTGGTCAGTCTGGTAACATACCAACCTCATAGTTGATTCCCCTCCTTCCTATTTCCTTCCTCTTTCCTATCACCCCTACCTCCTCGGCCTTGTATTTCCTAATACAGTATTAGATTTGGCCTTAAGACTACTTTCTAGAGAACCCAGGATATGACAAATCAGAGGAATGGTACAATCTGTCTATGGGAGAATTTTCTTTGTTTTCAGTGTCACTGATACAGTTCTTTATATAATAAGGAAACTCTGTGAGAACAATAAATCTTTCCCTCATTACAGCTTAATTTTTTTGTTTGTCTCTCCATCAAACAGGCTGGCCATCTGACAAAATGATCTGCAGGTTGATAAGATCTGAAACTCACAAAATCAGGCTAAGCCTCAAGCTGCAGGGCATTTCAACTTCTGTTTGCTTCAGGAAAAGCCACAGAATCCAAGGTGTTGGGATACAAAATTCCCTTTCCTTGGGCTTTGTGCCTCTAGGATAATATTGGTATTTGATCTGTTTTCTTTTGAAAGTACTTGGACTTTTCTCTTCTGAGCTCGACAATAAACATTGACCACAGATTAGCTAAGGATCAACTTTTAGCAGACTTAGAGGTATTAATGGCAGAAGAGTACTAGAATTAAAATATATAGAAACACCCTGTAAATCAATGGATATGCTTACAATTAATATATATTACCTTTGAAATCAAAAGATACAAATCAAAACCACAATGAGATACCACTTTACACCAATGAGAATGGCTAAAATTAACAAGACAGGAAACAACAAATGTTGGCGAGGATGTAGAGAAAGGGGACCTCTCTTGCACTATTGGTGGGAAGGCAAGCTGGTGCAGCCACTCTGGAAAACAGTGTGGAGGTTCCTCAAGAAGTTAAAAATAGAGCTACCCTATAACCCAGCAATGCACTATTGGGTATTTACCCCAAAGATACAGAGGTAGTGAAACGATGGGATACCTGTACCCCCACTGTTCACAGCAGCAATGTCCACAATAACCAAACTGTGGAAGGAGCTGAGATGTCCTTTAACAAATGAATGGATAAAGAAGTAGTGATATATATATATATATATATATATATATATATATATATATATATATATATATACACACTCATACCCAATGGAATATTTACTCAGCCATTAGAAAGGATGAATATCTACCATTTATATTGACATGGATAGAACTGGAGGGTATTATGCTGAGTGAAATAAGTCAATTGAACAAAGACATTTATCATATGGTTTCACTCACATGTGGAATATAAGAAATAGTACAAGAGACCACAAAGGAAGAAGGGGGAACTGAATGGGGAAAAATCAGAGAGGGAGAAAAAGCATATAGTTAAAAAGTTCCTTCTTAACTATAGGAAACAAACTGAGGGTTGCCAAAGGGGAGTTGGTGGAGAGATGGGGTAATTGGGTGATGAGTGACAGGAATTAAGGAGGGCACATGATGTGATGAGCACTGAGTATACTATGTACTCAAGTTGAAATTGAATTTTTAAAATTAAATTAAATTTGAAATTAAATTTTTAAAATTAAATGAAAAAAGAAATAGAAAGAAAACAAACACTAGGCTAAAAAAAATTGAAGAGAATATAACTGACTCTTACCAGGTCCCAGTTCCCAGTGGCCCAGTGACAGCAAGGCTGGCTGTTGCAGGGCGCAGTGGGCGTGGGCCTTTTTGTCCAGTCACAGAGACCTCCCAGACAAGTCACCGCTCGCTCCTGAACTCCGCCTCCGCAGGATCTGGAACACTGGTATATAACAGGGACAAGTTTAGGTAAAAATCACATGGTGACATTTTCAGTGATAAGGGAAGACCTTTTTATTATTTTTGTTGTATGCAGTGTTCTTAAGCATATCAGTAACTACACTGGAATCTGCAGCATCTGTGCCAGGTTACTTGCAATGACCAAATAACAGTGATGAAACAAGAATTAAAGAGAAAGAAGGAAATTGATAAAGGACATTCTGAGGAGACAAGAAAAAAAATGTCACATAGTTTAAAGTAAAACAGCATGTCAAGGAAGGAATTTTGGTTAAAAACCTAAATAAGTGGTCATTGCAGAATAGACATCATGTTATTGAATAGATTATATATCCTATGAATATGTTATACATTCTTCCCTGACCTCATTCTTTAATGCTCACCCAAAACTGCCTTCTGCCTTCTGGCACAAGTATCTAGAAACCAAATGTAAAATGTAGACATTTTATTATGATTAGCTCCAATGGTCCAAACAAAGAGCATGTATTTGCAATACAGTTTTGTTCATTTCCTTTTAAAATGGCATTCAGTCTTCCCTTCCCACTACAAAAAGCTTTAGAATTTAATTTGTCCATATTCAGAAAAGGGGAATTGATAGGTTTGCCCCAGGGTCTGATACACTGACTGTAATGCTCACAAAACAAATTTGAGATGACAAGCTGGATTCCTAAAGGGATACAACTCTAAAATGTGTCAGGTTTTTGCTCACTAGTATAATTTTATAAGATCTATTGTCTCATTTTCACAAGATTTCTAGGAGGAAATTACATTATCCACCAAGAATCTTTGAGAAGTACTTTGAAAAATCTTAGTTATGATATGGTAACAACAAAATAATTATGGTTGGCAATATCTACCCATCACATCAGGCACAATATGTGTGGTGGTGCCATAGAAAACAGAGAAATTACATGTAATTAACCCATTCCGCTCAATAAAAGAACTAATCTATTGACTTCAATATTCCAAGTTTGAGGGTCAATGTGGATTTTTCCCATTTATTCTATATGTTTTTAACCCTATATGAGGAAAGAAGGAAAGGGAGCCCCCATTTGAGATCACTGTGCCTACACTCATGCACATATTCAGGGCCACCTGGCTATGTAATCTCTAGGAAAGGAGGTGAAGAAAGTGTACACTAGTGATTCTCCAAGTTTGGTCTCCGGACTGGCAACCACAGCATCTTCTGGGTGCTTGTTAAAAATGCAAAATTCAGGCCTCACCCCAGACCTTCAAACTGGACACTTTGGGGGATGGGGTCCAGCCATCTGTGTATTGACAAACTCCAGATGATTCTGAAGTGTGCTAAAGTTTGAGACATTCCCACAGCTGAAATGCATCTTCCATGCTGGGAGTCTGGGCTGGCTGACATGCCAAAGGGGCCCACAGTATTCTCATGATGGAATACTGTGTATAGGTATGTATAGGAAAAGCAGCATCTTGAGTGGTCAGGAAAAGCACCTAAGGGTGTCCAGACCCTCAAAAGCTCCAGAGAAATACTTGAGTGATTTCTGCATTTTCCATCTCCTCTGCTCCCTCAGAGGGAAGTCTTCTAACTGTGTGGTTTGCTTGGAACAGAGTACCACTTCAGAGAGGAGGGGGGTGGGAGCCCTTCAGGAAAGAGATCCTGATTGGGGTTCCCAGAATATATCATTTTCATAATCATAAAACAGATCTGATTGTTCATTTTTAAAAACCTACAGAAGGCATTTCTCTGACAAGGCTCCTCTGCAAATTCCTGGATTCTGAAAACTGTCACCAGGCTCATCATACATGGAGGACTTGGAGGCCTAAGTCCAGAGCATGGGAATAGCAGGAACTTTATGTGCTCTAGAGCTAAGCAGGTAAGGAAGAGAGAGAAGGGACAGTGTGGCTGCTACCCCAGAAATCACCAGGTATTGGCCCGGAGCCTCAGGAATCAGCATGGCTTCTTGACCCTGTAGACAGGAAGTAGCTCTAGGGGGCTCAGTCTTCTGTAAGCTTTGACACTAACTCTGTGTCCAATAGTTGTGGTTCACCACCTTCCTTTCCAGGGCATGTGGAAGGTTTGGTTCCCCCTCAGAGAGTTATCGATTCACTCTTCCTCCTCAGTTCACTTTTTGTTCAATGCCTATTGGGCTGATTCCTATGTTAGAAAGAGCACAAGCACTGCAGTCTGCCTTAGGCTTAAACTAATATTCCACCATTTACTTTCTAGTTGTGTGAACTCATGTAAGTTTCTTAATTTCTAGATGTCAATTTCTTCACCAATACAATGGAATTAATAAAGCCTACCATTCGGGTTGTTGTGAGCATTAAGCCAAATATTGTAGGCAAAATGCTCAGCCCATAGACATACTCAAAATAGGCTGGGTTCCTTTTTTTTCTCTTCTTTCTACCACGCATGGATATGGGTGGGAGGATTTTTTTGGAGCTGTTGAGGTATTTGCCTAGTGGCAAACGAGATTATCATACTTCACCAAAGAGCAGTCACTTTGTTTTCATGTGCTGAAGTAGGACCAAGACCTAGCAGAGCCTGGGCCCTCACAAACCAGAGGACACACACACAGGCACAAACACACTTCCTTCTATTTGTGTAAACAGTGATCTGGGCATTTAACTGAGAGGTGGAACTGTAAAATGCACTGTGTGTGGAAAGGATCTGGCCATGACCCCCACTCAATTGCAGAGGCCTAGCTGAGACATGTGAGACCCTAACTGGGGTCTTATCAGAGTGGTCCGTGTACATTTCCCCAACATGGACCCCAGTTCCCCAGTATATCCATTTGGAGACTGGCTTGTGATAAAACACTGAATTGTCACAGTTGCAAGCACACAACATAGTCTTCAAGGTGGCCCGTTAGGCTTCCTCCTTACAGTGGTGGGCCCCTGAATGGAGGCCAGTCATTGTCATGATGCACATGTGGTCTTCACTAACTTCTAGACTCACAAGGTAACACATCAGTTTACATCTGCCTAGTTGTGAGGATGATGTATCTGGAGGCCATACCTGGCTCCAGGGCTCCACCTGCCACTCCTCACAGGGCTCCACGTTACAGCTCCTGCTCAGTGGGGGAGGAATGCCAGCCAGGAACTGGCAGTGAAATGGCCTCAGGCTCTGGTGATCCCGGCTGTCCACACACTGAATCTCCCGGATCTGGAAGCCCCCGCTGCAGTTTCTGGAGCACTGGTTGGAGAGGGAGACAAAAGGGGATATCTGAGTCCCTGGTGTTAGGCTTTCAATCCCCTGAATTCCACAAGGGTTTGCAGAGAACCATGAAATTCCAGGCTTCCAGTCATGAAGAAGGGTTAAGTCCAGCTCAAGTGAACTGTTTCCCTCACGGTTCCTCGAGAGGGTGTCACTCAAGCTGCATCCAAAGATGGGCCTGCCTATGTCAGAAAACACAGGTGTGGAAGTATGAGAACTGGGTTCTCAATTTTGACTGAGAGAATGTGCCAGCAGGAAAGTGTGCCCTTTGCTGTAGGTATGTTTGGCTCCCTCTATATGTAGTGAAAAATTATGCTCTTTCTGGCTATAGTGGAGTAGTCATAATCACAGGGTTTTGGATGGTGAACGAAAATTCCTCAAAACTTTCCATAGAGGTACACCCCGAAGTACAGTTCCCCCTGCTTCCGCCACTTGCAGATTGTACCAAGCCACCTGACTTCAACCCTTGGGCTGTAACATAGAAAGATGCTGGCCCATGTGACAAGGGACAAACTGATGCTCTAACACTTCCATAAATTGAATGTTTAGTTTCTTAGAAATAAATGATACTCGCCAAACATCATCTTGACCCCCCAAAAACAAATTTAAAAACCTTACTTTTCTGCCTTGTAGTAAGTACACAAAGGAAAAAGTAACTGTTTGAAATCAGCCACAGAACAAATGAGGAAGCATGCTAATAATTTCCATTCAAAGCACCCACTTGTTTGATAAAACAGATTCCTGGGAAATAGCCTGTGGTAAAGCAAATGGGTTCTTTATTAGGACAAGGGAATTTTACAAGACCTAAGTATGAAATGGGATTTTATTTTCCTATTTTTCATCTGTTGCTGCAATCTTCAACTCCAAAATTTAATTTTCAAGCTAGCATTCCCCTTTTGTTAAAGTATTCACATTCAATGAGAAATGAACTTTATTAATATGCTGAAATAAATAATAAGGGAAGACACTCATTAAATCTATGATATTTCCATTCAATTTTTCCAAACAGCCTCTGGTTCAGCTAGCAAGAGAGAATTGGCAGGATAATTAACCACCCCACTCCAAATGCTGTTTTGCCTTGTTTGCTGAATGCCAATTATTATATTCATTTTCTTACTGCCCTAGAGGAGAGTCACGGGATTCATGTTTTCCTAACCTGGAAACTGTGGACCAGGCTGAGGACAGGAGCCAGACTAATGAGAGCAGAAACCCTGGCCAATTCCCTACTGTGACCAAATAGGCCCATTTTCCAGTTTCCCCCTGAGTTCAACTAGTGTGATCTGCAGACCAGATCAAGTTAAATGAAAAATACCCTTAGCTTACAGGAACCACTGGTAGAGATAAAATGAAATCTCAATTCTCCCTTGTGTAGTTTTTGATTTGGGAAGCCATCCTGATACATTTTCCACGTTGGACTCACACAGAGTGTTCAGTCAAGTACAGTGAAATTCTTGAGCATATAGATGGGAGGTCAGTAGACTGCACTCAGGTGTGACTGACAGCAAGTGACTACCTGAGTGCGGATGAATCCCTTCTCATCTCTCAGCCTCTATTTCTCCATTGGTGTGGAAAGGAGGATGAACTAGAGGATGAAACTATCCCAACATTCTGGAGTGGTATAAAGTATGGGATCATTGCATTTGTAGTCTCTTTTGACTTCAGAATACTTTTTTGCTTTCCAAGTTGAACCAAATACTAAATTGGGATACAAAAAAAATATTCTCTTCTGTTCCTTTCCTTATGCTAAACAGATTCATAAGACCCTTATGATTAAATGGTTCATTCCAAAAACTGTAAGTTGAACAGCACCAAAAATTCATCCTTCTATCTCTTCCCCCATCATAACCCCACTTCCCTTTCTTTCAGTTATTGGGCACTTGCTAAGTTCCAAGCTCTATATTCCAATCTAACAGGAGGGGAGAGTTACATAAATGAGTAGAAGGAATGAAGATTATATACCTATTATATATGTAAAGATTACATCATAAACTATTCACGATCTAGTGAGGGCACAATGGAGGAGGTAGGCAATTTCACCTGGAAAGGTCAGGAAAGGTCTAAATTAAAGGAGCCAACATTTGAGCTGAAACATATAGGATAAGTAGATGCTCACTCAGTTGGCAAAATAGGGTGGGGGACATTCCAAATGGACAGAATGGCATATACAGAGGCACAGCATTATGAAACAAGAAGGCTCACTTGAGAAAAGCAAGCTGGCTAGAATGCTAGGACAAAGAGTACAGGTAGACAGACAGATGGCAGGGGCCATTGTGGAGAGCCTCCTGGTCTGGACGTTAGTCCTCACCAGAATGGTCTTGGGTTCATGCTTTCTGTGGTCCTAAATGCTTCTATTTCATTGTCATTCCTCTATTTAGGGATTCCTTAATCTAAAACCCTCAAAGGTATCAAGAGAGGGTAACAGATCAGACATATAACAAGTTATATCAAGAATAAAATAAATGCAGTGATTTCCAATATATGATGACCTTCCTGCTACTCAATTTTGGCTTGCTGGGGACAGAACGTCCCTTATAATATGCTGTGTTTTGACTTTTGCATATTGGACTTTAATATAGTTCCTGGGAACATGTTATATGTCAAAGTTAGGGAGGGTCTGTATTTAGCAGGAAAGGGGCTCATTCTCTATTAAATTCCTTTCTACAAACTCAGATCTAAAAAAATATATCACCGCCATTGACATCTATAAAATCTGATAAACACAAAGGCAAGAAGTAGGATAAGACAGAAAGACTAGCAATAGATACAAATATTTTAGCAAATATTTGAAAACCCAAGACCACAAGAAAAGGCTGCCACTTTCTCTCACTTTCCAGCAAAAGTCAATTACTGCTAAAATAAAATTGCAATGTTCCCTAGGTTGGAAGACAGAACATTCCAAGAAAAAATGCTAAAATGTTTCTGATTCATTTCAGCAATAATCAAGATCTATCAGACTTAACTATGAAAAGGGAAGTGCTCATTCTCAGAAAGCAAATAAAGGGCTGTCAAATCGCCAGTTTACAAAACTTCAGAAAATGCAGGCATCAGGATGTTCCCCCGGTGGTGAGTGGAGCTGTGGATGATGCATCACTTTGGTGTCAAACCCAACAGAAGGCTTGTCAAACTCATTTTGTCATTTCCTGAATTTCTTGCATGACGACTCTCCCTTTTTTTTCCTCATACAAATTTTAATGTCCTGAAACTGGCATGTGTCTTACAACTGATGTACATATTTATTGTGTAGTGTTCCCTTTCTTTCTGAAAAGCTGTCATTAAATTGATGACGTGTCCCCCAGTGGATGGTTTCTTAAAACTGGGAACGTTTGGTAACAGCTGTGTGATCAAGCATTAGTGATTTAAACACCCGAGCTTTCATTTCCTCAGTGGGAATTATAAAGAAGGTCCTTACAAATTTAACAACCCCTTTTACTCTCTAATGTATCCTGGTGTGCAAGACAAATTATACAGTTACCCTAATCATGTGACTGAAGTTGAGGAGTTTCCTTTCAGCATAGTCATGATAAATCTCAATCCAATCAGATGAGCCGACACTTATCAAATAGTTCTACTCAGAAACAATTTTTGAAAATAAAAATATTTCTATAAATAAAAATTGCATATATTCATGTACACTGAATCCTATAAAACATATTTATATTGGTACATTTTCTTATGCTTGATGTTACTCAGCAAACCTGATCCTAATACTATGTCATCAGTATTTTGAAGAAAAAAATACAGTTCTTTCAATAGTTTTACTTTTCTTTTTTCCTAGAAATGCCTTCAGTATTTTTCAAAGGAGTATATTATGGTTAATAAATTTAAAATTGGTAACAAATTTCTTTGCCTTTTTTTTCTATGAGCCATGTTATTTATCACTGAAAATATATTCACTCTAAAGGTATTGATTGCAATCATACAAAATTTTAAGTGGTAGTTAATATTAATTTATATATGTGTATGTGCATTGTCCATTAAGAATTTCTTTGAGAGATATTTTACAAGATAAAACTTATTAAATTGATTGTCTCTATTCATGACTCATTTGAAATCATAATTACTGCAATTATTTAGACCTTAATTTTATTTCATTTTGTCCAAAATAGAAATTTTCCAATTAAAAACAAAAGCTCCATCAAAAAAAAAAAAAAAAAGAAGATCCTGTGCTGGATGATAATGGAATCGATGATCTAAAGCTCTTGTGTAATGTTGGGCACATGTTAGTATCTGGCCAGTGCCAGGCCCTAAGGTAGGTCAGGTTTTCCAAAGTTCATGGCCACTTTGAGCACCTTGTCTGGGGTGGACACCTGCTTGAGCCAGTCCTTCTGTCGACAGGATTTTCTCTACTGTCACCTGTCCACAGGCTTTTCACACCGAGTCCAGGAAGCCAGTGGTTAGTAAGTACCTAAGAGCCAGTCCTAACTTTTATCTGGAGCTCAGAGTTTGCTCAGGGTTTCATCTGAACAATCTTTTACCATTTACAAAGTGGTTTCACTAAAATTTTCCTTTTTGATCCTTTTAATAACTCTATAAGGTAAGTAGAGGCAGTATGATCCACTTTATTTCTCAGAGGTGAGAGAAACAAAGTTCCTCAGGTGAATGGACCAATGTCATATGCTGGTCATGACAGAACAGGGTTGCCAACCCAGATGTGCCCTATCTACCACCCGGCACTGCTTATAGGACTCAGTTCTGCAGAACTGTCTTCCCAAGTATGCCTCTGGCACAAACCTAAGGACTATGACCTTGAATTTGCTTCAGACAGGCTGATGCATGAAGTGGAAGCAAGCCATTCTGAAAGACCACTTCTAGACATGGTAAAGGTAGACGTTTGAAGATAGAGGCCTTATTCTACTGTCACATACACTGGAGCACGTCCACAGCAGGTGCATCAGGGACCCACGTGGTGCTGGGGACAAAGGCCAGTAAAACAACCACAACTCAGAAAGCCATAACACAGGTAGGGGATTGTTGGTGAGTAACCCTGCTACCTGCAGGCTCGGAGCGGTCTGTGGCAGACCCACAGTCCTATGAGAACTAAAGCATCTTTGGATTGGGGGTGGGGATTGCGGGGATAATGCAGAAGATTCAAAGGAAAATTAGAATTCTTCCCCATGAGAAAGTATCTATGAGAAGGTGAACCATCAACACCACAGAATCTAAACCCTCTGGATATTTAAAGACAAGCAAAGGGCCTACTTTCCCACTCTAGGTTTTGGAAGTTTGCCTCTGAGTGAGTTTCAAAGTCCTAATAGAACAGTGAAACGAAGAAGGCCCTCAAATCTCTCCTAGTGCATGATTTGGCCTTCAGACAGCCATATGAGCTGGTTAATAATGTAGTAGTTAAAAAGGAATTACACTTAATCATCAAAATTTCAGATAAAGTCTAAGTTGTTAATATGCCTGGGAAAAATGGAAGGCAAGTACGTAAGACCCATAATAATAGAAACTCAGAAGTCAGGGCAGTTGACTATCAGTTGGTTAAACCGTGTCCTTTTCAAAAGTGTGAGTGATTTCATACATCTGCCCTTTCTTCGAGCTGTGCAGTTTCCAAGGAGAGGATTGTTCCCAGAGATAGCCAAGTGGAACTTTAGGACTAGTTAACATTTGGCCAAGTCAGGAATGTAAAAGGTCTCTTGAGGCTCTTCTGGATGTGAAGAGAATTTGTAGCAAAGCACTTAGTCTTTGTTGGATCTTGAGTCTGTTACAAGTTGGAAGAAAAAGAAGAAAGAACCAGCACTCCTTCCTGAAAGAAAAATGGTGTGAAAGCAGAAGAAAGGAAGCGTGGCGGGTATCAAAGGGATGCATGGTAATCTTTTCAGGGAGTAACCCTACTATCCCTCCCTTCTCCAGAATCGGACCCTTACTTTGGGAGGAGGAGCCTAAAGCAGATAAAGAACCGGGGATGTCCAGTGAGACATCTGGTGGTCCTGCTCATCTGGGAATAGGAGCTCGATACTGGCCACCGGAGCTAACTTCTACAAAGGTCACCAGCCTCTCCAAACTTCTGGCTAGCTTTTTCTTTTCCCTTATGTGTCTCAGCTGTCAAGAGAAACTGGCTGCCCAGAGAGAAGGGGGCCCCAAAGGGCATCCTAGTTGGGATGTGCTTGGCAAACAGAAGGCTCCAAGAGGCGCCACCTCCTCCTGCCCATCAGTTGTCAACCCCACCACTGACAGATGTCCTATAGGCTGGGTATATCCCACAGCCCCAGGCTCAGCCCCAGGCCAGGTTAGGGCTGGCTAGTACCCCCAAGCAGCAAGGCTGATATATCCAAAAACCTGATACAGTCTTTCACACAGGACCATATAGACAGCACAGCAAATGAGTAACCACAGCCAGATGAGCAGAGACAGTAAAATCACACTTCCAAAAGATCAGCACAGGAAATACGCTTTGAAAGACCAATTTTTTCCTTACATTTCAGCTTTTATTTCATTTTGGGTCTGGCAGATTAAAAAGTACACTTTCAGGTCACCCGGGTGGTTCAGTGGTTTAATGTCTGCCTTCGGCTCAGCCCATAATTCCGGGATCCTGGAATCGAGTCCTGCATCAGGCTCCCCGCAGGAAGCCTGCTTCTCCCTCTATGTCTCTGCCTCTCTCTCTGTGTCTCTCATGAATAAATAAATAAAATCTTAAAAATAAAAAAAAAAACATTTGCTTAGTGAGCAGGTGCTGAGTCATGACCTAGTGATACAGGTGATGATGTATAGTTTTAAGTATAATGCTACACTTAAATAATTTAGAAATAATGTTGCATGTTGGACAAGCAATTAATCATACTAATTTAACTTCTTATTCCAGTTTATCTGGGAAGGGGAGAGTTTATAGGCAGGTAAAAACATGTGGGTTGGTCAGCCCAGGGGGGCCCAGTGGTTTTGCGCCAACTTCAGCCCAGGGCGTGATCCTGGAGACCCGGGATCGGGTCCCATATCGGGCTCACTGCATGGAGCCTGCTTCTCCCTCTGCCTGTGTCTCTGCCTCACTCTCTCTCTCTCTCTCTGTGTCTCTCATGGATAGATTTTAAAAATCTTAAAAACAACAACAACAACAACTCATGACCAATTCTTTTAAAAAAAAACCAAACACTTGGGTTAATAAAAACTCTGTACGAGTTCTAAGACTATGGTGTAACTTCAATTGGGCCTATGGTAATGCCCGTGATTTACTCATCCACAGGTGTATAGAGAAAAAGGCAGAGGGGGCAGCAAGGGAGGAAGGGAGGAGACACACCTGCTTCTCCAAGTGCTTAGAAAAGGTTATCCAGCTCCAGAACACTGCTGAGCCAGGTCACTTACCTTGCTCCAGTTCCCCACTTGCCAGCTGGCACAGGGACGGAGGTGGCATCTCTTAGCGGGGTCAGGCTTCTGGATGGTGGCGCAGTCAGAGTCCACATGGGTGCTACATTGCACGCTTCTCCAGTAGGCCCCCAGGCCGCAGGTGGTGGAGCACTGTGGTGGGGGAGGGGCACAGAGAGGACAGAGGCTGAGGGCCACTTTCTCAGACATACCCCGCGACGCCCTGCAATCAGGAGCTGTCAGTCTGAAATTGCTCGCAGAGCATTAGGAAAAAAAAAAAAAAAGCCTACCAGCGCTGGGGTCCCACCCTGAATTTCCCTGGGTAGGGTTTAGGCATCAGTAGAAACAGAAATGCCCCAGGTGATTCTAATAAACAGCCAGTGATGAGAACCCCAATCAGCATGTGACAGGAAAAGCCGAGGCCAGGGGAAATTTGCTGCTCTTTAAAATTATCCTGGTGTGAATGTCTGGGGGCTGCAGGCAAACCACCTGTCGAGTTTTGTACCAATGGGACCCCTTCCTAGGGGACATCAGGTCCATGCATCTGCCTGTTAGAACACTGCCGTCACATCATGTCACTCATCCCTGTGACAAACCATGGTTAGACTGATACTGTCACTGGCAGAAGAAGCCCCTTGAAGCTTGGAGAGCTGCCTGGACAAAGGAGTAAGCCTGGGGCCCTCTGCCTCCAAAGTGCCGGACACCGTCTGCTGTCGCAGTTCCTCTGGGATTTTAGTGTCCATGTGCGTCACCTGGGCACCTTGCTACATGCAGATTCTGAGTCAGTAGGTCTGGGGTGGAGACTGTGCTGACACTGTGGGTCCTCAGACCATGCTTGGGGGTAGACGGATGTTACAACATGGTGCTTTTTATCACCTGCTCTGCTGGTAACGTAAGCCCGTTCCTCACATTATGTTGTTCTTTCTTTGTAATTCTCGATGACCTCAGGCTTAGCATGGGGTCATGTTGAGAACTACACCCTCTCAATTTCCTTTACTCTAGGTGCTCAGTTCTTTCATATGGATGATTTTTCTTGCATCCTTTCTCCCCAGCCCACCCTCAGAAAGAGGGGCTATTGGTACACATGTGAAACACAGCTCTGGGCTTTTAAAAAAAAGTGCAGAAATTCCATCTATGACATCTTTTTTTTTTTTTTAAAGATTTTATGTATTTATTCATGAGAGACACAGGCAGAGGGAGAAGCAGGCCCTATTCAGGGAGCCTGATGTGGGACCCGATCCTGGGACCCCCAGGATCACGCCCCGGGCCGAAGGCAGGCGCTAAACTGCTGAGCTACCAGGGATCCCCCATCTATGATATCTTTGAAAGCTCCTTTTGATGCATTATAAATAAAAACCATATTTCTCTTGCTGCAATTTCATTCTCCATATAACTTCGTGTGTCACTTTGTGCAAGTTCTTGTGTTGGACACATGCATAACGTGACACAGACTCTTGGTAGATGACTTTACTGTAGAATCATAGAAAGGGAAGAGTAGGAAACAACCTAGGTCATCATTTTTCCAACTGACTGGCTCATTTATGGAGGTAATGCCTTCTCCTGCTTAAAGATCTTTAGGATTTGGTGTGTACCTAAGTCCCCAGCACTTGCTCGGTTGTGCTGCACTATGCGGATGTGTGGTAGAGGTGGTAACCCTGGAGAGCACGGACCACTGTCATAGGTTGTTTGCCCTAGTGGCCCACACCAGACAGGCCATGCACTCTCTCTGCAGTGGGACTTTGCAGCTCTTCTCGTCAAGCAGTGGGATACATGGCCCCGGCTCTTAAATCAAGGCTGTTCTTATTTTCTTTGGTCAGTAAGATGCAGTGGAGGATGTGCCAGTTCTCAAGAGGACTTACTAGTTTCAATTCTCTTTCTTGGACTCCTTTCTCTGCCATGACAATGAAACTGGGCTAGCCTGCTGGACGATGAGAGATCACGTGAAATAGAACCGAGGACCCGGCCGAGGCCACCCTAAACCAGGCAACCATGCACGGCAAGCCAACCTAAGATCGGCTGAGTTGGGCCCCAATCAGCAGAACCTCCCAGCTGACCACAGACTCAAGAACTCTGGGGTCTGGTGGTCACTTGTCATCTAGCGTTACTGTAGCAATCGGCAACTGATACAGCTACGTAACAGGTATAACAGATACCTTTCCTACATTTTCTCTAACCTTCTGAGACTCAGGGTACAATTATAGTTCTGCAGTTGGTTAACTGTGTGATCTTTTGGAGGTTCCTAACTCCCTAGCCCGTAAAACTCCTGATGTTATTCAGGACCACAGGGATTCATGCACATGGTCAGGACTCTACAAATGTTGCCTATTAGAGACAACAGAGCTGTGAGGTCAGGATAGTGAATCCCACTTTCCAGATATGGGGGCCCAGAGATAGAAAAATCTATTTGCTCCAACCCAGGAAAGGACCTAGTGAGACCGAATTCCCAGGCTAGTGATGACGTGGTAAGGCTCAAGTGATGTTTATGATTCTTTGTGCCATATTTATGTGGCAAATAAATGTGTGTTGTCTCTGGGGCTCTGACTTTAGTCCTGCCAGATTCAGATCTCATGAGGAAACAATTTAATTCCTTTTTGACAGCTTCTGCTAAGGCAGCAAACAACCGTGCCAAGGTAAAGCTGACAGGGGGAAGGCATGGAACACAGTAGAAGTGAGATGGAATTCCATCAGCTGTCACTTGTATTAGTTTCAAAGTGGGAGGAGGGGATCAGACAGGAAAGGAGGACCCCGAGGAGGTGGAGGGACTTCACTTTGTCCTGGAAACCTTCATCCTCATTACAGCTAGTGATCTCGGGGCAGTTGATTTTCTAGGTCAAGGAGCAGATTTCGGGATGTTCAGAACTAGATCTAACAAGAAGGGCTGCATCCGAAACTCATGACAATTGCCATGAGTGGCTATAGAAAATCATACTGTCACTTCCGCTTACACAACTACACAGCTTACACATAAATGACGGCCCGGCCCAGGGCATCTGCCTGGATAATGGGGCGATTCAATGAGAGGTGATTTTCTGACTTCATAAGAGCCACATCCATGCACACTGTGCAGCGCCTAGGTTTTCTGTTTTGTAAATAGATACCACAGCAAATACTTCCAGGGTGCTCCCTCTGTGCCCCATACTCTCCCAAGTACCTTACACATAGTTACTCCTTTTATCCCCTAATGATCTTTGAGTTGGGCATTGTCAGTGTCCTCATTAGACAGTATGTGAGGACATATACAGTTGGTGGCCAGGCCAGGTTTCCAGCCCAGAAAGTCTGGTTTCAAAACGTTTTGCCTATTTATAGTGTTACCTTAGTCTTTATATCCATTCTTTAATTTTTGAAATCATAATCAGAAGAACATGTTGTGTACAATTGGGAGCATGAGCAGCCCTTCTACACAGGACAGAAAGTAGGAAGACACTGCGAGCACGGCTTTGGATCAAATGATAAGGAACTTTAGAAATTACTTCTAATCTTAAGGATCAGGAGAGGCTTTCTGGAAGAAGCAACTCAAAGCTCGCTCCTGAAGATCAAGGCGGGATTCACAAGGGTAGAGGAGATGGGTAAGAAAATTCGAGGCAGAGGGAACAATGCAAACAGAGGCACGGTGCTGAGAGGGACAGGAGGCTGGGGAAACCGAGCAGTTTGGATCTGCTGAAGCTAATGATGTTCACCATCATTCCCAAGGTTCTCAACGCTGCGTTACGTAACGTCGTAAAGGCTATTGGATGTCAGAGTTGATTTATCTGATTAATGAAGAGACAGTAAAGGTTTGTGAGCAGGAGTTTGGAATGATTAGCAAATTCCTTTGAAGACTAATTTGGCAGTCTTACATCTCTCATCTCTCGTGATGGTGTGTGAAAGCATTGCCCAGGGGAGAGACTGGAGGTGCGCAGGCCAGCGAGGAGCCAAGAGCAGTAACTGAGGGTCCTCCTTTCTTGACTACTGGGGCACCACTGGCATTTTGGACTGGACAATTCTTCCTTATAAGAGACCTCCCTGAATGTCGCAGGGTTTTCATTATCTTTGGCTCTCGGATACCGAATGTTGGTGGCAGCCCCCTGCCCCCATCGCCGTAACAAACAAAAGCATCCCAGTCTTCTCCAAGTGCCTCTCACCATTAGGTTGGAAACCACTGGCCCTAAACTAACCAGGAAATAAAGAGGAGATATCAGAGTTTGATGAGGTGACGCTGACTTGATAAACTGTTTGGGTCTTTACAGAGGGCTTGGGGAAGACTGATCTCAGTGGGGTGAGAAAGAAACAGCTTCAGAAATGGACAGAATATAAAAATCACAGGACAGTGGGAAAGCCAAAGTTTCCATTCTGACTCCTGATCCTCTCTGACAATTCTGTGTACTAAACATTTGGTCTCAAAAGATGCATAAAGGGGGGAGGCACCAAACCCTATCATAAAGGGAATTTCTGCTAAATGTCGCACTCTGTTCTAATAATATCCTTTGCTGCTCTGAGAAACTGCAATCTGGACCAATTCCCTTTTTCTGGTCAAACAACCTGGAATTAACAGCTCTCAGAGGCTTTACTGTGGTTGCCAAATTCTTAGTGAGCCATGATGTATTTCACAAGACAGTTTATGTCTATCAAAGTCAAATGATGACATTTGAGATAAATCAGGTATCAGTGAACTTCTGGCCTCCACAATCATCAGAACTAACATATACTTTTACTTTGGTTTGGTTTTCAGGTCCACTTCGCTTTATGCACAGATAATGCATTTTTTTTTACAAATTGAGTAGAGTCAAGTTAGAAGGGTCATCATCCAACTGACAGTTGTGTCCTTAGGCAAGTCACTTGACTGCCACAACTTTATCTTTTCCATTTGCAAACTGGCGTAAATGAGACCTTATCTGCTCCTCAGGGTTGTCAAAAGGAGAAAATAAAAGGCTAGATATGAAAGTGGTTTGGAAATCAATATGCCTTATAAATTAAATGTACTGTAGTTATATTAGCTGCAAATATTTCACTTCTCTTTGGCCAGGGAGAGGAGCCATGGATTGTCATAAAGATGCTGACTAATTTGAACATGTGGTTATTTTGCCACAAAGTCCTCTTTTGAGTCGTCAAATTATTTTAACAAGTTCATAGACTGTGCATTCAAAATTCAAATGGGTGAAAACGATTTTGAAGTCTCAAAAGGATACTAATTAGTTCTAGAAATGGAAAAACAAGTATCTAGCCAAATTTCTGAAGCTTGAAACTGGGGGCCAACATTCTGTCGTCATATTTATTTTCTTCTTCCTTCATATTCTAATTCTTTTAATGAGCCAGAACGACCTTTTTTTTTTCATGGAAGCACTCAAACAGACCAAAGAGCAAAGAAAACCGCTGATAACACCGAACTAGAGAATGCTTTTAAGGAATTGTACCTTCAATTTCCACTCTAGTTAGGATTGCCTCACAGTTCTATGACCAGAGTCCCAACATCAGCTTTCCTTTCTCTTTTCTTTTTTCTTTTCTTTTCTTTTCTTTTCTTTTCTCTTTTCTTTTCTTTTCTTTTCTTTTCTTCTTTTCTTTTCCTTTCCTTTTTCCTTTCCTTTTTCCTTCCCTTCCCTTCCCTTTTTCCTTTCCTTTCCTTTCCTTTCCTTTCCTTTCCTTTCCTTTCCTTTCCTTTCCTTTCCTTTCCTTTCCTTTCCTTTCTCTCTTTCTTTTTAAATTTTACTTAAATTCAGTTTCCCAGCACGCCCGGGTGGCTCAGCAGCTGAGCGTCTGCCTTCCTCTGGGGGCGTGATCCCGGGGTCCTGGAATCGAATCCCGCATTGGGCTCCTTCCTGCTTCTCCCTCTGCCTGTGTCTCTGCCTTTGTCTCTCTCTCTGTGCCTCTCATGAATACATAAATAAAATCTTAAAAAAAAAAACAAATTCACCTTGCCAACATACAGCATACCACCCAGTGCTCATCCCATCCCTCATGTGCCCTCCTTGGTGCCCGTCACCCAGTCACCCCATGCCCCCACCCACCTCCGCCTTCTGCAACCCTTTGCTCCCCAGACTCAGAGGAGTCTCTGAGGGTTTGTCTTCCTCTCTAATTTTTTGCAGACGTCGGCTTTCCGAGCGAGATGCCCCCGCGGGCCCTCTGGGCGGCTCGGCCTGCAGGAGCGCGGGCGGTGGTCTACACCCGCTCGGCCGCCCTGGGGCCAGCGGCGGGACTCGCCCAACCCTCCCGGCTCGGGTCACTGCTGACCTCCCTTCATCTCACGGCCTCTGGCGGGGCTTGCCCCCTCTGGGTGAGGACCCCGCCCCCCGGGCCGGCCGTGTCCCCGCGGGCCCCTACCTCACTCCAGTTCCCCGCAATCCAGTGCGCGGAGCGGCCGCCCGGCGGGAGCCGCTGGTAATCGGACGCGTTGAGCAAGAAGCCCTCGGCGATCAGGGCCTCCGCGTCGGCCTCGGCCAGGCCGGGCCCCGGGCTCCGCGGCGGGGGGGCGCTGCGGGGGGCCGCGCGGCCGGGGGGCGCTGGCCCGGGTCCTGCGGGGGGCGCGGCGGGGCGCGCTGGCCTCCCGGGGCCCGGCCCCTCGGCGGGCGGCGGAGCGGGCCCTGGGTCGGGGCCGGACGGGGCCCGCGGGGACGCCGCCCCGAGGGAGGGCGTTGGGGGCGCCCCAAGGGGCATCTCCGCCCCCGGCGCCCCCGGCGCATCCTCTGCCGGAGCTCGGGTTTGGGTCCAGGCGACCGAGTCGTGTTCACTTCTGTTCTCTGACTGTTCGCCGCCTTCCCCGGAGCCGCTGTGAGCGTCCCCTCCTGCCTCTTTGGTCGAGGGGCCGTAGGAGGGGGTCACCTGCCCCCACGCAGGCGCGCCGGGCCGCGGCCAACGGGAGCCGCCCACTGTCGCGGCGGGAAAGTCTCCCGCGGAGGAGGGACCCGAGGGCTGGATGCTCGGGCCGGACGCGAGGGGGGGCCGGGCGCCCCCGGGGGCCGTGGGGGGAGGCGGGCTGCGCGCCGCCCGGGCGCTTGTGCTCAGGGACTCGGGCCCCGGCGGTGTGGACCGCGACCTGGGGCTGCGAGGAGTCGGAGGGACGGGCTCCGGGGTGGGCTCCGGGGTGGGCTCCGGGGTGGCCTTGGGGATGGGCTCCGGGGTGGGCTCTGGGGTGGGCTTCGGGGTGACCTTCGGGATGGGCGCCGGGGTGGCCTTCGGGATGGGCTCCGGGGTGGCCTTCGGGGTAACTTTCGGAATGGGCTTTGGGATGGGCTCTGGGGTGGCCTTTGGGGTAACCTTCGGAATGGACTTTGGGATGGGCTCCGGGGTGGCCTTTGGGGTAACCTTCGGGATGGGCTTCGGGGTGGCCTTCGGGGGCTCCGGCTGGGATGCCGGCGGCTTTGTCCCACTGGAAATCGCGCCTTTGTTGGGCTTCAGGACTCTGCGGCTGGACGGGCACTGCTGGAGCCCACAGAGGGCTCGGCTGTTGGGTTTCCTGGTCACATCGCAAGGTTCATCATGGTTCTTGGCACACGTGACGCTGCGGATCCGCACTCCACCACCGCAGGACACGGAACACTGGAAAAGAGACACAGCTGTGAGTTTCGTGGGACTAGAGGTGCCGGCCCTCATGCACCGGTTTATCTATTCACGAGAGACACAGAGACACGGCAGAGACACAGGCAGAGAAGGAGAAGGAAGCTCCCTGCGGGGAGCCCGATGCGGGACTCCATCTCAGGACCCCGGGATCACGGCCTGAGCCAAAGGCTGACACTCAACCACTGAGCCACCTGGGGAGTCTCTCTCACACTCAGGTTCATAGCAGGTGAGCTGGAAACAGAACTGTGCCCGCCAAACTTGTTTTCTCCCCTCTTTACGTCTGGTTTCCGTGCTCCTCTAGTTTTCTTTTCTTTTCTTTTTAAGATTTTATTTATTTATTCATGAGACACACAGAGAGAGAGGCAGAGACACAGGTAGAGACACAGGCAAGGGGAGAAGCAGGCTCCATGCAGGGAGCCCAACATGGGACTGGATCCTGGGGCTCCAGGATCATGCTCTGGGCTGAATGAAGGTGGCACTAAACCGCTGAGCCATCCAGGGTTATAAAAAACCTTCCCCTTTATATTTAGAAAACACTCAGTATAACCAATGTAGTCTCACCCAGGCAAAAAGGCTCCATTTCCACTTGCCTGTGTCAGGTGCAATCACATTAAATTAAGCCGGACAACTATCATACCCACACAGGTACACAGATCTGGGATGTATTCTGAGATTTAAAAAAAATATTTAATTTTTTTTATTTTTTAAAGATTTTTATTTATTTATCCATGAAAGGCAGAGAGAGAGAGAGAGAGAGAGAGAGAGGTAGAGGAAGAAGCAGGCTCCATGCAGGGAGCCCGATGTGGGACTTGATCCTGCGATTCTGGGATCATGCCCTGGGCCAAAGGCAGATGCTCAACCACTGAGCCACCCAGGCATCCCCCTATTCTGAGATTTAAAGGTGGGTAGTTAATCAAAGGTAGAAAGATCCCCTTTCCAAAGGGTGAGTCCTGTAGCATGGTGCTGATATGAGGGGTCACAGCTGGTGCCCCTTCCCGCCGTGTGCCCTCCACATTCTACAGGGCATGGCAAAGCACAGGCAGCTGGAGTGCCTTCAGAGGAATCCTAACAGGATGGTTCTCCCTCAGGAATCACGCTAAAGAATCTACTTCCTCAATCTCAGCAGCTGCAAATCATATGTAGTTATTGCATAACAATTTCTAGATGTTTTGAAAAATCTATACTTTTAGCAGACAGCTCCATGTTTACCTTTTCTTTCCAGTTTCAAGTCAGCCACCAAATATATCGCACTAGGATATAAACCATCTAGAGGTCTTCACTGGCTGTTTCACATCTGTCTATCTTCTCTTCCCGACCTTGAAGCAGGTTTTTGAGGATGGGGATCACATACTTCTTGACAGATCTCAAAGGGCTCAGAGCCATTCTTGTGTGTGGTACTCACAACCGCCCCGTGAGACTTATGAGGCAGGAATTATGATTCCACCCTCCACAGGAGAGGAACCTGCGACTCAGGGAGGGACTTGCTTAAAAGGCTGCAAGTCAGTGGCAGAGTAAGAATCCGATTTATTTCATAGCCTCATGAAATCTAGTGCGACACACAGAACAGGTGGCCATCTGCTGATTTCACCTCTTGACCTGACCACAAACTCAATTTCTGAAAAGCTACCCAAAGGCAAGAACTGTTTCTGATTCATAACTGAATTCCAGGATTGTTCTTGGGGACACAGTGATCACTCAATACACATTTATTAAGTGACTATTTCACCAAAAAACAAACAAACAAAAATATGGAATGGGAAAATTCTTCTGTGAGGTTATGCACTTTTTAGCTTATGTTTCTTGCCTTCTCAGGTCCTATTTTCAATTTCCATTGTGTAGGAAATAATATGGCTGTATAAAGATCCCCCTTCATTTTGTTCCAGTCAAGCATAATCCCTCCCTGATGCCTGATAGCTGTGAAATCAGCTCCTCTGAAAAACAGGAGATGTCTGTCAGCCCAGGAGACCGTGCAGCTGAGAGCATGTTCCCCTGTGGGTTGAGGTCACCTCCCTTTGGAGCCTGGCAAGGGCAGGCTGGGGGAGTGACTTGCCTGGTTTACTACAGTACTTCTGCCTTCTTGTGTGCGAAGGGGCTTTAGGCCCTGCCCGGTTCGTCCTGCTGTGCTACGTGCCTCGGGCAGCCTGGGTTTTGAGAGCTGATCCATGAAAGAGGCCTTGGCTGATTGATGCCAACTGTCCTCAAGCAGCAGGTGTACCTCCCTTTGGGTTTTTCTTTCTAAGAAATGTCAGAGTAGACAGCTACATGGCAGGAAGGTCTTTGATTTTTTCTTTCTCTTCATTCCAATTTTTTTTTTTTTTTACTTGAAATGCTTATAATGTCCACAGGGAAGTTAGAATTCACAACTTTACATGCATTTAAAAGTATGTAGGTGTATGCCCTCCACCCCTACGTTGAACTGTGAAGCTCAAGAGCTATAAAAATACCCACCATTTGCTTCGACGTGGATGGAACTGGAGGGTATTATGCTGAGTGAAGTAAGTCAATCGGAGAAGGACAAACATTATATGGTCTCGTTCATTTCGGGAATATAAAAAATAGTGAAAGGGAATAAAGGGGAAAGGAGAAAAAATGAGTGGGAAATATCAGAAAGGGAGACAGAACATGAGAGATTCCTAACTCTGGGAAAGGAACTAGGGGTGGTGGAAGGGGAGGTGGGCGGGGGGTGGGGGTGACTGGGTGATGGGCACTGAGGGGGCCACTTGATGGGATGAGCCCTGGGTGTTTTTCTATATGTTGGCAAATTGAACACCAATAAAAAATAAATTTATATATAAAAAAAAAACCTGTAAGAAAGGGCAGCCCTGGTGGCTTAGCGGTTTAGCGCCCCCTTCAGCCCAGGGCATGATCCTGGAGTCCTGGATTCGAGTCCCACGTCAGGCTCCCTGCATGGAGCCTGCTTCTCCCTCTGCCTGTGTTTCTGCCATTCTCTCTCTCTCTCTCTCTCTGTCTCTAATAAATAAAATCTTTAAAAAAAAAAAACCTGTAAGAAGTAAGGTGAACTCCCCAACCTGCCATTATTAATTAACTGCACACAGCATAGTGACTACACCTCAGCTTTCTCCTCTGGAAATGGAAGTTAATATTAACCTTTCAAGGCTGCTGTGAAGATTACATGAGGCAATAGTCTTAACCCCATGCACAATAGAGAGAAGACAACTGGCAACTGGAGGCTCTTATTATCACTTTATAATAATGATGCTGATAATAATAATAACAATAACAACACAGGGCTTAGGAGCCTGTGGTTTCTACTGTTCTTGTGGAGCACAGGGGCACACACCTGGCTGTGGGAAGCTACGAGGTGAGCAGCCGCCTGGGTGAAGGACTTGCAGGCACATATCTAGAAAATACTGTGGATACCCATACGTCCCACTGGTTTATTGCTAGATTTTTTTTTTTTTTTTAAGATTTAGATTTCCTAAGGTTAACAGAGGGACACATATGTATTTTTTAGAATTCATAAATTACAAGTATTAAATAACCTTATTTACTGTGTGAATTTGCTCAACCTAAAAGAATAAAACAGTGGTAAATAATACCTTGTTGGTTTAGTCAAAGCATTGAGCTTTCAAAACTGAGGGTTAAAAAAAAAACAAAAAACAAAAAACAAAAACCTGAGGGTTATTCTAGAACAGAGATTCCAAAGTGGCAGCCTCAGGACTAAATTTGACCCTCAAACACAAATTCTTTGGTCTGTTCAATTTCTTTCTTTCTTTCTTTCTTTCTTTCTTTTTTTCTTTCTTTCTTTCTTTCTTTCTTTCTTTCTTTCTTTCTTTCTTCTTTCTCTTTCTTTCTTTTCTTTCTTTCTTTCTTTCTTTCTTTCTTTCTTTCTTTCTTTCCTTTCTTTCTCTTTTCTTCCTCTTTTCTTTTCTTTCTTCTCTTTCTTTCTTTCTTTCTTTCTTTCTTTCTTTCTTTCTTTCTTTCTTTCTTTCTTTCTTTCTTTCTTTCTCTCTCTCTCTCTCTCTTTCTTTCTTCTTTCTTTCTTTCTTTCTTTCTTTCTTTCTTTCTGTCTTTCTTCTTTTCTTTCCTTCTTTTATGGGGGGCAGGGGAATGAGAGGGAGAATCTCAAGCAGGCTTCATTCCCAGCAGGGAGCCTGACATGGGGCTCGATCTCATGATCCAAGACAAAATCAAGAGTCAGATGCCTAACTGACTGAGCCACCCAGGCACCCTGGCTTGCTCAATCTTCAAACAGATGAAACACAAAAACTCAGTAGCCAACATTTAAAAAATAAGCAGATTTCATAGTAAAATCCAGGTTTTACTCTGTCTCTCATGATAAATAAATAAAATCTTTTAAAAAAAGGAAAGAAAGAAAAAAATTTAAAAAGGAAAGAAAAAAATAAAATTCCAGATTTTAATCTCAAAAAAGCAGATGATCTGCAAGTACTGGTCCCATTCCCAAATGGCAACTCAAAACTTCATTCATGGAGACCTGGGTCTGGGAGCAATTTATGTGTTTTCCAGAACACCTACGTTTTGTCCCCACGTGCTTTCCTTACCCAGTAGACCCAGAGGCTTCCAATTAGCCCAGGAATGTGATTCTTTAGCACCGGGGCACATTGTGCCCAGCAGGAGAGTGTTAATTATCTACCAACTATGAGGGGCCAAAACCAAAGTTGCCTTTTCTAGCAGTCACGCCGGAACAAGCAGCGCTATTTTGTACTCAGCCCCATGCTTCTTCCAACACACCTTCCAACTGAGTTTATCTCCTTAGGAGCTGTCAAGCCCTGCAGATGATATAAATGCAGGACACAATGCCACACTCAGAGCTCATCTTGATGGGTAGTTTCCAAAACCACTGTCTGCTATGATTACTTTGTGCCCTTACCTTGTAATTTCGAACTCTTTGTACCAGGCAAGCAACGTCTTTTATTGCCCTCCCTGGGAGTCATCTTGCTCCCATGTGCCATTACTCAAGATTAAGATCTCCGGGGAGCCTGCTGAGAAAGAGGGTGCTGCTAAATGAGTCAAGCCACCCACCCAACGTACGCTGTGGAGGAGGGGAGCTCACAAATGGCTCGGAGCTCTAGTGCTGAGAGTTTACTAAAAAAACACAGTCGGGGCTTATCATAGAGTTAGAGCTAAAGGGCTGAGTAGAGAAATAGCTAGTGCTTGGCTGTAAATAACACCTACTGTGTAGTCTTGGGAACTTATAAATGAATGATGGATCTCATGCTAATGCCAGCTTTGAAAGCATGTTGAAAAACTTGGGGAACTGTTATGGATTGTACTCCCCCCCCTCCCAAAGAAGATATACTAGAGTCCTAACCTCTGCCTATTCCTTACCCTTATATCTCAGAATGGAGACTTAATCTGGAGATGGGGCCTTTACAGAGTCAATCGAGTTAAAATGAGGTCCCCAGATGGGTCCTAATCCAATATGATCACTATCCTTATAAAAAGGGAAATTCAGACACAAAGACACATACACAGGGACAATGCCACTGAAGATAAAAGCAGAGATCAGAATGTTAACATCTACAAGCCAAGGAAACCAAAGGCCACCAGAAGTTAGAAGGCATGGGACAGAGTGTCCCTCACAGCCTTGAGAAGGAACTAATAACTCTGTCAACACCTTGATCCTAGACTTCTGGCTTCCAGAGCTGTGAGACAATAAATTTTGTTTTTTATTTTATTTCAAGATTTTATTTATTTGAGAGAGAGAGAGAGAAAAAGAGTGAGTATGAGCAGCAGGAGGGGAAGAGGGAGAAGCAGATTCCCAGCTGGGCTGGGAGCCTGATGTGGGGCTCGATCCCAGGACCCTACGATCATGACCTGAGCTGAAGGCAGACGCTTAACAACTGAGCCACCCAGGCGCCCACATTTTTGTTGTTTAAACCACCTAGCTTGTGGTATTCAGTCATGGCAGCCCTAGCAAACTCATGTGGTACCCTAGATAATTAAACAATATATCAGACAGGAGGAAGAGAATCAACATGGTCCTGAACTGGTTTTCTGTGAGTAGTTGTGTCAAAAAAGGATGGCTATACGTGTTCTCCAGGAAACCTGGCAAAGCACAGGCTGCTGACATCTGAGAAGAATGAGATGTTGGCACTCACAGACATTCCGAGCCAAAAGAGAAGGTGGTCGAAGCTAAAATATCAGGTGTTCAGCTTTGTACTTGATAGATTCTCAATTAGTTGGTTAATTGTTTGTTTTGTTCATTTGTTTGTGTGCTTTTATCAGGCACAGAAAGGGCATGTCTGCTTTGGGAGCTCCATCCACACCCCATCAAATACATTAAAAAGATATTACTAGTCTTGAGGGAATATAATTTATTTCTCTAAAAACCATCTGAAAAGCCTTTTCTTCTTTTGCTTTAGAAGTATTTTCAGAAGGGGCAACTTATTTAATAAGAGTGCTCTGATTTCTCAGCAATCATTATGCATAGTCTGGAATTCCAGAAAAGTGACAAAAGCTGCTCTATAAATTGTTTCCAAACATAATACATTTTTTATGAATACTAAGGGCTGTCATATTGTTATATTTTGTAGACATTTGAGATGCATAAGGCAGAGTGTTGATAGTAAAAGCTCTGCTGCCTGCATTAAAATCCTGACTCCACTGCTTTAAGGACAAGCCTCTAAACATCTCCATGGCTCAGTTTCTTTACCTGTAAAATGTGGTTAATAAGGCTGTCACGAGGTATTGTGTTAATACCTATAAACGTGTTTAATACACATACTAAAACGCCAGTAAGTATCTGCCATTCAAATGTAAATAATTATTGATTTCTGAATTTGCTGTGGCCTTTGTTTTTATGGAAACCATACATTAACCTTTTCTTTATTTAGGTCTCAAACATTTTTGTAGACCCTTGACTCAAGCCTCGTGCTTACAGTGCTCCATTCATAAAATGGCCTTGAACTCAGGGCGTGGGTCTAGACGACAATGCGGAGGGGCACAGATCAGTTCTGTGAGGGCATCTGGGTGCCACCGACTGGACAAGGCTTGCAAAATCACAGTAGCATAGAAGAGAGACACTTGTCTTCTTGCTTGAGAATGAAGTTACCATTTAGTGAACACTCACTATTTGCCCAGCACCAGGCAAGGGGCTTCTGTGGATTATCTTCAAGCCTTACACTAACCCTGTCTTTATAAGTGGGAAAAGGCTGAAGGGGGTTTAACACTAGCTCAAGACCATATAATTAGGGTTGCCAGGGCTAGAGAACCTAGGAAAATTACTCTCCCACTAAATCCATTTGCCTAACTGCCAGGAGTAACAGGGGAATTCATGAACAATGTCAGCATCATGGAGTTATCATAGATGTTCAATGAGGCAAACTCTATAGTGTGAAAAGCACTGAACAGATGATAGATGACACTGTTATTTCAATCTATTTACTCTACCAGGAAATGACTGTTTCTATAGCTCACTACGTCCCAGGTGTTGTTCTAGTAAGACGTTTGGAACTATTAATTCATTTCATTCTCATAACTTCTCTTGAGTCTAAGTACTGCTGTTTTTCCTGTTTCATAGATGGAGAAAATAAGCCACAGAAAACTAAAAGGAATCACAAAGAGATTAAAGTCACACATCTAATAAGTGCTAGAGCCAGGGTTTGAACCCAGGGCCTCATGCCCCAGAGACCATGCATGTTCTTCACCAGTAGACTGGCTGGCTCTCACAAGGCAGGTCACCGAAGTGGTATATCTAATAAAAACGGGGGGCCACAGAAACTTGGATACCCTGTCTTTGTTTACGACAAATCCAGTCTCCCTTCTTTACCCTCTGTGCCCAGAAAGTAGGTTAGGTGAAAACAGGGTAAGATTCTTGGTGAAATCTGAGTTTGGGGGTAGGAGTCATGTTCAGGGCATGAGCTAAGAGAGGGAGGGGCTGGTCACAGGGGCAGAAAGGCCCCCAGCTCTTGCTAGGTCCTCCCTGTCCCTGCTGGGTCGGGGAGGAATGTGCCAGCCTGGCACAGCTGAGCCCACTCTTCTCTCATTGCTTGGGTTGGCAGAGGTGCCTTGACAGGGAAGGGAAGTCAGCCTAGGGAGGATGGCGCTGCAGGAGCCTCATAGTTCTTAGATCTTTTGGCGCAGTTACCTCCTAGCTTCTGACATCCAGGGTGCCCCAACCAGCCCAGTGCAGACCAAACGATGAGGTATCCTGGGAGCACTACCCGGCATCCATTAATGTCAATCTCAAGACAAGCTCTAGACCATGAATATTACGATGGCAAGAAGACAGCACTATAACAACTCTCTTAAAAATGTCTCTGGGCCTAGTTAGAATGTCAAAGACATTTCCTCATATTCCAGCAAAGTTCATTAGAGGGCTAACATGTACAGACATTAGCAAGATAGCAGAGGAAAGAAAGGAAGACCCACTGGATGAATATTTTGTCGCTGATTTAGCTAAAAGCACCTGTCATGACAACATCCCCCAAATGAAGGCCAGGGCTCAGCCTTTTTGCTCAACTCCATCAAGTGGAAGCTAGAAACTGAATTCCGTGTCTGCTCACAATACACTACGCAATGGCCTGTATTTGGAACAACAGACACGAGTGCTTGTCGCATCGTGCCAACTTTTTGGTCCCTTGTTTTCCAGTTAGGGCACATCATTTTCTTCTCCATAAACATGAGCACAATAAAAACTTCTCAGCCAAATATGTAATTGTAATCCTTTAAAAAAGCATGAAGAATCTGGCAATTAGTAAATTCTACTTGACCAGAATTATGGGCTGCTTCAGATGCAGCCAAAACATCCCTGGTAAACAGATGTAATGGACCAGTCACAACACCTCGTCCAGTCTTATTTGGACAACACTGTAATTTACAGCAATCTAGGCTGGCCCCGGGCTACCCCGTCCCCTCCCAGGATCAGCCCCATTGCCATATGTGCACAGATTAGTTTGCAGGTATGTTTTCTTTGCATGTATTTGTCTTTCTTTCTCTTTCTTTCTTTCTTTCTTTCTTTCTTTCTTTCTTTCTTTCTTTCTTTCTTTCTTTCTTTCTTTCTTTCTTTCTTTTCTTTCTTTCTTTCTTTCTTTTTCTTTCCTTCCTTCTTTCTTTCTTTCTTTCTTTCTTTCTTTCTTTCTTTCTTTCTTTCTTTCTTTCTTTTTCTTCTTTCTTCCTATCTTTCCCTTTTGATAGAAAGTTCTTACAACACAAGAACCATTTCCTTTTTATTCTCACCTTGATGCCCAAAAGAGCATTCTGCACAGATTTAGAAGCTAAATAAACCTAAACTGTGATGATGAACTAATGAAATAAAGTTCTGGAAATAATGTTATCACAGTGGCTGTATTCAGATGAGTGTTTCTGCTTTCAGATAGTCAGCTTCAGAGATGGCACCTTTGCTTATATAAGTTTCCAAAGTCTTCTTTAGATAATAGTTCGGGGCAGCCTGGGTGGCTCAGCGGTTTAGCACTGCCTTCAGCCCAGGGCCTGATCCTGGAGACCCGGGATTGAGTCCCACGTTGGGCTCCCTGCATGGAGCCTGCTTCTCCCTCTGCCTCTCTCTCTCTCTCTCTCTCTCTCTGTCTCTCATGAATAAATAAATAAAATCTTAAAAAAAATACTTCGGTGTTCCTTTATTAGTACAGATACTACTTACTACACTCTCCTGAGTCAAGTATTTTCCATTTGTCTGAAGGTGAGTCCTAAGAGGAGTTTCTATGACATTCTGGTCACTGGTAGCATTATTAACAAAAAGCCCAGGGCTTTCCAAGGAAGCTCAGAAGAAGTCAGCTTTCATCCATGAAGTCAGGACTGTTGGTTTAAAAACTCATTTATTTTTTGTCATTCCTTAGGTCATTGAACTGCAATGTGTGCAGGAAAGCAGAGCAAGACCCCTGAAGACTCTAGGACACTTGGAGAAAAAAGGGTTCCACTTCCGCTACAGACTCTGGAAGCACAAGGCATGACAGTACCAGGTTCCATGGTGACCTAGAGAAAAGTGAAGCCTGGGAGTTTTTTGGGAACTTCTACCCACTGATTTCTAATTATATTCTGAGAATTTGATTGGATTCATTTTGGGAAAATGCAACAACACATATTTGAATTTATGTGGCCAATAATAGATGTTTGAAACCTTGGTCAGGTCCAGCTTTGACCCATGCTGAATAGAGAGACAATTTGAGGGGCTTCTTCAAGTGTCAAGTTTACTGCCTCTCATTCTACCATTAAAGCTACATTCCTCCAGTTTTAGTTAGCTGCAGTAGTTCTAGTGAAACATAAATGTAAGCGTTTAATAAACTAGCTCTTGGGGTGGGTGGAAGAGTCCTGATTTGCTACCAATGGTTTAACGATGGGACAGCAAAAATCCTGACAATGTACCAATTAGCTGTTGTGAGCCTGTGCAAATGGGATCCCTGGCAGGTACTTGACTACTGGACAAGTGAGAAGAAAACCCTGTAAGAACAGAAAATAAGAAAGATAGGTTACAAGGCAGTGGGAAATGCAGGAAACAGGCCAGAGGCGTTAGACACTGGCCACTGTGCCATTTTCTCTAGAGTTGCTCTGGATTAGGGGCAGAAGGGGCAGGGGTGGCGAAGTGATGAAGCTCACCTCACTCCAGTTGCCCACGGTCCAGTCTGACGGACACAAGATGTCTCTGTTGCAGGAAATGAGGGTCTTGGGCTTCAGCAGGTGCTGGCAGTCTTTAGCTGGGAGGGCCTGCTCATCAGAGCCCATGGTCTGGATGCATAGCACTGTTCGCTTCTTCTCTCCATGGGGCCCACACGATGCTGAGCATGCTTCCCACTCCCCTGCCCACCACCTGCAGACACACATGGACATGAGGGAGAAGAGCAGCACAAGTATACATATATATATACATTCAGTTCGGCCACTGGAAAAAGAACCAGGTGCCGGGGTGCAGGTACAGAGCTGGGTGGCCCTTGGAGATACTCCAGCCTGCTGGCATAGACAGGGCCACAGCAGGCCTGTGCAATCATGGCTTGAGTCCAGCACCCGGCATAAGGAGATGCCCTAGATGCCCTCTTCCTTTAGAGTCAAGAAAATAGATGTCTAGTTTTCTATTCTACAAAATAAAGCACACTTAAGCCTTATTTTCCTCATCTGTTAAATGGATATCACCATCCTAATCTTACATGAGTGTTGTAGATTAAACAAAATACCAATTTATATGTAGTGCAGAGTACAGAGCCTGACGCATAATAAGAATTTGATCACTTGTAATTTTTGTTGTTATTTTGACTGTTGCTATACCGAGTAAGAGACTCTAATAGAATCTAGGTCCCCTGGCTCCTACCTGAGTGTTTTTCTGTTCTACTGTGAGGCGGGTACTGAAGAAATTGCTGATTTTCAATTATCTAGGAGACGGTTAATCAGAGGCATTGCCTTCATTCTCCTCATCTCCTTCAGTCTACCTATTACTAGTTTCACTGGTCCCTTTGATAAGAAAGCAGAAGGAGAAACAAAATAATTTCTTACTTGTCAGCTATTCTTGACAAGTCAAAGCATTGAAACTGTTTGCTAAGTGAATACTCTGAATTCACTGTGGCAAAATAGGATGTGAACTCTTCCTCTACACCATTATCATGGACGATTTACTCCAGATTCTAGAAGGCAGACCCCATGGCTACACAGAAAGAGCTTTTCAAAGTAGGAGGGAGCCCTCTCTTCTTTCCCTTCTCCATCACTGTGTAGATCTTGCCCAGCACAAAAGAGAGAACAAGTATCTTGATCCAGTGTGGCTTGGGTTCACCATTGTTGGCAAGTACAGCCCACTTCTTCGGCTCTCCATGCAGTAATAACATGGAATGCTTCTATTTTTCATGGGAAAATAGTATAGCGTGTGAAGTTGTTAGTTCCTGAATTGAAGGAAGACTTCTAACCTTGAGATAGCATGGAATTTTGAAGAATTTTGTACTATGATTTATATTTAGTAAGTATTGTATTTATTTGGGCAACACTTCTTTTGATTCTCATGCCTTTAATCTCAGGTTAAAAATATTTGAAGAAAGCTACTCCTTGATTCTATTATATTCTTTCAAGTTATTCAGATTACTTATTTATTCTTTAGTGTTTAACGTCCATAATTAAGTTATTAAGACTATTTATTCATTTATGTATTAAGTAATAATAATAAATAAGGTTATTCCCTTATTCCTTAGTGTTTATCATCTGGCTGTCTTGTGTGGATAAAGAGCTAATATTGGAACCACATGATGTGAAAACAACTGAACACCCACTTCAGTAATTATTAATCTACTTTACCTTACTTTTGACATGTCCAGGGGAAGTCAGACATGTTACTGAATATATGAGATGTCATTTTGGAAGGGCTTTAATAATCTGAGTGGACCAGAAGTATAATTTATTGAATTACTTGCTACACGGCTTTCAGCTGTGTCACCACAAAGTGATAATGAACCTCCCTATTTTCTCTTTTTCTGGAATCTCCTCCATAGTCCCCTGGGACCTTTTTGCATCTGTTTGTCACTAAAGTAAAAACAGTCTTTTTTTTTTTTTTTAAATCTCCATGCGAAGATCTCCAGGCCCGGGGCTCAGGAGCTATTGTCAAGTTGTTTTCTGTTCTCCCTTTCATTTTTTGATGTCTGCCATATGCCACCTTTCTAGGAGATGTATAATAGAGTACTATTTTTATATTTATAAGAGATTTGTGGCAGAAGGCTGTTGAAATGCTCTGAGGGATTGGTGAGAAGGGCAATGTAATGCAAAGAACTCAGCAGGACAAGAGCCCAGCCCATTTTGTCACCCCAACAAGACAACCTCCCTGGCCTAATCAGCACAGAATTAACAACAACCTACCCTGATTGATTCTGTTTTTGCCACTGATCTTTATCTTACCAGAATGCTGATGACACCACACAACTGGATAACTGGTCGTGCACTGCCTTTACAGTTCTTTAGTCCCCTTCCAGGAGTCAATTTCAACTACAACTTACAATTTTCAACTACAACAATTTACAACTACAGTGTAAAAGTCCTGGGGGCATGGGGGGGGGGGACGCCTGGGTGGCTCAGTTGGTTAAGTGTCTGATTTCAGCTCAGGTGGTGATCTCTCTGGGTCCTGGGATAGAGCCCCATGTTGGGCTCCCTGCTCAGCGGGCAGTCTGCTTCTGCATTTCCCTCTGCCCCTGCCCCTTGCTCTCTCTCTCTCTCACATAAATAAATAAAATCTTTAAAATAAAGTCCTCCAGACTGGGGCTCTATCAGTGATTCTCACTATAACAACACAGTGGGAGGCTTTAAAAAGCAAAAAATGCTACCAAATGACAACAATTTAAAGAGATCATTCAACTGCTTACGCTTCCCTCTTCTTAAGTGTAATCTTCAAATTGTTTGCAGGGAATTGTACGAAATGATGTTTTCCAGGATAATAGCAGAAGATGAGGAATAGAATGGGCTGTCTTCCTCCTCGGAAACGTGACGATGTGGAATAGCAGAAGTGGCAGCTGCAAAACTGCTCATCAGCTCTCGGCCAGAACCTGGGCACTGGGTGGCACATGTGTGCTGGCTGGGACGGCGCCGTGGGTGCCCGGTGCCCAGCTCCTGCCCGCGGCCGCAGCACTTCCTTCCTAAGCGCCAGGGCTTCATTACTGACTGTGGGGCAGGGGGCTGAGGAATTGGTCCATTTCAAAATTTTGCTCTGAATCAACAAACTGCATCTCATGCACCCAACTAAGAAGCCTTCCAGGGGGAAAAGAGGTAACACTTCCCTTGTTCTGACAACACTGCTTTTAGAACTAAGGGATGAAGAGATGTCACTTAACCACAAAGCCCTGAGGAAGGAGGGCAGGACCCTAGGGACCATGGCCAGGAGGCAGGGCTTTGGGATCCAGCTGCCTGGCTGCTGGTCTAGCCCTGACAACAGCTTGCCTTGCCAATGAATATGCACCTGATAGAGCCTAGCTGGTTGCAAGCTTCCTTAGGAAGTGACCTTATTTGTGTTATTCCAAAAAAATCCTTTGTCATTCCAAGAAGTCCCAATCACGTGGTTTTCCAAGCTCTGGAGCTTCTATAACTTCGTTGGGGGGATCTCCTGTGCTCTTTTGCTTGCATTAAGTTGCCTGCATTAGTTTCTTATGGCTGCTGTGATAAACTACCACAAACTTGGTAGCTTAAAACAACAAAAAATCTGATTTCTTATAGTTCTAAATTCAGTAGTACTGGGATGAAATCAAGGTGTCAGCAGGGCTATGCTCCTTCCAGGGCTCTATGGAAGATCTGTTCTTTGCCTTTTTTCAGTTTGTGGTGGCTGCCAGCATCCTTTGGCCTCCAGTCTTTAAGGCTAGTATCTTCCCATCTGTCTGTTCTGTCTTCATATCATCCTCCATGTCTGTGTGTGTGTGTGCGCATGTGACTATTGTGTAAAATTTCCCTCTATCTCTCTCTTAGAAGAACCCTTGCAATGACATTTGGGACTCAAGTGGATACTTGTTCAAGACCCTTTAATTTAATAACATCGGCAAAGATCCTTTTTCCAAATGGGGTAACATTTGCAGGCTCTAGAGATCTGGATGTAGATGTCCATCTAGCTTATCCCATGACCGCACTGAGGGCAGGTTCAAGTCCTCACAGCTCAGCTTGTATCACATAAGAATTCCTTTATGAAGGCTCCTCTTCTGTGTCCCCCTCAGCTCAGCTCCTCTGGAAGGGTCCTTCAGCCTCTGGACTCTTGCCCAAACATCCTTCTCCCTCTCCCACCAGTAGTACCCTACTGTAAAGTTACCTCCAACTAGAAATTTCTAATGGTTGGAGTGTGGACACAGGTAAGATAACCACTCTCATGGAAAGTGAATTCTGAAAAGAGTGAGGCCAAGTGATCAGCTACAGGTAAGTGAGAAAATGTCAGCAACAGATTGATGTCTGTTCTAAAACCAGAGCTGATACCAGAATCTTTTTTGACTATGTTGCTTTTTATGTACATAGCCCATGTCCCCAGAGCCCTACCTTGGCTTCAGCAGGTGAGTGTCTGCATCAAGATCCTTTGGAGCCCACCACACCTAGCACAGTACTTGCTTTGCTTTAGACACAGCCTGGATAGGGGAGAGGTGTGTGTCTCTCTTGGGGGGTATGTAATGGCGACCACAGGCTATAGCCAGACAGCCTGGGTTCAAACCTCTGCCCTCTACTAGTTGCATGATGCTGAGTGAGGTAAGGAATATTTTTTCCTCTATAAAATTGGCACAATTATAGTTATTTTTCTGAGTAGTCGAGAATAATAAAGAGAATATATAAGATATCTCTAAAACAGCATCAGAAGTGAGGTAGGTGCTTAAAAACCCCACTGTTTTCTGGGTGCCTTGGTGGCTCAGTTGGTTAAGTGTCCAACTCTTGATTTGGCTTAGGTCATGATCTCAGGGTTGTGAGATCAAGCCCTGAGTCAGGCTCTGCACTCCATGTGGAGTCTGCTTGATATTGTCTCTCTCCCTCTGCCTCTCCCCTGCTCATTCTCTCTCTCTCTCTGTCACTATTTCTCTCTCTCAAAAAAAAAACAAAAACAAACAAACAAACAAACAAACAAACAAAAAAACCCCCCCAAAACCCACTGTTATTTTCTACTCTACTTTCCCATTACTTATGTTTCAACAAATGTGTGGGTTTTCTGCACCAAGCAATTCTGATCCTAACTGTCTGGGGTTAGCGCAGACTGGACAGGTTAAGGGCTCAGACCCACATCACCGCCCCCACCCCCTGCTCTTCACGTCCAGGTGGTGGTCACCTGTGCTTCTCACCGGCTGGCTATGAATCAGGGGTTCCCACATCCCTGCCAAGGGTTTGGTAATTTGCTAGCATGGCTCACAGAACTAAAAAAAAAATTATTTACTAGATTACTCATTTATTATAAAAGGATATAACTCAGGAACAGCCAGATGGATGAGACTCACAGGGCGGGGTCCAGGAGAACGGTGGCAGAGCTTCTATACCCTCTTGGGGCACACCACCCTCCCAGCACCTCCACGCGTTCAGCTCCGAGAAGCTCTCCTTCCCCTCTAGCTAGACTTTGTTTTTGTCTTTTTAATGGGGGTTTCATTACATAGGCAGGACTGATTACATCATGGGCCATTTGTGACTAACTCAACCTTCAGCTCCTCTGCCCTCCCCAGAGGTTAGGGAGTAGAGCTGAAAATTCAAACCCTCCAGTCACAGCATCCTCTGTCAGCCAGCTCCATCCTGAGGCTGTCTGGGAGCCCTGGCCACTTCGTTAGCATACAAGACAGTCCCTTTGGTGGTTCTAGAAGTTTTAAGAGCTCTGTGAGGAACCAGGCACAGAGATGGCATATATAGCCTCTATTGTGTCACGATACCTCAGTGTTCAGTAAATGGTAACTGTTATATGGCTATAATCACCATTGTGCCTCTCGTGAGAAATAACAAGCTTAATAAATATTTGCTGGTAATAGTAAGGGGGAGAGAGACTATGTAATAAGATGAAATGAGAACCTGAACACCAGGGACAAAGTTAGAGGCAGGAAATAATCAGCTGTGGTTAGATGAGGACATCTAACCCACAGAGAGAGTGGCTTTGAAAAGCAAGGTGAGAATCCTAGGCTTGTGTGTCCCAGGAGAGCAACAGGTATTTACTGGTAGAGGATCATTAACCCTGAGGGAGACCGAGTGTGAGGAAGCATGTGAGCACGGCAGAGCATGGGTGAGTGATTAGCCCCAAGAACTGTGCCTCCTTCCTGGCTCACTCTTCCCAGAGAAGAAATTATGGGAAGGGCAGCTACAGACAAAACCTAGGGCTGGCAAGAGCTGCAGGGAAGAGCTGCAGCCAGGTGAGGTGACCCTGGAGAGGTGAGGCAGGTCAGGGTCTGGCTCCCTGCCTCCTGGCCTGTCCCCCCACCCCCCCAGCAGAAACCACAGAGCTGGACACAGAATAATCCTTCTGACTCCGGCCTCTGCGTCCTGTCTGCCCTCACCAGAGGCCTCGTTGCCTGCCTTCACGGATTTGTCTGCCTTCCTTCATGGATTTGTCTGGACTCTTTACCTAGTTCTTTGAGATTTATCACATTCTTCTGGCTTTTTCTTTAGAGCTCAGTTTATCACTTGTTTATTTTTTTAAACTAATTATTTTTTTTAGAGAGAGCATGCATGAGAGTGGGGGGAGGGGCAGAGGGAGAGATGGAAAGAGAGAGAGGATCTCAAGCAAGCTCCACGCCCAGCATGGAGCCCAATGCAGAACTTCATCTCACGACCCTGAGATTATGACCTGAGCTGAAATCAAGAGTCCCACTTGTTTGATTTACAATACCAATGAGTCCCCTCCTGTTTACCTAAACTCCTTTTAGTGTGTCTCCCTAGGCCTGGAATGAATGCCTGATGGAAGCCACAACCTAAGTGCACCCCTGCTGAAGGTCACTAGAGAATGAAGACACTCTTCAGAATTAATTCTTTTTTTCTCCCTTCCCTTTTCCTTCCCTCTCTCTTTCCCTCCCCTCTCTCTTCCTCTCTCCCTCCTTCTACTTCTTGCTGTTTTTCTTTCTCTCCCTCTCTCTTTAACATAAGTCCCTAATAATAACATTCTAGCCACCTTCTGGGATTCCAATATCTATCTAGAACAGCAAATGAGTAGCTCTGTAACACTGGTTCTCAACCAAGGGTGCTTTTACCCTCTACGAGACATTTAGCAATGTTTGAAGATATTTTTGTTGTGACAACCTGGAGGAAGGGTGGAAGTCGCTACTAATGTCTAAGCAGGTACAGGCTGGGGGTGTCGCTAAACATCCTACCACACACAGGACGGCTCCACAACCAAGAGTCATCCATCCCAAATGTCAACAGTGCTGAGATTGAGAAAGCCTGCTCTGGAAGCCACTCCAGGCTGCCTTACATGCAGATGGGCACTGTGATCTGACAGTGAATGTTATGCTGCGCTGGTGCAGTGTCCCGGGAACAGCCACACCTGTCAGCTCAAGAACTTTGGGGGGATCTATATAGCATTCTCTTCTATATAGCATTCTCTTCGGCAATGCTTTGAGACAGTCTTACCAAATAAACAAACACAGAACACACCAGCTACTCTATGGGGAGAAGATGTCCCTACTCACAGCTTGTCACAGGCTCTAACAGCACTGCCACAGAAACCTGTAAGAGTTTTCATGTACTTATTCTTTTTTTTTTTTAAGATTTATTTATTTATTTATTCAGGAGGAAGGAGAAGCAGGCTCCATGCCGGGAGTGCAACGTGGGACTCGATCCCAGGACTCCAGAATCGCACCCTGGGCCAAAGGCAGGCGCTAAAATGCTGAGCCACCCAGGGATTCCCTCCTGTACTTATTCTAATAACAAAACCTCACAACCCTCCTTTATCACTGAGCATTAGATTACTATTAAATTAGTCTTCTTTCTTTCTTTCTTTCTTTCTTTCTTTCTTTCTTTCTTTGAGAGAGGGAAAGCACAAACAAGGAGGGCCAAAAGGAGAGGGAAAGAGAGAATCTCAAGCAGGCTCCATGCCCAGGGCAGAGCCCAATACTGGGCTTGATCTCATGACCCTGAGATCATGATCTGAGCCAAAATCAAGAGTTGAGTACTCAACCAACTGAGCCACCCAGATGCCCCAACCAGACATCATTCAAAGCAGACACACAGAGCTCTAATTCTTATCACTTCTTACCTGGGTGGACAATCCTTTTCATGGCACTTCTTCTGTCTCCCGTTGGGCTGTGTTTCTGGGTCACAAAATGTAGCTTTCACCATCCCGTGGCCTTTCTTCACACAATAGGCAGTCTGGCGGCGAATACCTGGGGGTCAGGCAGAGGGTTCACATATATTAAATCCTGAGCCCACACACTTAGTGTCAAGTGAGGCCCCTGGTCAAGTGATCATGCTTATGGCTGATGGGGAGGCTGTCCATAGGTTATCTGGTTTGTTCCAGGGGCAAACCAAGTACATCTGCAAGCTGGGTTTAGCTTTGGATAAATAATAATAGTGAACACGTACTGCTTTCCTTGTCCCAAGCACTGTTCAAAACTGTATGTGTGCATGCCAGCAAGTATATATATATTTAATATATTATAAATATATTAAAATGTATTACTTATTATCTATTTTGAAATATAATGACCCAAACCTCGCAACAATCCAATGAGGTCAACACTACCATTATTTGGTATGTGAAAGATGAAGAAATGAAGGCACAGCGAAGTCACACAGGTGGAGAGAAGACAGAGACCACAGGTTCTGCTACCAAAGACATTAGCAAGAGAGGAGAGAGGGTGGTCAGAATGTTATGGATGGAGAGGCAGAGGGATAGAGAGAAGGAAGTCATCATGTCACTTGAGGGAGGTAATGCTTCAATGTTAGATGTGAAATACTGGGGACTGGGATGCCTCCCCTCCCGGGGACAGAGCATCAGCTTGCACAAAGGTTGGCGCCCTGAACCCTCAGGGCATCCAGGCCTTGAGAGGGCTTACTGGTATACAGAATTCCCATATTCGAAAGGCTACGAGTACACCAAAAGCCAGTCACCTCCCCACTTCAGCACGTGGAGGGGCTTCCCCCCAGGCACACAGCTGGCAGGACAGGACCTGCCATCTGCCACCTCCCGCTGCCTCATGTGACTCGTTCCAGCCCCGGTGCCCAGGCTGGCTTTCATACTCACACACCAGCAATCACATCTCAACATTTAAAAATGTCAGAGGGAGTTGTCATAGGGTAAGCGAATCCTTCAAAATGAATCAACAATATTTTATTGCTAAATAAAACAGTATTTTCTTCTTTTGGAGACATAGGTAACCTTTCAACCACTCAGGCTTTGTCAACTGATAAGACTGCGTTATTCCTCTTTCGTTATATAAATCAGACACTGTCAACAGATGGAAGCAACATTGTAAGAGGAACTTCCAGGGCCCAAGGACTGAGTCATTGGAAAAGACACAAGCACCTGTGGAGGCATCTTAGACAGTGTGAGTGGATTACAGGCTGACGTGGCCAAAGCCAGAAACACTGGCATGTACCTGCCGTGGTAGAGCAGAGAAAAGAAGAGTTTAGGTACTTGGAAATTTCATGAAAACGTTGGCAAATTCTTCCTGTCAAAACCTAAAAGGAAACTGTCAGGTGGCTCTCAGAGGTTAGAAATATCCCCCCAAAAGGCCTGTTTCTGTGCATGAATAGCAAAGATAAATGTGCTACTCAGAAGTAGCAGAAGGACACAAAATATTACATAAAATACCTGTCGCAAAGTTAATACTATTGCATAGATAAATGTGCTGGATCAGCAGCGAGCTGAACAGATGGACGGGCCAGGCAAATGCTGTGCAAAGGGCAAAACTAATAATGATGTTTCAGTTTCTCTATTGGAATGAATGGTGTCTATCATTACATACTACTTGTAATTTATCTGATAAATACTATATATTTATGTGTATGGTAAACAAGATAAGCCTTATTCCTCAGCCTATGCTTAAATCCATCTCAGTAAATTTTCTATTATTTTCACGAAGTCCTAAATATTAACAAAAATCTTCCAGATATTGTCAGAGATCAATACCTTCACTTGGTTGACCCTGACAGTTAACAGTGGATGAAAGATGGATCAGTGCCAAGATGAATGAAATTTTAAAATAGCCAAAGAAGTATCTGACTAATTTTCCAAAGAAGTGAATTGTCCTCTCAACATCAGTGTAGGGTCTCACATCCGGGTCAGAGTGGAACGTGTGTTCCTATTTGTGATTCTCATGCTTTATCACGAACATGTGGACCTATCTCAAATGCACATGGTTACTTTGAGCTTTGGAAATGTTGAGGAAAGGTGTTCATTACAGCATTACAAAGATGTTTATAACTGCAAAATAGTGGAATGTATAAATAATTGTATACTGGCACAGTGGAATAGTACGCAGCCCTTCAAGTGAATGTACTAGAGCTACTATCATTAGCAGGGATTTTTATTTTTCTTTTTTTTAATAAATTTATTTTTTATTGGTGTTCAATTTGTCAACATACAGAATAACACCCAGTGCTCATCCCGTCAAGTGCCCACCTCAGTGCCCGCCACCCAGTCACCCCCACCCCCCGGCCACCTCCCCTTCCACCACCCCTAGTTTGTTTCCCAGAGTTAGGAGTCTTTATGTTCTGTCTCCCTTTCTGATATTTCCCACTTATTTTTTCTTCTTTCCCCTTTATTCAGCAGGGATTTTTCTCAAAAGCATAATACTGAGTAAAACCAGCAAGACAAAGAATAATGCACAGATAACGATCCTATTTATAAAAAGCCTAAATGCTTGAGAAACAATATTTTTTAATATATATGGCTAGTCACATATATAATAAAAGCATTTAACAAGATGCATGAAAACAATAAATACTAGTTTCATGACCCTAGTTAGCCCTGGAGAAAAACGAAAGGGAGTGGAGCCAGCAAAATGCTCTTCAAGCATATTTGTGTGATTTTTTTTTGTTTAAACATGAAGATTGAAATAAGCATGAACGATGGTAAGATCTGACAAGGCTGAGTGGCTGGTATGCAAGAGTTTGTTGTTACGTTCTCCATTTTTGCTAGGACATTTGTAATGCTTCCCTGCAACAAAGCATAAGGCTAAAACAATGTAATATCAATGAAAATAAAGCAAAACAAATAAAGTGGTTGCCACTACTTGTTTGTAAATCTTTTACTATGGGAATCAATTTGGTAATAAGGTTCTGAACATTGCCATAATATTTAAATTCTTTGAACCTAGAAATTCCATCTATAAATCAACGCTAATTAAATCATTCTTTACATGGTCCCCAAAAGCTCACCAGAAGATGATGATCAATATAGAATTGGCTCAAGACATTTTTCTTTGTCTTGCCAGGGAAATGCAACACATCCATAAAAATGATAGCTATGAGGATGGAGTAGCACATGGAAAGGTACCCCTGTTACGACGTTAAGTGAAAGCATGTGTATACATATAAGGATATTGGAAGGCAAAAAAAGCAAAGTACAAAAGTGCATGTGTCAGGGGAGTGACTTTTCCTATTTTTACTTTTCGGGTAAGCTATTGAACTTAATTTTGTAATATAGAAAGTTTTAACTCAAAGAAAATACAACGACATCGATGACTGATTCAGTGTTTCAGGCAGTCTTCTGTCTTTAGATTTAGCAACGTGTGTCTTATGGGAATATTAGCATTTCACCCTCTTTGTCTGACAGCACGAAAGGAGAAATGTTGTCTTTCTTCTCTGCCAGATGAAGACAGCCCACGGTCACTGAAACAGGCAGTGTGACTGGGATTCGGGGGAGAACGTGGACACCGTGACAGCTCCCTGACAGCTCCTGTTAAGGTTTAATACCCAGGAGGACATTTGCCCACGCAGGCCGAGGTGCTGCTGAAGGATCCTGATTCACATTTGGTAAGGACATCTCATTTCCTAGCCAGGAGGAGCCTGCTTTCTGATGACTGTGCCGATTGGCCATTACCTTGTATCCCTGTGTTCTGAAACACTGCGTGTGTGATGCAAAGAATTCACCCCATGCTGAAACAGAAAAGGGGATGGGTGTTCTGTTTTGTGGAGGGGCACCTGGCCCCTCTGGACTGGCTGAGTTTTCACTCCTTGGTGTCCTGAGACAAAAATGATTTAAGCTTACAGCTTACACCTGTACTTTTCTGAAAGAAGAGAAAAATGGGGATGTGAGCTGGAAAATGTATTTGTGACTACAGTCCCCACGACCTCATTTTCCTCACAACTGCTCCTCAGGGAAATTTTTTTCATGAACTTCTTTCCTGCTTAAATTGCTTTTGTGCCACAGCCAGCCCAGCCTCCCAAGCAGTGGGGCAGGATGTCTGGAAATGCTAGCCACAGCCAGGGGGTAACAGCACTGACCCTAACCCCACCACTGATCCTAACCCCACCACCAGCCGCTGCCACACATCACACCTTTGACTCTAATGGATCTCCAGATATTTAGGATTTTCAAAACATCACACATTTTGAAATGAACATGATCCCCGTGCCTTCTAAAAGCTAACCTTTCTGTACTGACGGAGGGAAAGGAAGAAGTTGGTGATACAGAAATTGTTTATTAGGTTGATGGTACATGGACTTAATGCCTGTTGCTGGACCTCTTTGCAGGACTACTTCCTGGGGCAGGGAGCGAGGACAGGGGAGAGCAAGTGAATGAGTGGTGCAGGGACACAGTATGTGAGAGAGAAACCCATGGGGGAGAAGATGGTGTTCTTCTGGCCCATTCACTCCTTCACCTTCATTCCCTTGGTTGCATCGCTGAATATGGCACTTCACCCTGTTGCTGCCCTACTTTATAGGTGGTAGTTATACAGGATCAAGGCAGGAAGTTCCAGAACAGACCTGGACACGATCTAAAAGAAGAGATCAAGGCAGAGGCCTTCTCATGGGTACTACTATTAACGCTCCCCAAAGAGTGAAAAGTCCAAATACCTGACAGGCCCTGAGCCTGTGCTCCCAGGCCTCACAGAATTTCATCTAGCCTGTAGCAGAGAGAGTCAGTGCCCTACAAATGCCCCTGTGCTTGTTCACAGTTCCTGGCTTCCCTCTGCAGTTAACAGTACCCAGAGGACTAAAGGTTCACCAACGAAAGGTGAGCAGAAATGATCTGTGTCACCACCAGGCCAAAGCCCTTCATGAGAGCCAGTCTGCCTCTTCCAAGTCTTTCTTCTCCGTGGGGCACACTGGAAGTCACACATTTCAGATGTCTTAGCTCCAAGATGATGCTGGGCCACCCAACCTGTATCAGACTTAGAATGGGTTCGAAATAAACCTTCATTGTGTTGCATTCCTGAGGTTTTGATTTCTTTGTTACGGTAGCAGAACTTAGTCCATCCTGGGTGCCTGGGTGGCCTCGGTCTGTTAAACATCTGACTCTTGATTTTGCCTCAGGTCATGACCTCAGGGTAGTGAGATTGAGCCCCACGTTGGGCTCCATGTTCAGTGGGGAGCCTGCTTAAGGCCCTCTCTCTCCCTCTGCCCTCCTCTCTCCCTCTCTCTTAAATAATAAATAAATCTTAAAAAAAAGAAACTTATTCCATTCTGACATACTTGACAGCAAGGAATCTCTCCAATGCTCCATTTTATAAGAGAAAACTACTCTCCTCATAGATATAAATACTTGGTAAATAGGAGACAGAATAAAGAACATTGGGTGGGAATCAGGAGAGCTTGTCATGGTTTGGTTTTGGCCATTACTGACAGTCAGCCTCTGAGTGGGGTGTTTGACTTTTGTAGACCTCAGGTCCTCAACCAGGTTTTTAAGTCTCTCTGTTTTGCTTTTTAAAACACATGTCATACTGTATTGTATACTTGAAAGTTGCTAAGAGACCAAATCTTAAATGTTCTCACCACACACAAAAAAGGTAACTATTGGGGTGATGGATGGGCTGGCTGACTTTATGTGGTAACCATTTCACTATATATACGTGTACAAAATCATCCAGTTGTACACCTTAAACTTACACAATGTTGTATGTCAGTTATATCTCAATAAAGCTGAAATCAAAACAAAACACATGTTAACATTTTTTTCAAAGAAAATCTTTCATGAAGTGTAAAGGAAAAACTGCCTCTCTCATTAGACCATGACCAGAATATTTGCTCCCACAGGGGCTCCTGGGCCGTGTTTCTGGAACCCTGCAGATCCACAGGCACAGAGTATGAACCACGTGCTTAGACTGCCTCCACGGCTCATTCTGAAGCCGACATGGATTCCCAGACACAGCAGCTGTTGCTCACCTGTCCCGCACGTTACACTGCACTCTGTCCAGCGGCCATACTGCCAGAAGTACACCAGTTTGTTCACGTCATTGTCAAGGCCATCTTTCCGGATTGTGTACTCATACTTGATGCCAGGGTTGGTCACTTGGAACAGAAGCTAAAAGGCAAAAGAAGGATGACATCACTGTCATGACTTTATACTGTAAAACACAGCTGTGACAGAAGGTATGTCATCTTAGAGCAGTTATGAAGGTGTGCATTGGAACAAATGCCAATAAATGAATGTATCTTCACCCCCACCTCTACTTCCACCAATACATCTATCTATATCTGTATATATATCCATCCATTTCTTTATCTATCTATACCTCATATCCATTCAATTATTTCTTGGCTGAATGCCCAGGGAAGTCTAATCTTCTGGAAACTGCTCTGAGGGAATGAGATAGCATCTTTTCCAACAACAGACTGGTGGGTCACCTTGCACCCTTGTGAACTTACTAACTTGATGATTATAGGTAAGTTACTTAATCTCTTTGTGTTTCTCCATTTCCAGAGTGAGGATAATAATAGTGTGTGACTAGTAGGGGTGTTGTGAGAGTTAAATAAGTCAATAAATGTACAGTGATTAGCTATGAATAGAATAGTGACTGGCATGTAGTCAGCATTCAATAAAGAGTAACTTTTATTATTGTTGTTGCTGTTGTCTTATGATACTCTTCTCTAGCTCTCAGGATGGTTAGTTCCTATAAAATATATAGTTCTGGGGTAAAAATGTTCATAGGCTTTAGCCAAGTCATGCCCCTCTTGGGGCCTTCCCCTCACTTCCCTCTCCTGCAGGCAGTCTACTTATCACACATTTTTAAAAAAAGATTTTATTTATTTACTTATTTTAGAGAGAGAGCGAGAGAGAGTGTGTGTGTGTGAGAGAGAGAGCACTTGAGTGGGGCAAGGAGCAAAGGGAGAGGGAAAGAATCCAAAGCAGACTTCATGCTGAGTGCAGAGCCCACTGTGGGGTCCAATCTCATGACCCTGAGATCACAACCTGAGCAGAAACCGAGAGGCAGACACTCAGTTGACTGAGTCACCCAGGCGCCCCTCACCACACGTTTAAAAAGGATTCATCTTAAACTTAGAGCTGATGGATTGATTGGTTGCTCCTTGGGATGAGGGTTCCCATATATAAATCCTTTGCCATGTATGGTAAGATGTCAGGTCCCCAGACATTTATGAATCATAGCAGTCAAGCCTTGATCTCTGGCTTCTTTGAGTGCTCTGATCTCTGGCTCTGGAATCATCTCCCTCTAACTTCTGAGTATGGTTAGGTCAGACTCTCTCTGGAGCCATCTGGCATCCCCAACCTGTCTTATCTCTACTGGTATGATGATTCCACTCTTTCTCTCTGGTTCCTTGCCAACAGGAAAGACCATGCCCTTAAGGTGCACATACAACATTCTAATCCTGTTCTCCAAGAGCTTCACAAAGTCAAGCCTCTTGCCTAAGAACAACCACGTGATAACATGAGAAAACTGTGTTGGTCCATCGCTGCTGCTGGAAAGCTACTTGGAAACTCAGCCCAGATGGAGAGCATCCTTTTTATGCCTGAGAAAAAAATCACTCTGAAATAAACAGCCTGTGTCAACCATACTGGAAATTGAATTCAAAATTCCCAATAAATGACTTTAGGGCCCCTGGCACTTATCAGGGTTTTAGCAATTTCTAGGCAATAAAGGATGATTCGCACAAAGTAATATCTTGCTTTCTTCCCTGCTCCTTGTTAAACGAAGTTTTAAGCGTTCGTAGTCTCCCCTAGCAAATACCCTGGAAATGAAAATCAGAAAGATCTTCACTAATAAACATATCAGCATTTACCTTTACTTCTGCATTACCTGGATCCACACTGACTCATTGGTGGGGCCTGTGGCCATCAGTTTCTCTAGGTCCCCTTTCCTGTCGTATTGGAAGATGGTCCCTGCCAGCTTGTAGTTCCCGTTCCACTGGATAATAAAACCTCCATTGAGGTAATACTTTTTGGGATCTTCACTCCTGATGGCCAAAAAGTTTCCAGCTCCCTCAACCTCCATTACCCGTATGTCCCTTGCTCCTTTTGGAATCAGCCCAATGTCAACATAACCTAAGGAGAGAAGACAGAATGATGAAAGAGGCACACCTGCTTGGCTGCACACACTCTGTTTCTGACTCATTATTCATCCCCACTGTTTAGTGCCCTTATCTTCCCCCTGGGTGGTTACTGGGATTAGCAGATACACTAGTCATGGGGAATTTTATTTATTTATTTATTTATTTATTTATTTATTTATTTATTTATTTTTAAAGATTTAGTTTATTTGAGAGAGAGAGAGAGAGAGAGAGAGAGAGAGAGAACAAGCAGTGGGAGGGGCAGGCAGAAGGAGAGGGAGAAGCAGACTCCTCGTGGAGCAGGAAGCCGGGTGTGGGGCTCCAACCCAGGACCCTGGGATCATGACCTGAGCCAAAGGCAGATGCTTAATGGACTGAGCCACCTAGGTGTCAGTCATGGGAATTTTATTTATTTTTATTTTTTTTATTGGAGTTCGATTTGCCAACATATAGTATAACACCCAGTGCTCAACCCGTCAAGTGCCCCCCTCAGTGCCCATCACCCAGTTATCCCAACCCCCCACCCACCTCCCTTCCCACCACCCCTTGTTCATTTCTCAGAGTTAGGAGTCTCATGTTCTGTAACCCTCTCTGATATTTCCCACTCATTTTCTCTCCTTTCCCCTATAATCCCTTTCACTATTTTTTTATATTTAGTCATGGGGAATTTTAAAGAGCTTGGGCAGGAGCAGAATTCCCAGGTGCTCTGTGACTTAGTACATACACAGTTTTGTGAGAAGAGGTGAAATAAATGCAGATTAAACTCTGAAACATTTGTGGTTGATCCAGCATTGACTTTTCTGTGATTTTAAATTGAAGTTAAAAAACGTATAGCCCCTAATTAGCTCCCCATTAGCATTTCTGCTCCCCCATTTGTCGTGGCTATCAGATGAATCTTCAACATTGCACTGGATACACCCTTCTGCTCAGTTGTCCTCACTGCCTGCAAGTTAAAGATAGACTCTTAGAAATAATCTAATCATAGCTTAAATTCATTAAGAGAATTCCTGAGGGAATCTTGGATTGATTTGCCACCTGGTCCTCTTGAATATAGCTCATGATGAGAAACTTAGCTCTGAGCATAGCTTTTTATGTTGCTGGGCAATTCTATTCACTAGACAGGGTTTTTTTTTTCTTATTTTTCTATGTTTTGATGAAATATGAACTTACATTTTATTTTTGTGAAAAAGCACCAGAGGGCATCCATTTAAAGATGATGATCAATTCTAGCTATAGACCTATTCTTATTTATTGGTTGTCATGGTAGGAGACATACTGGGGAGAAAAGGAATTAACACATAATGGTTTCTTCCCTTTGGCAGGCTCCACACTAAGCATTTTATGCATTTATCCTATTTGGGCTTCTTAAGAATCATCACCTTATAAATGTGATACACTGGAAAGAACATGGACTTCGGGGATGGCATGAGAAAATGCCAGACATGGGAGTCAGAACACTTGAATCTTAGTTTTTGCATCACCTTGAATGAGCTATATGGTGTTCACTGACTTATTTAACTTCTTTAAATGTCATCTGCACAATGAAGGGGCTCCAACCAGATGATGTCTGACAGCCCTCACAACTCTGATATTCAATTATTTTTCTCTTTTCTAAGCAAAACATTCTTTGTTCTTTTAACCTTTCTATATAAATGCTGGTTTTAAGATCCTGATAATCCTGTTCATTTTGCAGCGGATGGACACTAGGTTTTTCAGCCACAAGCAAACCTTCATCTCTGTGACCTGGGAGGGCCTTGACTGTTTTCTCT